>NC_090649.1:19832140-20144015 GCF_040937935.1 Hyperolius riggenbachi
CGGATTGTACATGTGAATAGTTACATATCTTGCTGTTATATCAAAGCGTAGATCAATGGTCATCTTCTGTAGAAGTGGTTCCCCCAATTCGCGGCGCGCTTCCTCCGAGCCAGCTCGAAAATCGCCTGGCATTTTTCCTCGGTGAAAAAGGAGACATCATAAGAACCCGTGGCAGGAAAATCCTGCACGCCGTAAATATCTGTTACCTGTACATTCAGGATGTTCTGCAATACGTCCACAAGGACCCTCTTCACCGACATCTCCTTAGCGTATTCAGGCTTGACCTGCATTCGGAACGAATTCCGGAGCGCCTTTAATCGCGCCATTTCTCGCCCTTAAACCGGGTACCCACACCCCCGCCACAAAGGACCACCTGGGTAAGCAGTCCCCGTGAACGGGGTTACTCGTAAAAGTTCCCCCAAGAGTGACCCTTTAGCAGCAGTGAGCGTAAGCTCAAAGGCCGAGTCACCCCGGGTTCCCTAAACCTCCTGACTAAGACCTTGATCTTAGCCAAAAGGCAGAGAAGCGATAACCCAATTATTCTCCACAGCCACGCCCGCCGATGCAGCACCCTCTGTGCGAATTAAGGCAAACTACCTTCTAAAAGCAGCAGCGGCCACCAGCGCACAGGACAGCACCGCACAGCACAGCCGGCTAACCCCGGCCGGCTACCGGCTGCCAGGGGGGACCCCTTCCCACTGCCTGTGCAGGCCTGCCGGGCCCCCGGGGATGGGCGCACCTGTGCTAAACGCAGACGCACGGGCCAGGCTCAGCTGCTGCCTGATTGCATTTGCATGGCCCTGCCCACCGCCGCAACAGCCGTCACCCCTCCACTGCCGTGCCTCCAAGCTGAAAAGAAAAGTAAAGTAGGCTTCCGGCTCCCTGCATTCCGGCAACACGCTAGGAGAGAGTGTGGAGGGCAGAGGAAGTCAAGTTTCTAGCCTGGCAGGCTTGCTCTGGCTGTTTGAAAACACAGTGAGTTTCTCTTCATTCATCCTCCTTCCCTTGAAATGCTTTTCTGTCTGGACGTGCACGGTGTGCCACCAGAGGGAGACACAGGCCGGGAAGTGGAAAGCCTAAACAGGAGATGCCATTCCAGCCTGCTACACACACATTTACAGCCTGCCACTGATGCAGGCACCTGAGCAGGTGCTCACAGGAAGTCAACCGATGATGTCACAATGCCCTGGGCCCAGGCTATATAAGGGGCTGCAGCCAGGGCTCTGCCTGCCAGTCCGCTGGCAGCTCTCCAGGGGAGGGGTGCTGCTGCTCCTTCTCTTGCAGGGGACAAAGTGAAAACATGAAGAAAAGTGGTCCGGTCTTGAATTTTTTGGGGACACAGCAACTGCGTAGCGCAAGTAGAGTTCATCCAAAGTAAAATTTAAAAAAATTTTGTTTTTTGTTGTTGTTTTTTCTTCCTTCTTTTCTTGACTGTTCTCAGGTTCTTATAGCCAGGCGAAATACAGACTCACTTAATAAATGACACAGAAGCACAAAGAAAGCAGACACAACTTGAAACAATGTTTTTATTGAGGATTTCAACTCTATCTATCCTGCACCCAGCAGTAGCAGCACAGACATAGAGCGCACAGCAGGGGGGACAAAACAGCATTTGCTAGTGGGAAATTCACTTTGCAGAGGGCCACTTGATTTCTCCACTTGACTTCACTTTGTTTTAGTCAGCTGGTTATTTGAGTTTTGATCTGTTTTTTGACACCAGTAAGAGAGAGTAGTGCACCGGTCCTGGAGGTACTGCAATACCAGGTCGATGCGCGGAGTGGACAGAGCAAGCTCTTCTTCCATCTCCCTGTTCCAAAAATCCATTTAATATATGGTCCCCAGATAGGGGACGTATCAGATATTAAACTGATAAGAACAGATTTTTTATTTATTTATTTTTTTTTACCTTCAGATCGGCAACCATCTCTACGTCAAGACATAAAATGCCTTTATGAGCGAGAAATTTTCCAATCATCATCAGTTTTTAATCATTAATATTGGTATAATGATATTTTCTTTTTTGATAAAAATTAATTACAAAATACCCAGTTTACAGATCACAATAGAAGTTTAACAAGTTTATCTAAAGTCCTTCCGCAACCTTTCCATTTTGACAATGTAATAATACACCAATCTCTTTGTAACATCACTTTCAAAATAACTTGATCTACAACGGTACAGCTGAATTCTTTTCACCAACCAAATCGGTAAGCTATATCTGACAGTATTCAGAACAAGATCCCTTGTCAAGAACTCATAAAACATCTGGTTGATTTTTTTCTTTTTTTTTATTGCCTCAGAATAAAATCACGTAAAACCAGCCGTCACACGGAATCCATTTACATGTCCTCCATCAGACTATATATGACTTAAAATCATCATGCGGCAGTGCCAAATTTATTTAATCAATTTTTTAAATAGTCGTGCTCCATTTATCCTGCTTCCACTCTTTTTGCGCTCTCTCCTCTCCCCATCTTCTCTTATCAAACAAAAAAGTGATGTATAATCTTGCCAAAAACCATTTGCACACCTCCTCCACCTCAACTTCTTTTTTTTGAAAAAACAAAACATTTCTAGTGTGCCACAGCACCTCCTTCAACACTGAACATCACCCAGCTCTCCCTGTCTCTTTCCTTGTCACCCAGTGCCATTCCTCCCATCACCTTCCCAAAAGTGAGCCCATCACCACCAGCCTAAACCTCTCACTCAGCTTGCCACACACCCCTCTAGCAAAAAAACACTCCCAAAACACATGGTGCACCTCTTCCGTCCCCCCACATCTGCTTCGCGGGCACCTTTCTGTTCCACAGAGTCCTCTGTTTTTACAAAAAAAACCTTGTTGTGTAGCTATCATGGACTTTGGGTCTGCCAACATCTTTTTGCCTATTTGATAGGCCCTTCCACATCATCTTTTTCCATAAAATTTCAGACTGAGCGCTTGTACATCCTTTTACATATGTAACAACTTCTTTTCTTCTTGACCATTTTTTTCAAAAAAGTCTTATCATATTCTTTTACACCAGCGACATTTAGCTCCATTTTGTCATATAGCCCCTTCACTTTCTCGTAAAAGGGGGCAGAGGAGAACGCCATCGGCCTTTTCAGATCCTTTGTGATCCACCCTAATCTGGTGAATACCCAACCACCTAGATACCTCGCCAAGTCCGCTACCCTCCCACCTGCCTTCAAAACCTTCTGCGTGTACACCAGATAGTGCATAGAGAGATAGACTTCTATATCAGGAAAATCCCAACCACCCAGCACCACACTCTTGTAGACCGTCACCCGTGCCACCTTCTCCATCTTGGATCCCCAGAAAAACACAAACAACATTCTCTGAACAGTCTGAATCCACCTTTTGCCAGGGGGAAAAACCAAACAAAAATACAACAACAAAGGCAGGATCACTGCCTTCACCACCAATACTTTGCCTGTAAATGACAACTTTCGCAACCTCCATACATTCAACTTTCTTTCAACACTCTCTTTCACATTCCCTAGCGTCCTTTCTCCTTTCAGCGCAGAATCAAACACTACCCCTAATACTTTCACTTCCTCACTCACCACCACATTACTCACATTCACTGGTACCACTTTCCCTAGCGACGCTAACTGGGTTTTACCCCAGTTCACAGCCATTCCCGCAACACCACAAAAGATTATCACATGCAGATTCATTCTGTCCACATCTGCTTGCGTACTCCCAATCAAAGATATATCATCCATGTACGCCAAGCACTTCACCTGACTTCCACCATTCCCAGGTACAACAAAACCTTTCACAACTTTATCATTCTGAATATGCAGCAACAGAGGCTCCATTACACAGATGAAGGCCAAAGGCGACAACGGACACCCCTGTCTGACACCAGACAGAACCGGAAAAGCCTCGGAAAGGTGCCCGTTCACCACTACCTGGCTCGACGCTTCGCAGTAGAAGCTTTTGCTGACCTTCAATAGTCCACCCGGTACGCCCATCCTCGTCATTACCTTGAAGAGAAAGGAATGCGATACCCTATCAAACGCCTTCTCCAAATCAATCCCATCAAACGCCTTCTCCAAATCAATCCCCTCGACGATAATCGGCATGTTGTTATTTTTGGCGTGATGGATCATATCCCTCAGTAACACAAGGTTATCTGAGCTTCGCCGACCCGGAACCGCACACGTTTGGCTCTCACCGATCATGCAGGATATCACATTCCTTAATCTACCAGCAACCAACTTCACTGCCAACTTAGTCGACATTCAATAGCGAAATTGGCCGCCAATTACTGATGTCACGCCTAGCCCCCTTCTTGTGGATCAAGGTAATGACGCCCTCCTTCATCGACTGCGCCAATTGTCCAGAAAAAAAAAATCTCCTGGATCACCTCTTCCACGTACTTCCCGATCGTTGGCCAGGCCCACTTGTAAAATTCGACCAGAAGACCATCCTTTCCAGGGGTCTTCCCAGTCTGCATGGCAATCACCGTCGCCCAGACCTCCTGCATGCAAACTGCGCCCTCCAATTGCTGCGCATCCAACTCAGACAAACTTTCATCCACCACCTCACAGTACTCATCCATTTCAGCCTCAGACGCTCCCAGATCCTTTCCATACAAGTCAGCATAAAACTTTCATACCTCATTCACCACCCCCCACCTCTCTGTCACCAGACATCACTGACTGCACTGTCCCTTTTCCCGTACAGGCACGTTTAAAAAAGAACCGGGAACACGACTCTCCCTCTTCCGTATCACACACTTTTGCCAAGAAAATCACTTTTTTCCCCCTCTCTATCAACAAACGCTTCTTCTGCTCTCTCGCTTCCTCCAACTCTTGCTCCACCTCCTCACCCCATTCTCTCTGTCTCAACAAATACTGTACTCTTGCACACCACCTTTCCTCCTCCTTCTTTCGCTCCTGACACTTTTCATACGCAAACCTCTTAAAGAACACTGCCACCTTTTGTTTGAACCAGTCCCACCATTCTAACCCATTTGCAAAAAACTTCCTCTTCCAAACCCATCTAGCACACTCCACCTGAAACCTTTCATTACACTCAGGTTCATCCAACAAACTCACATTCAGCTTCCACACCCCTCTGCCAAACGTCACTCTCGCCTGCTCCTTCAGGGAAACCAAGACGGCGACTGAATCTGTTTCTTATCACCCTAAGGCCCGGTTCACATTAGCGGTTGTTTGCCAAACGGACCGGATGACCTGACCGGATCCGGACCGGATCCGGATCGGAACCGTACGGTTCTGATCCGGATCCGATCCGGATCCGGTCAGGTTGCATCAGGTGTCCATCAGGATGCGATCCGGATCAGTTTGGCAAAAGTTACGTTAAAAACAAAAAAATGTTGGGGTCTGGGAGGTCAGCAGAAGGGGGACCTGTGGAATCAGGCCCTCTGCTGTTTAGCACTCACCTCCACCTCCGACATGCTGCCATCATCTCCGGATCCGGATCCAGCTGTGCTGCTCCACTCCAAAATGCTTGCCCATGTGTCCCCATCCAATATCGCCGCAACAATCCCCATAGGAAGTGGGGTAGAACATCCGGATTTCTCAGCCAGTGTGTTGTGCGCTCTCCGGTTCCCATTGGTGTGTATTGGCCGGATGGTGCAGTCCGGCTCCGCCCCGGATACGGCTGCCGGAGGAGCCGGATGAAAAAATAGCGCATGTTGGAACGGAGGCCGGAGTCCGGATCCGGCCCGGATCCGGTCCGGCTCCGGTTCGGCAGAACGGACGCATGTGAACGGACGCATAGGCTTTCATTGCTATGCCGTGCGTCCGTTCCGTCCGTTCTGCAAGCGGTGCGGCTCCGGCACGGCGATTCCGGAGGGCCACCGCAAGTGTGAACCGGGCCTAACACCTTTTCAGATCACACCACTAAGAACCTAGAAAGAAAAACAAAGTCAATGCGTGATTTAATAGTGCCCTTGTCTGAGAAGAAGGTAAAGTCTTTATCTCCGTTGACAGCCACCAGAGCCGCGTCCTGCAGGCCATAATCCCTAACAATCTGGTTGAGAATCTCACTAGTCACATCCAATTTTGAATCAGCTAACCCCACTCTATCCTCAACCGCTCTGATACAATTAAGATCTCCGGCCACAATGGTCTTAATCCGGCCAGGGAGATACACTCTTAAAGTTTCTAAAACATTTTCCCTCTCTTTTTTTGTCCGCAGGAGCATAGCAGTTAAACGGTACCGGGAGTTCCTATGGATGAACTCCACCTTCAATAATCTCCCCGATATAACCACCTCCCACTCCTTCACGGATATACCGGCATTATTGAATAATATCCCGACCCCTCATTCTTGCTCTGGCAAGCTGGAGACCAGATGGCAGTGCCCCGCGTCCACTCGCCAGAGCCAGGCACCGCTGCCAACGCACACTCCTGCAGACAAAAAATGTCAACTTTAAATTTCTCCAAGTCCTGCAGAACCGCCGCCCGGCGATATAAGGAGCCGATGCCCCTTACGTTAACTGTCAAGAGAGATAACGCATCACCAGGAAAAATAAAGAGTGAATTACCGAAAACGTGCCCTCCATTACTGCCTCTTTTGGAGTCTCTCACTCGACCTAACTGGCGTCGCATTCTGCGCATTTTTGGGGTTCCTCTTCCTCCCCTTACTTTTTTTCTCCACCACATTCCAGCGTTCTCTGCTCTCCCCCTCCTCTCCCTCTACCATACGGGAAGAAACAGATCCACTGGCTCCACATTCCACCTTTCTCTCAGGCTCCTCCCCCCAGGACTGCGACATATTGGATGCAGGGGAGTCAGCAATTTCCATCCTGGAACCCTCATCTGAGCTCTCCTCCTCCATCCTAGCCTTTTTCCTGCTTCCAGGATTAAAGTCTGAATTCCCACTGCTGTCCGGTGGTAACTGGTAATGGTAACAGGGCAGAGAATCACTGTCATTATTCTCTTCTCCTCCCCTGACATCCCCCCCTGCATTGTTAGGATCTATGCCTATATCCAGGGGGTCCTGCGATCTCACTGTTATCAGGGAGGATCTGTCACTGTCAGAGGAGTCTGAGCTGTCACTCAGCTCCTCTTTCCCTCCAGAATTTAAATTAACAGAGCCGTTGGGGGAATCTCCCGCGCCCAGCTGCACAGACTGTGCAAGAGCGGGAACAACTGTTTTCCCCTCTCTTCTCCCAGCACAGGGCATGACGCGACCTTTTTCTTCAGCCTGATTGGCCACTCCTGCGCTGACATCGCTGTTGCCAGGCAGATTTTTGCCTGGCTCTTTCAGCACAGGCTCCGGATTGGGCATTTCCGCCTGGTGGCGGAGTCAGCGCCGCCCGCCCCCTTCCACTGTTCGCCGCCCGGAGTGGCACTACTGGGCTCAGCCAGCACATCAGGGCCAGGCGGACTACAAGTGCCATCCAGCCCACGCAGCAGCTGCGTGTCAGATGGGCTGTTTGGCACCTCCTCACTCGGGGCAGATCCTTCTCCGGGCACTTCTCCACCTCCTTGTTCTTCAGCAGCTGTTCCCAGCTGCTCACTTCTCTCGGGGGGAACATTCTTCTCCGCCGTGCCTGGGACCTCACACGGTGTCTCCCCCGACACCAGCTGATCAGGAGCAGAGCTGGGCACTTTACGGGGAGGCGCAGCCACCACTCTGGCTGCATCACTCTGCGGGGGGACAGGCATATCCGCCGCAACAGTCTGCAGGGAAACAGGCTGGGATGCAGGCACATTTGCCGCACCACTCTGCGGGGACACAGGCGGGGGAACAGACTCATCAGGGGCATTTAGCATGTTCCGTACATCTCGGGCACACTGTCTCTTGGCTGCCTGTACACGCTGGGGCAGCGCCTCTCTGCTGAATGCAGGAGTCTTCTCACCCACACACTCCGAGGGTCGGAGGGGGTGGGCGGCTCAGTAGCATTCTCCTTCCCAGCAGCTGGCTCTATAGCCAGCCTCCTCTCCTGCAGCGTACTATGTGCAGCTTCTGCACTCTTGTCTCCCTCACAGGGGGTCTCCGTCACCCAGCTCCTCCAGGTGCCAGCCCTAGCAGCGTTGGCATAGGTGTAGATTCCACCTGTAGATTCTCTCTTGGGGCACCCCTTAGCCAGATGCCCGGCCACTCCACACAAGTCACATACTTTAGATGTTCCACAACCTGCACCAGGGTGAGCAGGTCTCCTGCAGTGCCTGCACAGTCTTTCATTCTCACACCTGGCGGTCTCATGGCCAAATTTGCAACAATTCTTGCAGTACAAGGGCTGGCCAGGGTAGGTTATATAACCCCGCTCCCCTGCAATTGAGAACACTGGCGGAGGGTGCACCAGCTCATTCCCTCCATTTTTCCTCCGGAATCTTACTGTAAATTTCAACTTGCTGCGATACCAGCCCACATGGTTTCTGACCCTCTCGGGCTGGCTCACACACTCACAATACCTCTCCAAAAAGACCTTCACCACCTCAGGTTCAACATACGGATTATACATGTGCACCACGATCTGCCTCTCTTTCTCCACAAATAAAGGTTTGACATAATCAAATTTCTGTACCCAATCTTCATTACATTTTCTAAACTTTTCCAGAACCTTCAATGCATTGTCTTCATTGAAAAAGGTCATGTCATGGGGATACAAAGTTATATGCAAAAATAATAGCAGGTAGGCTTCTCCACATACTGCCCAAAATCATTGGATTAGAACAGGTAGGATTCACAAAAGGCAGGCAAACGTGCGACGGTACAAGAAGATTTATCGACCTACTAAGATTTACTGAGTTGTCAAGGGTGCCTTCTCTGTATCTATCTTTAGATGCAGAGAAGGCATTCGACAGAGTTCACTGGGGATTCTTGAGGGAAACATTGTCAAGATTTGGGATTCTCGGGCATATACAGAAAGGTATCATGGCTTTGTACACTAACCCCACAGCTTCAGTGACGACATCAGGGTTCAGTTCCAATGAATTTTCCATCACCAATGGAACAAGACAAGGCTGCCCCTTATCTCCCTTGATATTCACATTGGTGATGGAAACCTTAGCCTGCAAAATCAGGGAAAACCCAAACATTCAAGGTATACAGTGCCACGGGACACCTCACAAAATTGGCTTATTTGCCGACGACACAATACTGGCTATCTCAAATCCTCCACATTCTCTACCACATCTAATAAAAGACCTGGACACTTTCTCCAGAGTATCCTACTATAAAATTAATCAAGCTAAATCTTTCATCCTGGGCTTAAACATACCACCACATATGAAATCCCTCATCCAGCAGAATTTCCCCTTCCCCTGGGCCAAAGACTCATTACAATACCTGGGGATCCAAATCTCAAGCAAAGCTAACCTCTTATACAAACTCAATTATCTCCCCCTACTAAATAAAATAAAATCAGAATTACAAGATTTCTCCTCCAAACATCTCTCATGGGCAGGGAGAATAGCAGCATTCAAAATGTTCACTTTACCCAAGATCACATATATACTTAGATCGGTTAATATCCCAATAAATAACAGATTTTTCTCGGATATCAACAAAATCATCCTAAATTACATCTGGGAAAAGACATAGACTAGCGAAAAACGTACTTAACATCCCAAAGAAATTGGGAGGGGTAGGAATTCCATGTATAAAGTCCCTATATACAGCATGCAACCTAGAAATTTCCAAAGCTTGGTGGTCAGGGGTCGATCTGCCACTATGGGCAACATTGGAAGCCAAGATACTAAAAGGCATCCCAAAACACTTCTTAATAGCCAGCTGTTTAAACCCGAAACTGACATGCCCACCTTACCCCACTATTCCAGCCACAATCATAGCTTGGCGGTCTCTATTAAAACAAGTACCCCAAGACACTCACAAAACCCATCTACCAGTCCCGTTAAAATGTCTTTCCTTCTGGTCAGATAATATAAACCTTCAATCATGGCTCAAAGCAGTAATAACCCATACCCATGACCTACTTTCAAACAACGAGTTGAAATCTTTTCAGAACATTAAAGAAGAGTATAATATAAAAAACACGGAATTCCATACTTACTTACAAATTCGCCACTGTATCCAAGAAAACCTTCCCAAAACCCCTCCGTGGCCCAAACAACTGACAAATGCATTCACCAACAACTCAATCTCAAAGAAAGGTATTGCCACCTGTTATGACTGGCTGATCCAAAACAAGACCAGCACATTGGAGAAGTACGTCCACACCTGGTCTGACTCTCTCCAAACAAAACTCTCCCTAGAACAATGGCAAAAAGCAACAGAGCACATAAGTAAATACTCCAAGTGTGGATCCCATTGGGAAACCCTGCATAAAGTATTCACACACTGGTACATTACCCCAACAAAATTAGCAAAATTTGACAAAAACTGCTCCAACAACTGCTGGAGAGGATGTGGAGAAACAGGCACACTAGTGCACATATTTTGGTCATGCCCATTGCTTAAGCCAGTATGGGCACACATTTTTTAACAAATTTCCAGGCTCGCAAGTATAACAACACCCCCAAACCCCCTATTGGCACTAATACACATAGGCCTCACAAATATCCCAAAAGAAGCTCGCCTAAAAACGACACATATCCTTTCTGCAACTAGACAAGCAATCAGTACACACTGGAAAGACCCAACTCCACCCTCTATAGATATAATTATGCACACATATCACCTCAATATTGATATGGAGTTCAGACTTCGAGGACAAGACCCCACATCAGTCAAATAGCGCAACTGACCGTAGATAACTAGAATATCGCACCCAGTTAAGGCAGGATAGATCTGATGTTTTCTGAAATCAAGGACAACGTTTTCAATGTTAATGTTATAATAGGTTATATTCTGTAACAAATGATCATATCTCATGTCTACATATACTCAATGTTATTCAGCCTTTTTCTGTACTAATATACATAATGACATGGTATGTAACACGTTATATGTTCCAGAAAAATAATAAAAAAATTGAAGTTTTAAAAAAAAAAAAAAGAAAAAGGTCACGTCCTACATACCCTTTGCTGGGAAATCTTGAATGGCGAACACTCCATAACGCTTGTCGACGTCCAGACGGTCACATAGGATGTCATCCACAAACCTCTTCAGGTTGATATCATTTTTGAATCCTGGCTTCACCAGAAATTGCAGCGAGTTTTTTAGTCTCCTCGTAGCTCCTCCAACTCCACCACCAGCCGAGGAAGCCATCCTCCTCTCGTTTTCCCCCAGGCCCCCACTAGGAGGACCCAGGATCGCCTCTCGCCCAGAAACCAATTAGTTTTTTTTTTGTTTTTTTTTAGCTTGTCTTGGCTCCTGTTGCATGCAACAGGAGTCCCGGGTAAGCAAGGCTATTTGCCCCGTGCACGGAAAAAGCGTGAGTGCCCTAAAGCACCCCCACAAAACGTGCACGAGTAGCCACGGGCCCCACAATACAGCAGGGCCCTTCCGGTGTTCCCCGAAGGGAACTTATCCCCCTTTGCCATCGGCGCAGGGGGTACTAAGCATCCTCCAACCCGAGAGTCGGAGGACACTGGCGGCATCCTCCAACACCCGAAGGGCTGGAGGACCCTGGACTGCCCTGTGGTTGCCCACAGGGCCTGGGCCACGTGGCCATCCACATGGTCCGTGGCTCCCCCAGGTGGGAACCGAAGTCCCCTGGGGACAAGTCCCCGGTGCCAGCAAGCTGGCCCCGACCTTGCGCCCGGAGTGATAAAAATTCCGCACTCTCCCTAGCCAAAAGGCCCGGGAGCTCCGTTAGTTGGCTATGCATATGGGCAGTACAGACCAAAGCACCCTACTTCCGCCTGAGATCTGCCACATCTCAGGTTTTTTCAGGTGCACCTGGAGCGCCACTTCCAGGGGCAGTACGCCTAAGCAAAGCCCTCAGCCATTCAGACTCGACCATGGTATAGATCCATTCAATCAGCCCCTGGGAATTACGACCAGGAAGGACACCCTGCCACAGTGCCATCCCTCCAGGTCCCCCCAAAAACCTCAAGAACAGATTTTTTTTTTCCACACTCCAAATTACTCAACCAAGGATATTCGTTTTATCAAAACTCTCCTACGTTGAACAACGACTTTAAATATCAATCTGTTCTTATTTTATTTTTATTTTCACCTAATTAATGTTCCATTTTTTATACTCCATTTCACATCAGCTTTTTCACCTTCTTTTTTCTTATCCCATAAATAATAGACGTACATCTCTGCGAGGGTCATTTTGTATGCCTGTCTAGTTGTTATTATTTCTTTCCCAAAAACCAATATGTTCCTTATTTTCCACAAAACTACTTTTGCCGTAGTAATTATTTGCCATACCATCACTTCTTTCTCATCTTCACATTCAATCTTCCTCCCATAAACTACCATGTCATAATCCAATCTCGTTACCCCTGCTATTTCTTTTAATAAAATGCCAATTCTCCTCCAAAAAATCTGTGCAAATTTGCAGTTCCAAATAAAATGCATAACCGACTCGTCCAACCCACACCTCCTCCTAGGACATTTTGCATTCCTTGCCAGTCTCCTCCTATGCTGGAACTCCTTCACTGGCAAGCATCTGTGCACTATTGACCACGCTAGGTCCTTCTGGCTGTTCGATAGATTTTTGTTCACCACCATATTCCAAATTTCCTTACACACTTTCTCATTAAATCCACCTACTAGTTCCACTTCCTCCTTCCTCCTCACCTCCTTTTCTACCAGCCTAGCATTCGCCATCTCCTTCATTGCCAAATCTTCCACTTTATATTTTTTCACAAATTTTAATAAAATCACATTAAACTCTGCAGGGATAAAAGCACACATTTTTTTTCTATCTATATTTATCCATTCTAATTTTTTAAAAACCCATCCACCACCATACAATAAACAATCACGGACCATACCTTCACTCTTAAGGAGTCGACAAATAAAAGCTACATATTTGGTTCCTAAAAACAATCTCAGATCCGGCACACCTCTTCCACCACATATAACATCCTTCATCATTATGCTCCTCTTCAACTTCTCCATTTTCGAATTCCATATAAATATAAATATTTCTCTAACAAACCTCTTCATAAAAATCTCACTCGGGTAAAAAATTAAGCTCGGGTACAGTAAAATCGGTAAAATAATTGCTTTTATAATTAAAACCTTCCCCACCATAGTCAATCTTCTCAACCTCCAAAAGCTCATGACTTGCTTAATCTTCTGTAGGGTCAGTTACCAATTATCTTCACCTGTGATTTTCTGATTAAAAACAATACCCAACACTTTCAATTTATCCTCCTTCATTGCAATTCTTGTATTTCTTTCTTCCTTCCACTCTCCAAACGTACAGCATTCACTCTTGTCCACATTCACCTTAAAACCTGCCGCCACATTAAAACACTCCGCTAAAAGCACTGCTCTATTCACTGACCTATTATCTTGACACAACACAGTGACGTCATCCATATACGCTAAAACCTTTAAAATTTTCCCTCCACCACCCGGCACATTAAAACCTCTAATCACCTTATCTCTTCTTAATGCCACCACTAAAGACTCTATTGCGCAAATAAATAATAGCGGAGATAGTGGACACCCCTGCCGAACTCCTGATTTTATTGCAATTTTACCCGTTTCATAACCATTCACTAAAACCTTACAAAACACATAATTGTATAAAATCTTTAAATTCCTAATAAAACCTGCTGTTATTCCCATTTTTTCCAATACCCGAAACATAAAACTGTGATCCACTCGGTCATAAGCTTTTTCAAAGTCAAAGGATACCACAGCCATTGCTTGATCTCTCCTCACCACATCATAAAGTGCATCCCGTATTAAAATCAAATTTTCCCCAATCGTTCTCCCCGGTATTGCACAAGATTGTCCCTCCTCAATGACTTTATGTATCACTTTCTTTAATCTATTTGTGAATAATTTAGCTAAAATTTTATAATCACAGTTTAACAATGTAATCGGTCTGTAGTTCTTTATTTTATCTTTATCTCCTTTTTTATAAATTAACGTAATAAAACCTTGCTTTTGCGAAGCTGTTAAAATTCCTCTTTCCACAATTTCCAAAAAAACCTCCAAAATGTCTTCCTTAATACTTTCCCAGAACACTTGGTAAAATTCTACAGGTAACCCATCACTTCCAGGTGTTTTATTTTTTTGAAAAGTTTTAATCGTTTCTTCTATTTCCGCCAATTTCATCTCATCATCTAGTATTTTCCCATCCTCCGCCTCAATTTTCTTGTCTATTTTTTCTATAAAATCTACAACCACACTTTCTTCAATATTTTTCCTTTCAAACAATTCCTCGTAAAAAGATTGCACTTTGCCCAGAATTCCACATATTCTGTTTTCTCCTTCCATCTCATATATTCGTTTTTTAATTATATATTGATATTTTTCTTGAAAAAATATCTCGAACACGTTTCTCCTTCCTCAATCTCTTTCACTCTTGAGTTGAATATTATTTCTTTCCCTCTTTTCCCAATCCACTTTGTTATATTTTCTCTCACCTCTTTCAGATCTTCTTCTACCTCCACTCCATACTCTCTTGCTTTTATTAACCATTGTAGTCTGTCATTCCACCTATTATATTCTTCCTTCTCTCTCTTCTTCCTCTCTATACCTTTCCCTTTGAAAAAACCTCCAATTCTTTTTTTACACCACTCCCACCAATCACTTCTACTCTCAAAATTGTGCTTTTCCCTCTTCCACCTGTTATAGTTCCTCACAAAATCCTCACACACTTCTCTCTCTTCCAATAGACTCACATTCAGTTTCCAATAATTTCTGTTCATCTCCACCTCCTTCCCAACTCCCAACTCACATTTTAGCACCTGGTGGTCCGAAAAAATATTTGGTTTCACCTCCATCTTAATTAAATTCACCTCTCTTGAAACAAAACAAAAATCAATCCTACTCTTAGACCTATTATTACACCAGGTCCAACCCTCCATATCTCCATATTTTCTGCTCCACATATCCACCAACTCAAAGTCTACCAATATTTCTTTTAGGAGTTTGGACGACTTATCCGCCCCTCTCACTCCCAAACCACCTTCGTCTTTAAGAACACAATAAAATCTCCTAAAATAATTTTAACTTCCGAACCACCTAAAAAAAACCTAAGTTTCTCAAATAAAGCTATTCTTTTTCTCCTTTCCACATATCCATAGATATTTATTAATTTCACTCTAACCTCCTTTATTTCCCCCACCAGCATCAGAACTCTACCCGGTTCTATTTCTATTTTTTCGTACAACACAAAAATGTCTTTTTTAAATAATATTCCTATACCAGCATTCCTGGTCTCGTTTTCCCCGGACCAGTATGCTAAATCAAAAGAACCAAAATCATTATACTCTTCCTTATAACTTAAAGAACATTCCTGCAAAAAAATAATATCCATCTCCTCCTTATAAAAATAATGTAAGACAGTCTGCCTCTTCGCAGCTGCCCTGAGCCCCCTTACATTGAGGGATCCCACCTTCAGCTCCATTTATCCCGGATCGTTGTCATTTCTCGAATCCGGGATTACACTACCAAAACTACCCGGGATCCATGTGCTCCGGTCACTCCTCCCTGTATCCGTCAGCCTCCCCATCGGGGGCTGAGGGGAGTCCGGACTACCACTAAAACCCACCGGGCCTGCAAAAGACGTCCCTTCGTCTATACACAGGCTACTGGGACTTTCCATGCCCATAGAGTCTGTGTCTGCCTCACTTTCCACTGTTTCCCCCACCTCCAACCTCGCCTTCTTGCATCTCATGTTTTCTTCCTCCTTCTCCTCCTCCTCCCTCGCAGCTCTTCACCTTTCCATGTCTCTCCTTTCCATTTCCACCACCTCCACCAAACACTCTGTATTCACAGGGTCACTGTCTTTCAGCACTTCAATATCCACTTCTCCTCCTCCTCCTTTCCCCCTCTCTTCACCTTCCGTGTGCTGCTTTCTTTTCTCTACTCCCACCTCCGCCTGCTCCTTTCCTCTTGTAACGGGATCCTTTTTCTTCCTCTGTCTCTTACTCTGCACCCTCTCCCACCCCTCCTCTTCCCCCCTTCCTCCTTCTCCGTGCTCCATCTCTTTCCACCGCTCCCCTTTCTTCTCACCATCACTATCTTCATCTTCATCATTCTCTTCGTCCTCATAATAATCACCCAGATCCCCTCCTCCTCTCTCCTCTGTGGTTTCTTCACTTTTGCTGCCTCTGCATACCCTCTTATAATTTCTTCTTCCTCTCTGTCTATTGCTTGGTCCCTTGTTAATTTCTCAGGGCAGTCCTTATATAAATGGTCTGTGCTATGGCATTTCATACATTCTCTGGGCTTTGTACAATCTCTCATTCCGTGCCCCAGACCACTACAATTTCTGCATTGCATCAGCTCCTTCTGCACCCCACAATCCGAAGAAAAATGCACAAACTCATTACATTTCCAACAAAACATCGGCATCCCAGAGTACTTTAAGAACCCCTTATTTTTCCCAATATAAAAGGTTTGTTTCGGGTGAGCATACCCATCATCTTCATTGCCCGCCGGGCTCAATTTCACAGAAAATACTTTCTTTCCTGTCCAAATCCCTTCATATCCCACCAGATCATGTTTAAATATCACATCATCAAAGTGGTTTCTCAAAAAAATGTCCATTTCCCGTGTTGACACATAAGGATTGTACATCCTAACCGTCACCGTTCTCACTGGGTTGCAATGCTTAAATTTTAAAGTAAATTTCCCCAAACTCGGGTCACTTTTCTTTCCCTCAAACTTATTTTGGAAAGCATTATATCTCAGGAGCTCATTAAACACCACTTCCACCAACTTCTGATTTCTAAATTCCGCCAAACACATGATTTCTTTTGCACTCACTCCACAAACTTTCAATAATTCTTCAAACACCACTTTAGATAAGTCTGCATTAGCATCCACACCTGCAATGCTGACATCCACCACATGTCTAAAGCGCACCTCAGCGGTCGCCCTTGTGAACCCATCTTTATCCTTGTCTGAGTCCATCTTCCACCCCCAGGCCTCCCTCCCTGGAAGGAGTCTGCCCAGAAAGGTGGCTCGCTCCCAGCCTCAGGCCAGCAGGAAAATCCTACCAGCCTGGATCTCCCAGGCTCCTAAATCCACCAGGCCTCAAAAGTCCCCACACAAAAGGTCGCGCGAGGACAGAATCAGCACTTGATCTTAGCCAAAAGGCCGAGAAGCGATAACCCGATTACTCTCCGCAACTGCGCCCGCCGACACACCACTTTCCCTGGGAATTAAAGCGAAATATTTTCTAAATGCAGCAGCGGCAACCAGCACACAACCCAGCACTGCACCGCACAGCCGGCTAACCCCGGCCGGCCACCGGCTGCTAGGGGGGGGGCCCTTCCCACTGCCTGTGCAGGCCTGCCGAGCTTCCGGGATGGGCGCACTTGTGCTAAACGCAGACGCACGGGCCAGGCTCAGCTGCCGCCTGATTACATTTGCATGGCCCCGCCCACCGCCGGAACAGCCGTCACCCCTCCACTGCCGTGCCTCCACGTCGAAGAGAAAAGTAAAGTAGGCTTCTGGCTTCCTGCATTCTGGCAACACGCTAGGAGAGAGTGTGGAGGGCAGAGGAAGTCAAGTCTCTAGCCTGGCTGTTTGAAAACACAGTGCGTCTTTCTTCGTTCATCCTCCTTCCTCTTAATCTCTCTGTCTGGACGTGCGCGGTGTGCCACAAGAGGGAGACACAGGCCGGGGAGTGGAGAGCCTAAACAGGAGTTGCCTTCCTAGCCTGCTACACACACTCACAGCCTGGCACTGATGCAGGCACCTGAGCAGGTGCTGTGTCACAGGAAGTCAACCCATGATGTCACAATGCCCTGTGCCCAGGCAGCTATATAAGGGGCTGAAGCCAGGGCTCTGCCTGCCAGTCCGCTGGCAGCTCTCCAGGGGAAAGGTGCTGCTGCTGCTTCTCTTGCAGGGGACAAAGTGCAAACATGAAGAAAAGTGGTCCGGTCATGGTTTTTTTTGCCCGCAGCAACTGCGCAGCGCAAGTAGAGTTCAGTCGAAGTAAAATTCAAAAAAAAAATTTTGTGTGTTTTTCCGACTTCTTTTCTTGTCTGTTCTCAGGTTCTGATAACCAATGCGAAATACAGAGTCCATGAATAAATGACACAGATGCACAAAAAAGGCACACACAACTTGAAACAATGTTTTTATTGTGGATTTCAACTGTATCCTGCACCCAGCACTGTAGCAGCACAGACATAGAGCGCACAGCAGGGGGGACAAAACAGCACTTGCTACTGGCAAATTCACTTTGCAGAGGGACACTTAATTTCTCCACTAGACTTCCCTCCACTTACTTAGTTAGTTAGTAAGCTGGGTATTTGAGTAGTTTTGATCTGTTTTTTGACACCAGTTAAAGAGAGTAGTGCACCGGTCCTGGAGGTACTGCAATACCAGGTCGATGCGCGGAGTGGACAGAGCAAGCTCTTCTTCCATCTCCCTGTTCCAAAAATCCATTTAATATATGGTCCCCAGATAGGGGACGTATCAGATATTAAACTGATAAGAACAGATTTTTTTTTTTTTATACTCAGATTCTCATAAAATCCCAATTTTTATACCACAGGTTACCATTGGTCACTTAGGTACTTCAGGGTTCATGACA
Organism: Hyperolius riggenbachi; assembly: GCF_040937935.1. Classification (NCBI taxonomy): domain Eukaryota; kingdom Metazoa; phylum Chordata; class Amphibia; order Anura; family Hyperoliidae; genus Hyperolius; species Hyperolius riggenbachi. Next base: position 19,850,722 of record NC_090649.1, read on the forward strand.
TCATCATAGTATTTTATTTTTGAATTAACTTATTTCTTATAGCATTATTTCTTTAAAAGTTTTCCCGGATTTTCCATATATATATTTTTTAACAAAGATTTCTTCCAACACACGCCAAAAACGACTTATTCTGGTCTTTCCATCATCATACAAAATACTACTTTATAAGTAACTGCATCTTTCCAATACTCATGCTCCTTATCCCAATAATATTGTACCCTATTTCTTAGCCACCTTGGACAATACCGACCCTTCCCCAATGCACTGCCTCTTTCTGTTAAACATTTTACAGTCCTCAACCTTACTTCCTCATACTCCTCAAAAGTCATGCGACTTATCCCACGATCAGCTTTGTCCACATACTCCTGCACTTCTCTTTCTGGTCCAATTGTAAAACAATACTTTTGTACATGACCCATCTGCCCACAAAAAATCACCTGTGCCACCCTCTGCGGACTTTCTGCGCTTCCAGATGCTGATACATTCCTCTCCTCCACCCTCATCTTTTTCACCACTGTCGATGTCTCCTCCCTCTCTCTCCTTCTATGCCCTACTGCCTCCTGACCTTTCTCCACCTCCATCTCCTCCTCACTCCCAGAAGTATCCTCTCTGTCACCACTGCTGCTATCAGACCCATCCTCTGCCTGCATATGATCTGTATCTGTCCCTCTAGCCTCAGCTCTTTCCATCTCCTCTGCCCTATCCACCTTCTTCTCCACTGGCTTCTTCTGCGCATGCCCAGCAGCCTCAGGGCTTCTCTCAGGGCTCTTTTTAAACGCAGCTTTCCACACCACTTTCTGCCCAGAATCTGTCACTTCACCACAAACACCAGCTTTCTTACTTGTCTCTTCCTTCTTACTGCCACTCACAGCTTCCTTCTCCTGCCCGCCCACCTCACACTCCGCCACACTCCCCCCTTTATTCACAACTTTCACTCCAGCCTGGGCATGCCCCTCACCAGCCGCTGGCGTATCAGAGCCCGGCGTCTCGGGCACAACCTGCTGAATCTCAGCACCCATCCACTTCCTCTCCTCAGCCACTCCCTCACCAATCACTTCACTGCTATCACCAGCCGCTACGTCATTGCTCTCTCCAGGCTTCTGGACACCCCCACCACTCCATTCTTCCACGCCAGTCACCACCTTCTCCTCCTCCAGGTCACGCATAGTATTCACCTCCCCACCATCAGCTGCCATTACTCCAGTCTCCGCCCCACCAGTGGCCAAACCACGCCCACCGTCCTCTCCGCTCACCTCCGCAATCACCCCGCTCTCACTGCCAGTCACCCTGCTCTCACTCACATCACTCCGGGGAACCCTCCGCATCAGCCTCACCCCTCTCCTCAGTCACCCCGCTCTACGCTCGCTCCTCAGTCACCTCAGACACGCCAACAGCCACCTCGCTCTCCATCTCCTCCTCCACAGTGACATCACCTGCTGTATGCAAATGAGCAGCATCTCCGATCTCACTCTGCTCGGACTGTACAGCAGTATTATCAATAACAGCCACAGAGATATTCCTCCCCCAGCCCGCAAACATGCCTCCCACCTCCACTCTCACCACCCCAGCATAAGAAAACAAATTACACCCTTTCGTTTTAGGACATCTCCGTGCAAAGTGCTCCTCTGAGCTACAGATATCACACACCCTAGGGGCGGGGCACTCAGCTGCCTGATGCCCGAACCCCTTACAGATCCTACAGCATACTTTATTAGTACATTTAGAGCGTATATGTCCATATTCATAGCATCCCCTGCAATATTTAGGCTGGCCCAGATAATGAGTAGTGCATTTCTCCCCTGCTATAAAGAAAGTAGCAGGGGGATGCTTTGTGCCGCCATACCCCTCAGCATCAGGCAACAGTCTCACCTTAAACTTTAATTTGCTTCTGTATAACCCAAACGGGTTATACAGCTTCCGGGGCGGACTCACCTCTGAGCAAAACTGCCTCAGATACGTTCTAACCACCAACTCCATATAAGGGTTGTAACAATGAACATTCAAGTCTTTCATATCCGGGTCAAAGCACAGCTGAATCTTCATCTTCCTCAAAATCTTGTAATCTGCAGACATAGCCTTCATCCTCCAATTTTCAAAAACCTCCACGCATTTATCCTCAGAATGAAAAGTAAAACAGTATAAACCAGATGAAACAAAATCCTGCACAGAGTGTAGGTCTGTTACCTTCACAGCAAAAATCTTCAGCATCACATCCGATACGACTTGCTTTAAAGACAGCTCCTTCAGACAATCCTTCTCCACTTCCACCCTCAAGGAATTCCGCAAGTTCCTCCATGACTCCGCCATGACTGCGTCCTTCGCTCCTCTGATGACCCCAGGACCTCCCAAAGGAGGCCCTCTCACTAAACCCCCTGGCCAAGACCAAGCAGGCGTCCACCCACTTGATCTTAGCCAAAAGGCCGAGAAGCGATAACCCAATTATTCTCCACAGCCGCGCCCGTGGACACAGCACCCTCCGTGGGAATTAAGGCAAACTTCCTTTTAAATGCAGCAGCGGTGACCGCCACCACACAGCACAGCACAGCCGGCTAACCCCGGGCTGGCTACCGGCTGCGAGGGGGGCCCCCTTCCCACTGCCTCTGCAGGCCTGCCGGGCCCCCGGGATGGGCGCACCAGTGCTAAACGCAGATGCACGGGACAAGCTCAGCTGCCGCCTGATTACATTTGCATGGCCCCGCCCACCGCCAGACCAGCCATCACCCCTCCGCTGCCGTGCCTCCACGCCGGAAAGAAAAGTAAAGTAGGCTTCCGGCTCCCTGCATTCTGGCAACACGCTAGGAGAGAGTGTGGAGGGCAGAGGAAGAAGTCAAGTCTCTAGCCTGGCAGGCTTGCTCTGGCTGTTTGAAAACACAGTGCATCTATCTTCGTTCATCCTCCTTCCTCTTAATTGCTCTGTCTGAACGTGTGTGGTGTGCCACAAGAGGGAGACACTGGCCGGGGAGTGGAAAGCCTAAACAGGAGATGCCTTCCTTGCCTGCTACACACAATCACAGCCTGGAACTGATGTAGGCACCTGTACTGGGCAGTGGCAGGTGACAGGAAGTCAACCGATGATGTCACAATGCCCTTGGCACAGGCTATATAAGGGGCTGCAGCCAGGGCTCTGCCTGCCAGTCCGCTGGCAGCTCTCCAGGGGAGGGGTGCTGCTGCTGCATTTCTTGCAGGGGACGAAGAAAAGTGGTCCGGTCATGGATTTTTGGGCCGCAGCAACTGCGCAGCTCAAGTAAAGTTAAACCAAAGCAAAAGTACAAAAAAAAAGTTTGTGTTTTTTTCCCATCTTCTTTTCTTGTCTGTTCTCGGGTTCTTATAGCCAGGCGAAATACAGACTCAATGAATAAATGACACAGATGCACAAAGAAAGCAGACACAACTTGAAACAATGTTTTTATTGAGGATTTCAACTCTATCCTGCACCCAGCAGTAGCAGCACAGACATAGAGCGCACAGCAGGGGGGACAAAACAGCACTTGCTACTGTGAAATTCACTTTGCAGAGGGTCAATTGACTGCACTCCACTTTTTTTTTTAGCTTTTTTGGCTCCTGTTGCATGCAACAGGAGTCCCAGGTAAGCAAGGCCTTTATTACTAAGCACGGAAAAAGTGTGAGTGCGTAAGCACCCCCACAAAATGTGCATTGGCAGCCACGGGCCCCACAATACCGCAGGGCCCTTCCGGTGTTCCCTGAAGGGAACCTTCCCCCTTTGCCTTCGGCACAGGGGGTTTCTTGGGTCCTCAAACACCCGAAGGATAGAAGGACCCCAACCTGCCCAGTGGTTACCCAAAGGGCCTGGCCATGTGGCAACTGTGTCCACATGGTCCGGGTGGCTCCCCTGAAAGGGAGCCGGGGCGGGAACCGAAGTCCCCAGGGGACAAGTCCCCGATGCCAGCAAGCTGGCCCCGACCTTGCGGCCGGAGTGATAAAAATTCTGCACTCTCCCTAGCCAAAAGGCCGGGGAGCTGCGTTCCCAGTTTTTTTCAGGTGCACCTGGAGCGCCATTTCTAGGGGCAGTACGCCTAAGCAAAGCCCTCGGCTCTTCAGCTTCGATCATGGTAGATCCATTCAATCAGCCCCTGAGAATTATGAACCAGGATGGACACCTTTACTGGAGGATCAGAGGTTCCCACTCCCCCCGTTCAACTCGTTCAAGGCGTCCTTCCCCCAGGAGACCAAGCCGGGGTTCCCAGTAACATGCATCCCTGAGAATAAGAACAGATTTTTTTTAATTCTTTTTTTAAACCTCAGACGTCCGACCACCAACCCCATAAAACGGAATCAGTAAGTCGGTAAATGCCAGTTCATGTACTGTCTCAAAAGACCATTCCCTTCGTAACCAACTCACTGACATAGTATCTTCATCAGTTTATACTTTACTAAATGAAAAAAGTAACATACCATCTTTTACAGTGTCAAATAAAACAGAACAAAACTCCACAAACAGACCAAAAAGAACAATTATCCCACCCACTCTTTCCATTTTTTAAATTTCCATATGCCTTCTGCAGTATCAACCCCAAAGGTCCTAATATCATGATACCCATATACATATAACCTTCCTCGGATCATGGCCACACACTCTCTTACAGTCAAAACTTCCTTTTTAACCATTTACCGGCAAACTAACGTATTAAAACATCATGCTTTTGCCTGTTAATGGCAACATGATGTTTTAATACGTCGCGCATTCCCGCTGCCACTCCGCACCTGTTCACGCCGCTACTGCCGCCGTTTCCATCGGGTTCCTGTGCTGGGTGATTGGGGAAGAGGACCCAATCGCACTGCCTGGAGTGAATGGACGCGACCACCTCCATTCATGAAAACAGGAAACTGTAACAACTTAATAAAGTGTAAAAAAAAAAAAGTGATCACTTCCTATACGGGAGAGTGTTCACTAGCGCCATCTTGTGGCCAAAAAGTATATTACAGATACAAAGTACATACATATACAAGTACATACACACTATTAATAAAATTGATGAAATTACAATTCTCCCCTCCCCCCCCCCAAAAAAAAAAAACACATGTAAAAAAAATCAGCTTCAAATAAATAAATAAATAGTTGCCTTTTTTAATCTATATTTTATGGGGGGAAATTAATTTTAATTTATTATATAGGGGCTTGTAATTATGGCCAGAAGAAAAAAAAAACAGAATAGAAAAATAACACCTATATTTCAAAATATATTGTCACCATACATTGTGATAGGGACATAATTTAAATGGTTTAATAATCAGGACAACTGGGCAAATAAAATATGTTTGTTTTATCCACAGGAGAATGTTTAATTTTAAAAGTATAATTGCTGAAAACTGAAAAATAATGATTTTTTTCATTTTTTTTGTTTTTTCCCATTAAAACGCATTTATAATAAAAAAAATTCTCAGCAAAATGTACTACCCACAGAAAGCCTAATTGGTGGTGAAAAAAATGAGGTATAGATCATTTTCTTGTGATAAGTAGTAATAAAGTTATTAGGGAATAAAAGGGAGGAGCACTGACAAGTGAAAATTGCTCTGGTCCGTTAGAGTAAAAAACCTTGGGGGTGAACTGTTTAAAGATCAAAATATTCCTCACATCCCACAAACTTTCTTTCATACAACTCATTATCATCCACAAAACTCTCGCTTTACTCTTATCCAACACACCCAATCTATACATCATCATGTAAAATGCCAAACACTCCACACCAGTCAAACCCTTAATAAGCTTACATATACCCTTTCTCACCTCTTTCGCATACTCGCAATCCCACATCACATGATACACACTCTCAACCTGTCTACAATTCTCTCTAGGACACCTCTCACACCTAGCTAACCCTCTTCTATTCTGAAATTCTCTGGTCGGCAGGCATTTATGCACTACCATCCAAGACACATCTTTATGTCTATTAGACACTTGTTTGTGACTCACATTCTCCCATACTTTCTCACTTTCCCTCTCAGTCAAACCACCAACCACTTCCATCACTTCTCTCTCTTCCAACACTTTCATCACCTTTCTACTTTCACACCATACTTCCCTACTAACGTTCTGCAACTCATACCTCCTCATACATCTTTCAATCCTCACATAGAACCACGGTGCCCTAAAACACACAGGCCTCCGCAGATCCACACTCATAAACTCATACTTTCTCAACACATTCCCAGCAGCATACCTCATCATACACCCAGTCATATTCTCCTTCACACACAGTTTTGCACACAAACTCACATACTTCACCACCAAAAATCTTTCTATCCTCACAAAACCTTTCCCACCATTCACCTTCTGTTTCATCACAATCTCTCTCCTCAACTTCTCCATCTTAGAAGACCAAAAAAAGAAAAACACCCTTTAATAATTTTCTTCAGCTCCCTATCAGGGGCTGGAAAAACATAATACAAAAAAAGCATCAAAGGAATCAGCACTGCCTTTACAATCAAAATCTTGCCTTGAAAAGTCAGAGTCCTTAATGACCAGAACTGCACTCTTTTTTTTCCACTTCACTCAACACCTCCTCCCAAATCTCTCTCCCATACAACTCGTTATTGAACTTCACTCCTAACACCTTCACCGCTCCCTGACATCACCCAGCCACTCTCCTCCAAATCTCTCACCTCTCCAAACACTTTACACTCACTTTTATCCATGTTCACTCGAAACCCACTTGCCATACAGAAAATATCAATCAAAAGCTTCACTCTCCTCAAGGCCACAGAACTCTTACACACCACAGTCACATCATCCATATATCCAATAACACTCAGACTCCTCCCACCACTCCCAGGCACTTCCACACCTCTAACTAATTTATCACCCTTCAACATTCGCAACAACGGGTCAATCACACACACAAACAACACAGGGGACAGAGGACACTCCTGCCTCACACCTGATCTAATACTCACTTCCTCTGTCAGCCACCCATTCACCTGCACCTTACTCACAATCTCACTATACAGACATCTCACCCATCCAATCATCCTCTCAGGTACTCCCATTCTCTCCAACACCTTCAACATAAACTCATGCGACACCCTATCATACGCCTTCTCAAAATCCATGGCCAGAACAGCCACACCTTGCTTTCTCTCCTTACACAACCACAACACATCCCTCAGACAAATCAGACTCTCCGCAATCGTTCTCCCAGGCACAGCACACACTTGTTCCTCACACACCATCTTGTCCAACACACCACGCATTCTATCAGCCATCATCTTCGCTATCAATTTGTAATCTACATTTAAAAGAGATATCGGCCTCCAATTTTTTAAGTCTTTCCGATCTCCCTTTTTGTATAATAAAACAATACTACTTTCTTTCATTGATTCACTCAGTACACAACCATCCAGAACCGCCTTACATACCTCATACACACTGTCACCAATCTCATTCCAGAACACACTATAATACTCCACAGGCAACCCATCACTTCCAGGCGTTTTCCCTTCATCGCTTTCGAACATACCTCAATCTCACTTTTCTTCACATCATCATTCAAAATTACTTTCTCACAGAGATCTGAGTGTGGAGAAGGATGTGTTAGATAAGGTAGAGGTATGTTTGTGTTCCTCTCTTTCTCACAATACAACTCCTTATAAAACTTCCATACTTCTCCTCTAACCCGTTCATTCCCAGACACTTCACATCCAGACTCATCCAACATATTCAACATCATAACTTTAGCACCATACACTTTTTTAAAGAAATATTTTGTACATTGCTCATCTTTTTCTTTAATTACAGCTTTAGCCTGCATCACTATCTTCCTCCCTTGTTCCTTCATAAACACTCTAACCTCATCCTTTGTCTCCTCTATCTCATCTCTCACCTCCACCCCGGCCTCCCTTAACTCTTCTAAATACTCTATCCTCTTCTGCATCATCTCATATCTCAACCTCCGATTAGCAGCTCTCTCTTTACCGACATTGATAAAGAAAGACCGAGTTCTTTGCTTACACCACTCCCACCATTCAACCACACTCCTAAAGTCATTCACCCTTCTCCTCAGCTTACCAAACAACCTGACGTACTCACTCTTCACCCATTCATCCTCCAGCAAACTTACATTCAGCTTCCATACTCCTTTACCATACACACAATCAGCATCCATACTTACAACACATTCCACGCTCCCATGATCAGAAAAAGCTGCCTTCGAACAGAAAAGTGTTCCACCTTGAAAATCCTGGAAAGGAAACAAAAATCAATACGGGATGACAAACTGCCTTGATCAGAAAAATAGGTACACCCCTTACCTTTCCCTGCATCTATCAACTTAAAGGTAGCAACTATATCTGCTAGTTCTTTCCCTGAACTATCAACTCCTCCCCCTCCACCCCCGACCCTATCCCCCTCCCTCACAACACAATTGAAATCCCCAACTAAAATTGTCGGTTCCTTCCTGTAACGATCGGTGTCAGCACACAGAGATAATCTTTTTTTTCCAATAATAATTTTTATTAAATTTTGTCAATATAACAAGTAAACATTTTGCATGAGGAGCACCAAACATATACATGAAATACAATTATTCCCGTAGGTAATCGTACCTTTAACATTTTATTTTTTAAGTAGACCAGAGAAAAGATATGCAGTAAACCTCTCGTCAAATAGCCTTGATATGTCTTATTGCTCATACTGCGTGATTAATGAGATCCCAACCACTACCTTTTAAACTCGGCTGGTTGAGGATTCACAAATCCCATCAGTTACTCTGATTGATTGGCGCAGTGGTCATAGACCTACCAATCAAATTGACTCAATATATATCTAATGACTAAAGAGCAAATTAGCTTGAACAGTGATATTTGTCAAAGATAAAGCTACATAAGTATATATCATCTCCATACCAGAATTGTACACAAGTGTCTACCTGTATGATTTATTATGTAAGATAATACAGTGTCTCCATCATGTCTGGTTTGGAAAATCTGGAATATCTGGTAGAGAGGAAGAGAACGAAGAGGATTTCTTCCTCTAGTGAGTAATCTATAAAGTAGATTAAGAGCACACAGAGAGAATCTGATTATTGATGATCTGCAGAATCATCAATAATACAGATGTATACTTGATTATGGATGATCTGCAGAATCACCAATAATACAAGTATGACAAACCTCTGGACACCCACTGGCGTAGGAGCAGGGGTCGCAGCAGTCGCACTGGCGACGGGGCCCGCGATCTCCTAGGGCCCGTACCGGCCCCTGCTCCCCGCATTCTCCTCTGTCCCCAGGCCCTCCGTGACAGACGCTTAGCTCCGCCCCCAAATCGCGGGTAGCTCCGCCCCCAAATCGCGGGTAGCTCCGCCTCTCACAGGATCGTTCCTGTGAGTTGCTTGATTCTTTCACCGAGCCCTGCCCCTGCAAATCCCATTGGCTGGCACAGCAAGAACAGAGGACAGAGCATGGGAGAAGATGATGATGAGCCGAGCTCCCTTCCCCCAGGCAAACAGAGCGGGAGGTATGAGAGCTGAGTGCTGTCTCCCTCTTTATTTCCCTGTCACTGCTTATCAGCCTTTACTGTATCCAGAGCCCGCAACAGGGCTCACTAACCTTCCTCCACCAGACCCCTAGTAATTTCCTGTCTTTCTATCCACCCCCCAGAATTCTCACTAGCCCCCCCTCAACCTCTCTCCCCCAGACTCCTAATAACCTCCCTCACTCCCCCCTCAATATTTTTCACCCTCCCTTTCCCAGACTCCTAACTGCTCTCCCTTCTTACTCCCCCGACCCCTAATAACCCCCCTGTCTCTCCTCACTTCCCCCTCAATATTCTTCACTGTCCCCCGACCCCTGATAATAGCTCCCCTCTCTCGCCTCACTCCTCCCTCAATATTCCTCATCCTCCCTTTCCCAGACTCCTAATAACCCCCCTGTCTCTCCTCACTCACCCCCCCTAATAACCCCCCTTTTTTTCTTCATTCCCCCCTCAATATTCCCCACCCTCCCTTTCCCAGACCCCTAATAATCCCGCTCTCTCTTCTCACTACCCCCTCAATATTCCTTACCATCCCTCCCCCAGATCCAATGCTACCGGCGTCACATGGTGCACACGCCTGTTTGCTGAGGACACTGGCCTGCAGTGACAGCTATATTGGCCTGCAGGTGACAGCTATATTGCTGTCTGCTTCCACTTGGCACTGGCAGAGTAAGTATGGGGGGGGGGCCCATGTCCAAATTCTGCATCGGGGCCCTGAGGTCTGTAGCTACGCCACTGTGGACACCTAATAAAGTGTAAGTGTTTGGTGTAACTATAGGCTATCTCCCGTGAGGCGGGAGATACAGGCAGCTCGGCCAAGAACCACCTGAGGGGCAGGTGGCCCTCGGCTGTGCAGGAACTATCCCCTAGAGAGAGGGAATAGAGAGAACCTGGCAACCAGTGATACTTGGAGATCAGATATTAGACTGTACTGCAGCCAGGGGACTCCAGGGGAAGAGGCCACTGGCTGCTAACAGGCCGGACTTTTTGAGGAGCGGGAGCCCTAGTTGCAACTGACACTTGGTGGAATAGTGTCACAACTAGTACAGATAGACTGAGCACTCAAGGAGTGAGTGACAGCCTGGAAGGTCGGGCAGGCCAGGTCGGCAACACACGAGCAGATAAGGTACAGAGACAGAAGGCTGATTCGGTAACCAGGTACAGGCAGGATTTGGCAACAGGTAGGCAGATATGCAGAGGTACCGAATCAGAAAGCAATAGAGAGGTCGACAGAGCAAATAGTCATAACAGAAATAAAGCAGTAGTCCTAGTCTGAGGTGTGAGGTCCTTGGTCTCGACACCCAGGAACTAGTCTAGAGAATAACTCAACAATGACACAGTAATCCTAAGATTGGGTGTGAGGTCCTTGGTCTCAACACCCCGGAACTGGTCTATAGTATAACACAGCAATCCTAAGCTTGGGTGTGAGGTCCTTGGTTTCAACACCCCGGAACTGGTCTAAAGTATAACACAAGCGTAATCTGGCTAAGTGTGAATTCCCAGGTCCACCTGGTTCTAACACACTGTGGGATCTGACTGAAGTCTGAGTACTCACACGTAAGTATTCACAACGGCAGACAATCTGAGACTGACCAGCAAGATCTATATATACTGCAGCGCTCCTCAGCGCCACTCAGCCAATCAATAACTGTGCTGGGATCAGCTGATCGACCTGATCAGCTGATCCCTCTCCTACTGGCATAAAGGTCCTGCCTCCCAGCACGCGCGCGCGTAATTCTCCATCTGTGTGCACTAGAAGGCCCAGGCAAACCAGACGCATGCTGCTGTGCGGAAACGGCCGGTCTGAACGCGGAAACAGCCGCCCCGCTGCCAGAACGCGCAGCGGCATCTCCGCAATCCATTACACTTCCCAGCTAAAACTAGCCTAAACTTTGAAAACAGAAATAATCTCTCTTTCCTAGAAACCGGGGTGTTTTGTTAATATATATGCTTCTATTAACAAAATAAACTAGCAAAGCCCTCCCCGGCTCTACGTGAGTCACCCTGGTGACTTTAAATTGATCCCCCCTAAATAACACACAAACCCCTTAATTTTTCTGTCTACTAAGAGACCAAACTGCTGGCCCAACAGCCCATGTTGTGCTCTTCTTTTAAGTTGCATTCCTGCAAACAAAAAATGTTAGCACTCAAAATCAACAAAACATCAAAAATGGCCGCTCTTCTATATGAGGCTCCAATGCTCCTTGCATTAAAGGAGCATAAATTAAGGGAAATCACTTATGTTTTATTTAGATCCACCCTTTCTATCCCCATCCTCACTTTTCCCTGGTTTCTTTTTCTTTTTTGCAGTGCTCTCCACTTCTTCATCACTGTCCAGCCATCCTGGAAGGAATCCAGTCGTATTCTTGAAGGTCTCCATTGGGCCCTCACTAATAAACCCCACGGAGTCAACTGTATCAGACTCACTGGTGAACTGTTCTATGGTCCCCTACACTGATCCAGACGCTTTCCACTTTCTACTTTCAGCACTCTGGTCCATGTCCTCCTCCTCCTCTTCCTCCTCCTCCACCTCCTTCTCCTCCACCTCCTTCTCCTCCACAGACTCCTCCTTCTCCTCCACAATCTCCTCCCTCCCCAAAACCTCGCTCTCAGGAACCTCCAGATGCTCCAGAAGGGGCTCCTCCTCCTTATGAGCTGGCTCCTGAACAGTCTCAGTGGTGTCCGTAAGTGCATCAGCACCCTCCCCCAGAAGGGCATCTGCGACTGGGGGCTCACCACTTACTGCCGCCGAATACGAACTTAGTTCCGGTTTCTTGGGACACTTCTTAGCCAGATGGTCCTCCGCTCCACAGTGATGACATTTTTTTTTTGTCTCCGGGCAATCTGCTGTACTATGGTCCATTTTGAAACAGTTCCTGCAGGCAGTTCCGTTTTTACAATTTTCTTTCGTATGACCGAAATTCAGACAGAAACGGCAAAAGCAAGGCATATTTGGATACCATAGTATCCCTCGATCGCGCCCAATTGAAAATGACTGTGGAGGATGGCATATCCCGTCTGACGAGGACGGTTCTGACGCCAGTATAACCCAGTACTTCCTTAAACCATTAAAGGTCCCAAGCGAGTTTTTCTGCCGCACTCCCTCAGAAACATATTCGCAATATCTCTGGAGGAAGAGTTTAACCTCCTCAACCGACAGAAACGGATTATACATTTGTACGTTTATGGGGAGTCTTTGCTTCCTCTCATAAATACAGACTGTAATTCCTTCCATTAACGGATCGTTTTTCTTATCCTGTAACCTTAACATAAAGGTCTTCAAGACGTTTATGCTCGTAAAGCTGATGTCTAGGAATCCAACACTTGAACAGTACTGAACGCCATAAATATCAGAGCGTGGAATCCTAAAAAGCTCCTCAACGAACTTTTGCTGTACTTCCACCAAGGAACATCTGTTGCACTGCGACTCGGCTATTGCCAGTCTAATTGTATTTGGTATATTCGGAACGCCCGCCATCCTTCAACACCATGCCATACCACACCACAAAGGTAAGGCAGGTCCGGTACCAAATAGCACGTTTTGAAAAGACCACCTCAGAAAGGTGATCACTCCTGTTAAAGTCCGCCCCTGGCCACCCAATAGCTGCAGGCAGCATGAGCTGCAAGGCCGAGTGACCAGGAACTTCTGAAACCCCCTGGCTAAGACCACTTGATCTTAGCCAGAAGGCCGAGAAGCGATAACCCAATTATTCTCTGCAGCCGCGGCCGCCAACACACCACACTCCCTGGGAATTAAGGAGAACTACCTTCTAAATGCAGCAGCGGCAACCACCACCACACAGTACAGTGATGCACAGCTGGCTAGCGGCTGCCAGGGGGCCCTTTCCCACTGCCTCTGCAGGCCTACGGGATGGGCGCACCTGTGCTAAACGCAGACGCACGGGCCAGGCTCAGCTGCCGCCTGATTACATTAGCATGGCCCCGCCTACAACCAGCCAGAACAGCCATCACCCCTCCGCTGCCGTGCCTCCACGTCGAAGAGAAAAGTAAAGTAGGCATCCAGCTCCCTGCATTCCGGCAAGACGCTAGGAGAGAGTGTGGAGGGCAGAGGAAGAAGTCAAGTCTCTAGCCTGGCAGGCTTGCTCTGGCTGTTTGAAAACAAAGTGCGTCTATCTTCGTTCATCCTCCTTCCCCTTAATCGCTCTGTTTGAACGTGCGTGGTGTGCCACAAGAGGGAGACACAGGCCGGGAAGTGGAAAGCCTAAACAGGAGATGCCTTCCTTGCCTGCTACACACAATCACAGCCTGGAACTGATGTAGGCACCTGTGCTGGGCAGTGGCAGGTGACAGGAAGTCAACCGATGATGTCACAATGCCCTGGGCCCAGGCTATATAAGGGGCTGCAGCCAGGGCTCTGCCTGCCAGTCCGCTGGCAGCTCTCCAGGGTAGGGGTGCTGCTGCTGATTCTCTTGCAGGGGACAAAGTGCAAACATGAAGAAAAGTGGTCCGGGCATGGATTTTTTTGGGCCGCAGCAACTGCGCAGCGCAAGTAGAGTTCATCCAAAGTAAAATTTTAAAAAAAAAGTTTGGTTTTTTTGTTGTTGTTTTTTTTTCCTTTTTCTCTTGTCTGTTCTCGGGTTCTTATAGCCAGGCGAAATACAGACTCACTTAATAAATGACACAGATGCACAAAGAAAGCGGACACAACTGTTTTTATTGAGGATTTCAACTGTATCCTGCACCCAGCAGTAGCAGCACAGACCACACAGCAGGGTGGACAACACAGCACTTGCTACTGGCAAATTCACTTTGCAGAATGACACTTAATTTCTCCACTAGACTTCCCTCCACTTTGTTACTTAGTTAGTCAGCTGGGTATTTGAGTAATTTTGATCTGTTTTTTGACACTAGTTAGAGAGAGTAGTGCACCGGTCCTGGAGGTACTGCAATACCAGGTCGATGCGCGGAGTGGACAGAGCAAGCTCTTCTTCCATCTCCCTGTTCCAAAAATCCATTTAATATATGGTCCCCAGACACTGCCGTTTCTAGGGCCGTGCAGGACGTGCAGCTGCCCTGAGTGCAGTGCAGGAGGTTGAAGCCAGGGGGCGCAGATGAGAGGAAAAAGTGCCAGACCTAGCAGGAGAGGAGGAAGAGGAAGTGAGAGGAAGCTGTGCGATCATGTGAAGCAGCTCCTCTGCTAATACATGGCACTGAGAGGAAGGGAAGTACCACCCCAGCAACTGGAGGGAAAAGTGTGCATTAGGACAGGTATTATTAGGCAGCTGCTTAGAGCTCTGCACAGAGGAAAGGCAGCATGTAGAGCTGCAGCAGAGGAATCACTGCTAGGCTAGTTTGCTTGTGTCCTGAACCTTATTACCTGTACACACTGGTGCAATGCGCTTTTTCTATTCTCAAGAAGGCTTGCGATTTTAATAACGCAGCGCAAGCACAGCAGTGTGTACAGGCTCTAACTGTGCCTCAGAGAGGCTCAAAATCGAATCCCTACCATAGTCATATGTCTATGTATGTATTGTGTAGTGTAGTCTGTAGTGCTACATGCTATCTCCTCTCTGCAACAGACCACCTTCCTATCCCTAATCTCTGCTCATTTACACCTAATTTCCAGCTTGATTTCCTGGCAGATTGATTCTTCCAGGCCGTGCTCCTATTTTGATATAATGTCGGCCAACCCTAACCAATTCAATCAGTGTCAGACCAATGATCTTTTTTTCTTTTTTAAGTATAGCTCAGCAGTGTGCATTCTTAGAACTTGCTCCCCAAAACGGTCAAAGTAGCGATCAAACATGAATGGTGATATTGGTCTACCATGTACTTGGATCTTAGGTCTCACAAGGGGCGATCGGTAAAACCAGGCCTTGGGTAGTGAAGAATACAAATCCGGCCTTGGCTGAGGGAGTCTAGGAGCCAGCAAGAGGCAAGTGGCATCACCACCCGTTACTGGTGGGGGGGCGTATTTTTTGACACTCGCCCTGGGCGTAGTTTGGCCTAGAAACTGCACTGTCCCCAGATAGGGGACGTATCAGACATTAAACTGATAAGAACAGATTTTTTTTTTTTAAAGCCTCAGCATCGCTCATTTCTAGCCTTACCTGATACCAGAACAAGGCAGACTGAGCATAACACCAGCAACATGGTAACCGTCTTGCCAGAAATACTTGCATCATAGGCCTATTTTATTAACTCTCTTTTTTTGTGTTAGAAAATCAGAATAAAATTCACAATAACCAAGACTATTACAATATACACTTGTTTCTTAAACCCCCCCTCCACAACCCCCCCTCCCACAGGTTATCTGCACCTGCTTTCCCTAATGTCTTCACATCATACTGATAGGTTATTCTGTAATCGTCTGTATATAATTTAACACCCGCCTCAACTGTCACAATTTCCTTCTTAAATACATATACATTTCTAATATCCCACAACACCTCCTTCAGCACTGCCATCACCACCCATACCAACCTACTACTTTCAAAATCCCCAACCCACCACCCTGTCAATAAACAGATATATTCCATTTGAGCACCCCCCTAATTTTCTTCAGGAAAGGCTCCAATTCTTTAATCAGTACCTTAGTAAACTCACACGACCAAAACAAATGATACACATTCTCTCTTCCACCACACTCAGTCCTCGGACACTTCTCACTCCTCACCATATCTCTCTTCTTCATAAACTCACGTGTCGGCAAACAACCATGCACTGACATCCAGAACACGTCTTTCACACGGTTCGACACACCTTTCACACACACAAACTTCCATACAGCTTTAGACTGCACAACATTCAATCCTTCCATCCTACACACCACATCTTTCTCTCTACACCATTCTTTTAATTTCCCTTTCTCGAAAGCCTCCGGTCCTTTATCGGCCAGCCTTAGCTCATTCCGAATAATTTTTAGGACCAAGTAGAATGGAGGAACGATCAGAGACAACGGTCTCCTCAGGTCTTTCACCATCCATCCCCACTTCAACCACTGCCATCCACCCAAGTATTCCATCATTTTTGCCGTTCTATTACCACTCCGCATGCCGTTCTATTACCACTCCGCAACGTACACTTAACAGTCAACCAGTAATGCATTCTAATAAACATACCAACATCAATCAACCCCAAACCACCCTCATTCACTCTCATATACAAAAACTTCCTTTCCAGCCTCTCCATTCTAGAATTCCACACAAAAGACGCAATCCTTTCACACATTCCTTTCACCCACGACACACTCGGCGGAAAAACCATACTTAGAAACAAAATCAAAGGCAAAATAACCGCTTTCACAACCAACACTCTTCCCAACATCGACAAATTCCTCAACTTCCATAACCCAAACTTCTGATTCACCTTCGCATCCACACTCTTATAACTCTCTCTACCCACCAACTCACGATCAAACTTCACACCCAAAACCTTTATTTTATCATTCCTTTCCACATTCTCCACACACACATTCACCTCCTTGCCCAGACTCGCCACTTGACATTTACCCCAGTTAACATTCATTCCAGACACACCACAAAAGATCTTCAAATGCAAATTCGCCCTATTCAAGTCACGCTGTGAACTTGCCACAAACACCACATCATCCATATATGCACACACTTTCACAACACAACCACCCCCACCAGGCACTGCAATCCCTCTATACACCTTATCATTCTGCACATACAACAACGGTTCCATCACACACACAAAAACCAGCGGAGACCCCTGCCTCACACCTGACAACACATCCACACTCCCAGTCAAACATCCATTAACAATCACTCTACTACTAATATTGCAATAAAAACATTTAATCACTTTCAGTAAAGGCTGAGGAACCCCCACCCTCTCCAAAACTTCAAACAAAAACCCATGAGACACCGGCCTTCTCTAGGTCTACTGACTCTAATAATATTGGGCCATTATTCCCCTGTACATAATAGATCAAATCCCTTAACAAAATTAAGCTATCCGTAATTTTCCTCCCAGGGACTTCACAGACCTTGTACTCTCCCACAAATTTGTCCACCACTCCTTTCAATCTGTTTGCCACCATTTTATAATCTGCATTAAGAAGAGTTATTGGCCTCCAGTTTTTTATTAACCGGTTCAGCACCGCAGTCCGAAAATCTCATGCATCCGAGCAACGTTCACCTCCCATTCATTCGCCTATAACTTTATTGCTACTTATCACAATGAATTGATCTAGATCTTGTTTTTTCCGCCACTAATTAGGCTTTCTTTGGGTAGTACATTTTGCTAAGATTTATTTTTTTCTAAATCCATTTTAACAGGAAGATTGAGAAATAATGATTTTTTTTCATTTCTTTCTTAGTTTTAGGCCATTATAGTTTGAAATTAATATACGCTACCATAATTAAAACTCATGTATTTTATTTGCCCATCTGTCCCGGTTATTACACCGTTTAAACAATGTCCCTATCACAATTTATGGTGCCAATATTTCATTTAGAAATAAAGGTGCATTTTTTCAATTTGCGTCCATCACTATTTATAAGCTTATAATTTTAAATAATATAATAACATACTCTCTTGACGTGCATATTTAAAAAGTTCAGACCCTTGGGTAACTATTTATGTTGTTTTTGTTTTTT
This sequence comes from Hyperolius riggenbachi, assembly GCF_040937935.1. Lineage (NCBI taxonomy): Eukaryota > Metazoa > Chordata > Amphibia > Anura > Hyperoliidae > Hyperolius > Hyperolius riggenbachi. The sequence goes on from NC_090649.1 coordinate 19,868,794, forward strand.
TTATTGTATTTTTTTTATTTTTTTTTTAATAAAAAATGTATGTGGGTAATTTTTGGTGTGGGAGGGAAACTGTTTATTTTACATGTAAAATAATAGTTTTCTTTAATTAAAAATGAATGTGGGTGCAGTTTACTATTTGGCCACAAGATGGCCACAGTGAAAAAATTCCTGGATGCGAACGATCTTGCATCCAGGAACTAAAAATCAGAGGAGTTGTTTCCTGGGGGCAAAAATACCGCGCTCTCTGGAGAGAAAGCGTCGGTATTTCTGCGGGGAGGTTAGATCGGTGAATGGGAATTATATTCCCATTCACTGATCGAGGGGGGGGGGGGGGGCTAGCAGGGGGCGCGCACCACGCAGGGAAAGATGCAGTGCCTATCTGGACGAGAAAGCTTGTCCAGATAGGCCGAACTGGTTAATCGCCGATCACCCTTCTTAAAAATCAAAGTAATTACCCCCTTTTCATGGATTCTGACAAAACACCCTGCTCCCAAATAAACCTCACCACCTCCAACAACTGCAGCCCAACCAAATCCCAAACTTCAAATAAAAATCTACAGGGATCCCCTCCTCCCCGGGCGTTTTCCCTTTTGCCATTGATTTCACTGTAGCTAATAACTCCGCCTCCCCTACCTCTACACTCAACCCCTCTGATTCTTCCCCAGACAATTTCTGGGTTAGAATCCTACAGAAGTCTGCAATCTCCTCAGGATTGCTATTCTTCCCTCTAAACAACCCACTATAGAAGCCCCTAACCTCCTCTAACATCTCATCCCCAGTACATTCCCTCCCCTCCACCAGAACAGAAGACAATACATCCCTCTTAAACACTTTTTTTAAAGAAAAATCTTGAGCACTGCTCATCTTTTTCAATCTTCTCTAGTTTAGAGAGCAGCACTAATCTCCTCCCCCTCTCAACCCACAACCTCTTCCTCTGCTCCTTCACCTTCCTCACCTCCTCACCCACCTCCATCCCAATATTCTTTAACCTAAACAAAAATTGCAAACGCCCATTTAGATTGTCCTCTACCTTCCTCCTCTCTCTCGCCTTTCTTCCACCAACTTTCTTAAAGAACAACGAAATTCCTTTCTTCACCTCATCCCACCAGTCAAGCACAATCACAAAGCACACCTTCCTCTCACAAGCACATGCAAACCACTTACTGAACTCCTCACACACCTCCACATCATCCAACAATGACACATTCATCTTCCATACACCCCGTCCAAACCTCACACCCGCTCCAGTATCCACACTCACACTAATTAACTTATGATCAGAAAAGAACACAGGCTTAAAATTAAACGAGACCACACCCACAGAGTCAGACACCAAAACAAAAATCAATCCTCGACTGTACCGTACCCCTATCCGACAGAAATGTAAAACAATCATCCACCTCACCCACCTCCATCGCACAGTCCTTCAATCTCAAATCATCCACCAACTCATTCAACATTCGTGACGTCACATTCATAACCGAGTTAGCCCCACCCACTCTATCACATGCACGCCGCACACAATTCAGATCACCAACCACCATTGTCGCCACTCTACCCACCAAACTCACCTTCAACACCTCAAGAAAATTCACTCTCTCCACCTTCTCTGCAGGCGCATAGCAACAAAACAACCTCATCGGTCCACCCACACACTTCAAATGAACCTCCACCAATCTCCCAGGCACAATTACTCTATACGAGGTAATCTGTACAGCATTGTTCTTAATTAGTATCCCAACCCCCTCACTCTTGTTGACACAAGAGGGGGACCATAAACAATCTCCACTCATTCTTGCCAGGAAGCTTTGACAGTGCACATTACTGCAAGCAGATAATGTCAGCGGGGATATTCTCTAAAAAAAATCAAAAACAGCTGCTCTACGGCGAGCCGAGTTTATCCCCCTGACATTAAGAGACAGTACTTGAAGATACATAGGAGATCATATAAAAAACGAAAACAAAAACCAACATCACCTCCCTCCCCTATCACCCACATCCTGCACCAGCCTATTAGGTGCTGCTGGTGAATTAGGGACACTAGACAAGGACGTTGTATCCCCCTCTCCAATACATAGCCTCTCAGGACTGGATAACGGGCTGCAGCAGGGTTCCCCTTTAAGTTTTTTAGCTGCACTGGGTGTCTCTTCTTCTTCCTCCTCCTCTACACTTCCCCTCACCCTGGGCTGGCCAGCAGGGGGCTGAGAACCACTGGCCCCAGCTACCTCCATCTCCTCTTCCAATTCACCAGCACCTCCCCCTCCCTCCGGCACCTCTACTATCAGATGGGATACTTCTGTCACATCAGCCACTGATCCCAGCTCCTCCTCCACATCCTCCTCTCCAGAGGAGGATACAGCAATGTCCTCTCTCACGTCCACCCCGCCCCCCTCCCCCAGCACACCATCAGTAGGAGCGGTGGGCGGTACTATATCCCCATCGCTAGATGCCGGCATTTCTCCTTCCCCAGTCAGCGGGCCACTAATCTCCTCCACAACCACCACCTCCTCCTTCCCCTCCCCATCAGCAGCCTCCAACGGGTCAGACTTCTCCCCCTGTGCAGCGGTATCACTCTCCGGGACCTCCGACACACACGGCACTAGGCCACGCCCCTCTTCCTTGTCACCAGCCGTGACATCAGACGCCAGCCCGACCTGCACACATGGCTGAGCATCTGCCGCCGCCATTCCCCCTCCTCCAACAGCCTTCTGCACTTGCGAGAGTGGGAATTTCAACACCCTGCTAGCCACCTCCTCCCCATGCGTTCTCCGCAAAGACTCCTCCACAGACAGCAGATCATCCAGTTTCGCATGATGACTGGGAGATTTACCAGAGGGGGTCAGAGACAGGTCACGCCCATCGGCAATTAACCCCTCCCTCCTCACCCCCAACTACCTCTGCTCCCACACATTCGTAACATCATCATCCTCCTCTGTCACCTTCCTCCCCCTTGCAGCAGCCTCAGCATAGGTATAAACATTCTTCCCATCCAGATAAGGACAGTCTCTCGCCAAATGTAATTCAGAAGAACACAGATCACATTTTCTTTTTGCCGTACAGTACATTGTAGCATGACCTTTACATTTACATCTGGAGCAATACAGCCCCCACAATTCTCCCTCAGATGCCCCAGCTCCTGGCACCTCCTGCAAAACTTGGGTTGCCCAGTATAAACAATATTACATTTCTCCCCAGCAATCATGAAAACAGATGGAGGGTGATGTAGTACACTGTACCCACCCTCCTCCTTCCTGAACTTAACTTGAAATTTGAGCTTACTTCTATACACCCCCCTAAACATTAACTTCTGGGGCCTTCCAACAGACTCAAAATGTTGATTCAAAAAAATCTCCACCAATTTTGGTTCCAAAAAAGGGTTGAACAAATGCACAGTTACAAATTTCTTTTCAGCATCAAATAATACCACATCCGAAATCTTCTCCAACAAAGGATCCACTCCATCTTTCATCAGCTTCACCAACTTCTCATAATACATCAGGCACAGTTCCTCGGAAAAAAAAGACAGGTCGTATTGGCATAAATGCGGAAAGTCCTGAATAGCAAATAAATCCGTTACCTGTAAATTAACGATATTCTGCATGATCTTCACCAGGATTTCATGTATCGCCATAGTCTTCCTAAACGCTGGCTTAACCAGGATACGGAACAAATTCCGGAGTATCGTCCTCGACGCCATCACAGCAGTCTCCAACGAATCGCTCACCCAACTAACCCAGGGGCCCCCAAAAGGAGCCCCCCCCCCCCCCGCTAGGTCCCTCTGGCCCAGACCAAGCAAGCGTCTACTTTGTGTTTCTGATGAGTTTTAAGACCGGACTGAGACATAAAAAAAAAAAAGTGCCTCCATCTGTGAGATCTCAACCATTCATCATTCGACATTTTATTTTTTAATATTTAAATATTTTCTTATCGGTAAAATTTAAAATAATTAACATAACAACCAAATACCACAAACCACCAACAACACAACAACAACACAACAACAACAATTTTCAATTTCTCACTACTTGCAAATACTATTTTCTCAACAAACATCTTCAGAGCAAACTTTTCTTCAGAAAAAAACAACTTCTTAGCTGATCCTCATGTCCCAGACAACTTCCTTGTCTTTTGATCTGGTAAATCCTCTTCCTCTGACTCCTCAAACTCAGAATACTCATCTCCAGACACCCCTTCTCCCACCGAACCCTCTTCTTCCTCAGAACTTTCCGCTTCTGTTATCACTCCTTCAGAAACACCTATTTTTTCTTCCACCACTTCCTTCTTCTGCATCACCGTCATTACAACAGACTTTTCCTTCACAACTTCCTCTTCCGTCACAGACTTCACATTTTTGACACTTCTTACTAACCCTTCCTCCTTACTGACTTTAAGATCTTCCTTATCATATTTCTCCCAATCCCAGACATAACGATCTTCTTTAACTACTTCCTTACTAACTTTACTAGCTGACAATTCCTCATCTCTTCTCACCAAATCCCGGCTCCAAACTTCTTCTTTAGCTGATCTCCCTTTCTTCACATCCTTAACCTCCTTGGCGGTCTGATTCTTTCCAGGTTTTAGGGTCTAAAAGCGGTGCAATTTTTTTTTCACTCTTTCAGACCCTAAAACCTGAAAAAAATCATTCTGGCAGGGAGATCTGCAGCAAAATAAAAAAAAATTACCTTCCTGAGCTCCTGGGCTGCAGTTTTCTCTTTGCCCACAAGATGGCGCTAATATACATATAAACAAACTTCTCTATATTTCTCTAATATAGAGAAGTTCGTTTTCAATGTTAGCCCCGCCCCCGATGACGTCACGCTGCCACCACCGCTCTGCTGCCACCACCACGGCTGCGCTGCTCCAACTGGCTGCCGGGTCCCCGGAAGAATAGCGGGGACATGGGGGATCCTGGCGGCCAGGGAAAGACCCCACACTGCCGGGGAGAGAGGCTGGAGTCCCGCTGCGCAGCGAGATCGCGCGCGGGTCTCCACAACTAAAGGTAAAGCTCTGCAATGCCTACCCCGACCTGAGCTCGGGATCACCGATAGCAGCTGCTTTTTTTCTACCCCGAGCTCAGGTCGGGAAAACCGGCAAGGAGGTTAAACCTCCAAAACCCGGTCTTCTTGCCAATGCTAAAAGCATTGCTCAATTCAATGTCATCATCTTTCCTTATCCACACCTGAAAAAGTCTTCTTCCGTCCCATACTCCAAAACGATTTAAAAACTCTTTCCAAAAAACAATATCCACAACTCCCGGCCGAAAAAACTTAATTATCTCCTCCACTGAAACAAACGGATCATCCATCTGCATGACAACTTCCTTTGGTTTCGCCAAATCTGAACATAACACATCCGGATCTCCTGGCCGAACCAATTGCGTCCATTCCAAAAATAAACAAATACTGGATATCTTCTCCTTAAAAGTAACATCAAAACAATTCCACTTCTTGTTTTCCTGCATACACAAGATATCGTCCATCTTCACTTCCAGACGTTCAAAAATCTCCTCCATAACTTCCCACTTGTCACCTTTCTTCATATAGAATCTCAAACAGTTCTTCTTCGCTTCTAAAGCCATCTTACAAGCAGACTGCTTCCAGACAACACAGGCCAACTCACTTCCTCCAAGCCTTCCGTCCATACACTAGGTAGTGACAGATACGGGGGATCCCAGCTCTCAAACCCCAGGTCAGCCACAAAAACCTATGAAGGTTAGCGGCCAAGACCCGCTAAGGGCTACCCCGCTAAGGGTTTGCCCAAAGTACCCCACACTGGCCGAAACCAGCAGGGGCTGAGAGCTGGGGGGGAATGATCGCTCCCCGTTGCCAGGGGACTAGGCCAGGACCAATAGCAGCAAGCGGGGAATCCACCGGAAGGATGGATCCCCACAAGGCCGATCCCGAGGGTCCCCTGGCACCTTCTGTGTCCGAAACAAGGCTGGAACTGCACTTGATCTTCGCCAAAAGGCCGAGAAGCGATAACCCGATTACTCTCCGCAGCCGCGCCCGCCAACACAGCACTCTCCCTGGGAATTAAGGCGAACTACCTTCTAAATGCAGCAGCAGCGACCAGCACACAACACAGCACTGCACCACACAGCTGGCTACCAGCTGCCAGGGGGGGGGGGGGGGCCCTTCCCACTGCCCCTGCAGGCCGGCCGGGCCCCCGGGATGGGCACACCTGTGCTAAACGCAGACGCATGGGCCAGGCTCAGCTGCCGCCTGATTACATTTGCATGGCCCCGCCCACCGCCGGAACAGCCATCACCCCTCCGCTGCCGTGCCTCCACGCCAGAGAGAAAAGTAAAGTAGGCTTCCGGATCCCTGCATTCTGGAAACACGCTAGACGAGAGTGTGGAGGGCAGAGGAAGTCAAGTCTCTAGCCTGGCTGTTTGAAAACACAGTGCGTCTTTCTTCGTTCACCCTCCTTCCTCTTAATCTCTCTGTCTGGACGTGCGCAGTGTGCCACAAGAGAGAGACATAGGCCAGGGAATGGAGAGCCTAAACAGGAGTTGCCTTCCTAGCCTGCTACACACACTCACAGCCTGGCACTGATGCAGGCACCTGATGCAGGCATCCGGTCATGTTTTTTTTTGGCCCGCAGCAACTGCGCAGTGCAAGTAGAGTTCAGCCAAAATAAAATTTAAAAAAAAATTTTGTGGGTTTTTTTGTGTGTGTTTTTCCTACTTCTTTTCTTGTCTGTTCGCAGGTTCTGATAACCAATGCGAAATACAGAGTCCATGAATAAATGACACAGATGCACAAAAAAAAGCAAACACAACTTGAAACAATGTTTTTATTGTGGATTTCAACTGTATCCTGCACCCAGCAGTAGCAGCACAGACATAGGGCACACAGCAGGCCTCAGAATAAAAACCATAAAAACTCAGCCATCACTTGGACTCCATTTTCATGTCATCCATCTGACCATTACAGTTTTAAAATCATCATTCGGCTCGTATCATTTTTATTTCAAAAATAATAAAATTGTCTCACACCATCAGATTCCATATTACCTGCAACCACCTCTCCTTAGCTTTCTCTTCCCCATCTCTTTTTGCCTCCCACAAGAAGATTGTATATAACCTTGCCAGGAACAATTTGATCACATCCTCCTCGCTCCACTCCAACTTTTGGAACAATACCATGTTCCTGGCATCCCACAGCACCTCCTTCAACACCCCAAACACTAACCATGCCTTCCTTTCCCTTTCCTTGTCACCAAGTGCCACTCCACCCATCACCTTCCATGCAGTGAGGCCCTCACAACTCGTCACCATCCTCACAAAATCCCTCAGTCTACCAAACACCCCCCTTGCAAACCCACACTCCCAAAACACATGTTCAACATCCTCCATCCCACCACACTTGTCTCTAGGGAACCTGTCGGATCCACAGAGCCCTCTTGCTTTACAGAAAAGTCTTGTTGGCAATCCACCAGACAGTGTCAACCACACAACATCTTTTTGTCTATTTGACAGTCCTTTCACCTCCATCCTCTTCCACACCTCCTCCGACTGAGAACCCGATTTCCCTTTAATATTCGTTACAATTTCTTTTCCTTTTGTATGTTTCTTCAGGTCATCTTTATTACAATTTCTCAAGTCCTGTATGCCCAGCTTTCCACACATTTGTTTAACCTTCAAGTAGAAGGGAGCCACATTAAACGCCATTGGCCTTTTCATGTCCTTCTGTATCCACCCCAACCTTAACCACAACCAACCCCCTAAATACCTCACCAAGTCTGATGCCCTCCCTCCTGCTACCAGAACTTTGTGCACACTCACCAGATAGTGCCTTGAAAGAAAAACATCAATATCAGGGAAATCCCAACCACCTAGAACCACACTCTTGTGTACCGTCACCCGTGCCACCTTTTCCATTTTGGATCCCCAGAAAAACACAAACAACAACCTCTGCACCTTCCGCAGCCACCATTTGCCAGGGGGAAAAATCATACAAAAATATAGCAGCAAAGGCAGGATCACTGCCTTCACCACCAACACCTTGCCTGTAAAAGACAACTTTTGCAACCTCCACATATTCAACTTTCTCTCCACACTTTCCTTCACACATCCCAACGTCTTCTCACCTTTCAAGGCCGCATCAAACACCACTCCCAACACCTTCACTTCCTCTCCCACCTCCACATCGCTCACCTTCACCGGTACATTCTTCCCCAGAGACGCCAACTGGGTCTTCCCCCAGTTCACAGCCATCCCAGTCACACTACAAAAGATCTTCACATGCAAATTCATTCTGTCCACATCCACTTGCGAACTCCCAATCAGTGACACATCGTCCATATATGCCAGACACTTCACCTGACTTCCACCTCTCCCCGGCACCACAAAACCTCTCACCACCTTATCCTTTTGTATCTGCAGCAACAGAGGCTCCATCACACAGATGAAGGCCAAGGGCGACAACGGACACCCCTGTCTGACACCAGACAGAACTGGAAAAGCCTCAGACAGATGTCTGTTCACCAGAACCTGACTCGACGCTTCATGGTATACGCTCTTGATGACCCTCAATAGTCCACCCGGCACGCCCATCCTCGCCGACACTTTGACAGGGTATCACACTCCTTTCTCTTCAAACGCCTTTTCCAGATCTATCCCCTCGACGATGATCGGCATGTTGTTATTTTTGGCATGATAAATCATGTCCCTCAGTAACACCAGGTTATCTGGGCTTCGCCGACCCAGCACCGCACATGTTTGACTCTCACAGACTAGACCTGATATCACACTCCTCAATCTACCAGCGACCAACTTCACCGCTAACTTATAGTCGACTTCCAATAGCGAAATTGGCCGCCAGTTCCAGATCTCCCGCTTGTCTCCTTTTTTGTGGATCAAAGTGATGACTCCCTCCTTCATCAAGTTCGCTAATTATCCAGAAGAAAATATCTCCTGGATCACCTCTACCACGCAATCTCCGATCTCCGGCCAGGCCCATTTGTAAAATTCGACTGGGAGACCATCCTTTCCAGGGGTCTTCCCAGTCTGCATGGTGCTTACAGTCGCCCAGACCTCCTCCATGCAAATTGCTCCCTCCAGTTGCTGTACCTCATCCAACCCCAATCGAGCTCCAATCACTCCACAATATTCCTCCATCTCCCGCTCAGACGCCCCTATATCCTTACCATACAGATCAACATAAAACTTCTGTACCTCCTTCACCACATCATCCCCCACCACCTATTTCTCCCCAGACATCACCGACTGCCACACATCTTTCCCTGTACAGGCTTGTTTGAAAAAAAAAAACGGGAACATGTTTGTCTCACCTTCCTCTAACTCTCTCAATTTTGCCAAAAAAAAAACACTCTTTTCCCCCTCTCCACCAACAACTTTCGCTTCTGCTCTCTCGCCTCCTCTAACTCCTCCTCCACCTCTCGTCCACATTCTTTCAGCTTCAACAAATACTGGATCCTTACACACCATCTCTCTTCTTCCTCCTTCCATTCCCGACTCTTCTCATGCACAAACCATTTAAAGAAACCAGCCACTTTCCTTTTGAACCAGTCCCACCATTCTAGCACATCCTCAAAAAACTTCCGTTTCCATACCCATTTCTTACATACCACTTGAAACTTCTCCTTACAATCCGGCTCATCCAACAGACTCACATTCAACTTCCAGACGCCTCTCCCAAACGTTACTCTCGCCTGCTCTCCTAGGGAACACAAAATGCAAACATGATCAGAAAATGTGTTAGGGTGATACGAGATAGAATTAACCACCATATACCTAGAGAGAAAGAAATAATCAATCCGTGACTTGCTTGTGCCCTTATCAGAGAAATAAGTATAGTCTTTGTCCCCATTGTCGGCCACCAGTGCTGCATCCTGCAGGGCATAATCCCTAACAATCTGGTTTAGGATCCCACTAGTCACATCTAATTTAAAATCCGCTATCCCCACTCTATCCTCAACCGCTCTTATATAATTAAAGTCACCGGCCACTATGGTGTTGATGCGGCCGGGAAGGTACATCCTTAAGGTCTCTAAAAAATTTTCCCTTTCTTTTTTTGTCAGCAGGAGCGTAACCATTAAACAGACGGTACCGGGAGTTCCTATACTCAAACTCCACCCTCAATAACCTCCCCGGTATAACCGCCTCCCACTCCTTCACGGATATACCGGCATTATTGAACATCACACCGACCCCCTCGTTCTTACTATGGCAAGCTGGAGACCAGATGGCAGTGCCCCGCGTCCACTCGCCAGAGTCTGGCACCGCCGCAAAGGCACACTCCTGCAGACAAAAAATATCTACTTTGAATTTCTGCAAGTCCTGCAAGACCGCAGCCCGGCGATATGAGGAACCGATGCCCCTCACATTTACTGAAAAGAGGGACAAACCCATCACCAACAGTGTGAAAAAAGACCCAACAGTGCCTTACATCCCTATTTTCTTCTCAGACCTGGTCTCCGGCCTACTGGCCCCTTCACTAGCCTTCCCTTTGCTGTTCTTTTTTTTGGTTTTTACTACCTGAAACTCCCCCTCCTCCACATCTACCATCTCAACTGACTGACTCCCACAAGGACTATCAGGCTGGGTATCCACCCTTCTTACTGGCTCCTCCACCCACCCAGGAGACATCAATTGGGAAGAGGTGTCAGTATCCATTTGTAAATCTTCCCAATTATAGTAAGAAGGCCAGGTTAGAGGCTTCTTCTTCTGAGGATCTTCCTCAGAGTCCTCACTGCTTTCCACCAATTTCTGCCCACATGGGAGCTGCTGACTGTCTGACAGTCCTTCAGTGTCGCCTCCCTCTGCTTTTGCTGGATCCAGCTCCTCCCCCAGCCCAGCAGGAGAGCCAACAGTTAACAGACTCTCTGGCTCTGAGTCTGACCAGAGAGGCACTGCATTCTCTTCTTTCCCTCCATTATTCAAATTCTCTGAGCCGTTAGGCTCATCTTCACTGTCCAGCCGCTCTCCAGCTGTGCTGGTGATGTCATCCGGCTGGCCACACCCCCCCCTCCCCCGCACGATGTGACCTTTCACAGACTTAACACACACACTGCTGCTGCTTTTATTCACACTGTCCGTGCTGCTAGGAGCTGCAGCAGGACAGGACTCTTTAGTCTCCTCTGCCACGGGGATCCCTTCAGCAAGGGTACTTCCCCCAGGAGCCGACTCTTCACTCGGCACGAGTTACATTCTTCTCTGCTGCCACCGCCACGTCGGCCGAGTGCACAGAGCCAGCCTCACCCTGCAAGTCCCCCACAACGGAGCAATCCTTGTCCGTGGGACTACAGGGCTCAGCCAGCCTGCCCTCGTTCTCCTCCGATATTAGGCCACGCCCCCGGCACCTCCGCTGGCCGCATCTGCCTGCGTACACTCTGCCGGGGGAATGGATACATTCTGAGCCGGTTCACCAGCCACTGGGACCACACAGGGAGTTCTTGCATCAGGCAATGAATCGTTCTCTCCAGCCTCAGCACTGGCCGGATCACCGAGAGCGGCGTGCTTCTGCTTTTCTGCTGAGTCATGCACGCTTAAAGAGACTCTGTAACATTAAAAAGATCCCCTGGGGGGTACTCACCTCGGGTGGGGGAAGCCTCCGGATCCTAATGAGGCTTCCCACGCCGTCCTCTGTCCCACGGGGGTCTCTCCGCAGCCCTCCGAACAGCCGGCGACTGTGCCGACTGTTAGTTTAATATTTACCTTTGCTGGCTCCAGCGGGGGGCGCTGTGGAGGCTTTCCGTTCCGAACTACACGGAAATACCCGATCTCAGTCGGGTCCGCTCTACTGCGCAGGCGCCGGAAACTTGCGCCTGCGCAGTAGAGCAGACCCGACGGCGATCGGGTATTTCCGTGTAGTTCGGAGCCGACAGCCGTCAGAGCGCCTGCGCTGGAGCCAGGAAGGTAAATAATGACGTCACCGCTGCCCGGACTCCACGGAGGGCTGCAGCGAGACCCCTGACGGATGGAGGACGGCGTGGGAAGCCTCATTAGGATCCGGAGGCTTCCCCCACCCGAGGTGAGTACCCCCCAGGGGATCTTTTTATGTTACAGATCCTCTTTAACTCTCCAGCTGTTCCTGGCTCAGCTCCAGTCTGCCCGCTCGTTCTCCGCACAGGCTGCTGTTTAGGATCTAGCTCAGTAATGCTTGCAGGTTCACCCCCAGGAGCACCCAGGACAGCAGCCAAAGCCCCAGACAGGCTCGCACCTGTCCTCTCTTCAGTAATGTTGGTAGGCCTGCTCTCCCATCTTCTCCCTCTGGAGTTTACCGCACCAGCATATGTGTATATTCTGCGCACACCTATGAGCCTGCAGTCTTTGGCAATGTGGTCTGACTTGCCACACAGGTCACAAACCTTTGGTACATCACAGGGCTTCCCTGGGTGTGCAGGCTTTCTGCATCGCCCACATTGCTTCTCAAAGTCACATGTATCTGCAATATGCCCTTGCCCTCCACAATTCCTGCAGAACACAGGCTGTCCAGGGTAGGTGATGTATCCCCGCTCCCCAGCTATAGAGAACACCGGAGGGGGAAGCACCAAGCCCACATCACCATTCTGTTTCTTAAAGCGCACTTCAAACTTTAAATTTACTTCTATACCAGCCTTTGTGGTTCACCACTCTTTCTGGATACCCCACATACTCCATGTACTTCTTCAACCATATTTTCACCACCTCTGGCTCCACATGGGGGTTATATAAGTGTACAGTAATAAACCTTGACTTTTCATTAAACAATGGCTCCACTTTTGAGAAAAACTCCACACATTCATCTTTGCAGTGTTTAAAGTCATTCAAAGCCTTAATCGCAGAGTCTTCACTGTAAAAGGTCACATCGTACATACCTTTGCGGGGGAAGTCCTGCAGTGCGAATATTCCATACTTTGCGTCCAATTGCAACACTTGACATAAGACGACGTCCACGAATTGCCTCGCCGACACCTCTTTAGTTTTTTCTGGCTTCACCAGGAATCCTATTGTATTTTTTAGCTTCCTCGCTCCTTCACCATCTCCACTGCTCGAGGTCGCCATTCTCCTCTCGTTTTATCCCTGGTCCCCCACCAGGAGGACCCAGGACTGCCTCTCAACCAAGACCAACTGACCGAAGCCACTTGATCTCAGCCAAAAGGCCGAGAAGCGATAACCAGATTACGCTCCGCAGCCGCGCCCGCCGACACAGCACACTCCCTGGGAATTACAGCGAATTACCTTCTAAATGCAGCAGCGGCGACCAGCACACAACACAGCACTGCACCGCACAGCTGGCTAACCCCGGCCAGCTACCGGCTGCCGGGGGGGGGGCCCTTCCCACTGCCGTCATCCCTCCGCTGGCGTGTCTCCACGTCGAAGAGAAAAGTAAAGTAGCCTTTCGGCTCCCTGCGTTCCGGCAACACACTAGGAGAGAGTGTGGAGGGCAGAGGAAGTCAAGTCTCTAGCCTGGCAGGCTTGCTCTGGCTGTTTGAAAACACAGTGCGTCTTTCTTCGTTCATCCTCCTTCCTCTTCATCTCTCTGTCTGGACGTGTGCGGTGTGCCACAAGAGGGAGACACAGGCCGGGGAGTGGAGAGCCTAAACAGGAGATGCCTTCCTAGCCTGCTACACACACACTCACAGCCTGGCACTGATGAAGGCACCTGAGCAGGTGCTGAGTCCTACAGGAAGTCAACCGATGATGACACAATGCCCTGGGCCCAGGCAGCTATATAAGGGGCTGCAGCCAGGGCTCTGCCTGCCAGTCCGCTGACAGCTCTCCAGGGGAGGGGTGCTGCTGCTGCTTCTCTTGCAGGGGACAAAGTGCAAACATGAAGAAAAGTGGTCCGGTCATGTTTTTTTGGCCCGCAGCAACTGCGCAGCGCAAGTAGAGTTCAGTCAAAGTAAAATTAAAAATATTTTTTGTTTTTTTGTGTGGTTTTCCTACTTCTTTTCTTGTCTGTTCTCAGGTTCTGATAGCTTAGTTAATCAGCTGGGTATTTGAGTTTTGATCTGTTTTTTGACACCAGTAAGAGAGAGTAGTGCACCGGTCCTGGAGGTACTGCAATACCAGGTCGATGCGCGGAGTGGACAGAGCAAGCTCTTCTTCCATCTCCCTGTTCCAAAAATCCATTTAATATATGGTCCCCAGATAGGGGACGTATCAGATATTAAACTGATAAGAACAGATTTTTTTATTTTTTTTATGAAAAGCTAAGTATATACAAACATATCACCCATTAACAAAACATGTCCATCTCTTTGGTTGCCACCACCCCTCCGCCTTATCTTTACCATAATTCTTCCTATCAAACAAGTAAATAATATACAGCCTGGCCAAACATGTTTTCATTGTATCAACCACAACAATACTATCTTTTTTAAACACCAAAACATTTCTTACATCCCACATCACAGCTTTATACACCACACTCAACAACCACACTATCCTTTTCCTCTCACTACTACCATCACACCATCCAGTCATCATTACCACAAATGAGAACACTCTTACATCAAACACTTCTGCCAACAACAACTTGAATTCTTTCTTTACATCCTGCGCAAACTTACAATACCAGATCCTGCGCAAACTTACAATACCAGATCCTGCGCAAACTTACAATACCAGAAAAGATGATAAATATTCTCCACTCCCCCACCCTTCCCTAGGACATCTCTCTGACTTTACCATATCTCTACTTTTCAAAAAACCTCTAGTCGGTAGACAACCATTAAAAGTCATCCACACCACATCCAACTGCACATCCGAAACTCCCTTCCATAAAAACTTCTTCCACGTCACTTCACACTGCTTTTCATTCAAACACTGTATATTATTAACGCATTCACTCTTTTTACCCGTTTAATAACCTCCACCTTGTTCCTAAATAACAACCCTAACCCCTTCAAATTATATTTATCATAAAAAATGTTAAGCCTTAAATAAAATTGTGATGCCACCAAGGCCACAGGCCTTCTTAAATCCTTCACCATTAAACCCCAACTGATCAAGTACCACCCAAATAAAAAGGAAGTCATCAAACTCACCATATTATTTAGCTGTAATATGTGCAGAAAATTAAACCAATAATGAAATTCCAGAAAAAAAACTCTAACTCTGGCAACCCATACCCACCTGCCTCCACCCCTTTTTCAATTTTATTCCTATTACATCTCTCCATTTTAGATCCCCAAAAAACAAAAACAACAATCTTTTTACCCTTCTCACCCACAACTTATTAGGTGGAATTATCCTAGAAGTATATAATATTAGCGGAAAAATCACCGCTTTAATTATCAACACCTTCCCTCTGGAGTTTTGGAGGTTGAGGCGTCTCTCATTCAATTTCTTTTTTATTTTCTCATATAATTGTTGAAAAGCAGTCTTCCCCCTCAAGGAAGGATCAAAGGAAATACCCAACACCTCTATTTCTTTAGCCTTAACCATCCTGTGCACCTCCACCTCAACATTCTTACCTAAACAGCACACTTTACATTTACCCCAATTCACAGCCATCCCAGACACCTTACAATATACTTCCAACTGCTCATTCGCCCTTCTCACATCCCCCTGAGTCACATTCACCAAACACACATCATCCATATATGACAGTACTTTCACTCGTTGTCCACCACTACCAGGTATTATCATCCCTTTAATGGCTGTCTCCCTCAGGATAGATTTTAATAAAGGCTCTATTACACATATGAAAACTAACGGGGACAGGGGACATCCCTGTCTCACTCCAGATTTTATCATAAAACTTTCACTCAACACACCATTCACTATCAACCGACTACTCACTCCATCATACAAACCTCTAATCACTCATCATACCCCCAGGAAAACCCATCCTCACCAACACTCGAAACAAAAAATCATGACTCACTCTATCATACGCCTTCTCCAGATCGATGGTTTCTACAATTAAAGCAAGATTATTTGAATTTGCATAATAGATTACATCTCTGAGAAGTATTAGGTTTAAGAAATCCTTCGACCTGGGATTGCGCACGTTTGCGCACACCCAATCACCCCATCCACAACACCTTTCACTCTATTCGCCACAATCTTCGCTATCACCTTATAATCAACATTCAATAGAGTTATCGGCCTCCAATTCCTCACATCCCTTCTATCACCCTTCTTATACAACAAAGTCACAACACCCTTTTTCATACTCTCCGTCAAACATCCAGTAGCAAAACACTCCCTCACAATCTCAACAAATTCATCCTTTATCACCGGCCACATTCTCACATAGAACTCCCTTGGGAAACCATCGCCCCCTGGAGTCTTGTTTAAAGGCATGCTTTTTAAAGCTATAAACACGTCTTCCTCGCTCACTTCTTTTCCTAACACACTCTTATCAGCCTCACTTAACACACTATCCAAACACTCCAAGTACCCATCCATCTCCTCCTCACACCCCTTATTCTCACCACTATATAAACACTCATAAAACTTTTTGAACACCATAAACACCTTCTCTCCCACCACCTCCCCCCCTCATCCAACACAGTGAATATAATCTCTTTCCCACTCAGGGCCCGTTTCCACTCTCGCGGAAACGGCCGCGAATCCGCAGAGTTTCCCCGCAGGCAAATCGCGCGGGGAAACTCTGCCATAGGGGACAACGGCGCCGCCGGCCGAATCGCTTGCAGTAGCGATTCGGCCGGAAACCCCCACAGAATTCGCGGCGGAGGCTGCGATTCCCATAGCCGTGCATGGCACGGCTGATGGGAATCGCCTGCGATCCCGCCCACCCGCTCAGTGCCGGCGTGCGTCTACGAGACGCACGCCGCACTAGTGGAAACGAGCCCTCAATGCTTTTTTGAAAAAAAAAGAGAACATTTCTCATCCTCCTCCAAATGTTTAATTTTCGCATTCTGTACTTTCTTTCTTCCTCTTTCATCCAACAATCTTCCTCTCTCCTTTCTCGCTTCACCAATCTCACTCTCCACGTCATATCCCAACTTTCTAAACAAAAACAAAGTCTGCAGTCTCAGGACTGACTCCTCCTCCGCCCGCCTCTTTTCTTTAGCTTTAAGCACACTACATTATTTGAAGAACTTAGCCCACCTCCCTTTCATCCAATGCCACCACTGCAATCTATTTACAAACTCCTTCTTACACATCAGCCAATACCGCCACCTTTCACAAAAATTTTTTACCACCTCCTCATCCTCCAATAAAGAAACATTACATTTCCACACACCTCTACCAAAAATGACATTTTCCCCAATCACCACCTCCACCTCTATAGCATTATGATCTGAAAATGACACTGGGAACAACTGATATTTAGTGAAGATGATGTATTTTGAACCCAAAAAGAAATCAATTCTGGATTTAACAGTACCCTTATCGGAGTAAAAAGTAAATGTTGATGCATTTTTAACCTCTTTATAGGCATCTTTTAAAGAAAAGTCCTCAATAATTGAATTTAAATGTTTTGATGAAATATTCACCCCCCCCCCTCCCCTCGCCTCTCCCTATCAGTTTTTTCCCTAATCACATTCAAATCACCAGCTATTATCGTATTAACTCTTTCCGGCAAATATAATCTCAAGCTTTCCAGAAATTCCACTCTCCCCTGCTTCTCCGCAGGCCCATACGCACAAAACACTCTTACTTCTTGCCCCAAATACCCCAACAAACACACAATCAGATGCCCAGGAATGATAACGGTCACATCCAGCACATTCACATCCCTATTCTTACACAACACCCCCACCCCATCACTCTTCCTTTCATACCCCACCGACCACACCGCCTTCCCATCCCACTCACTGTCACAAGGGACCGTCGCCAAAGAGCACTCCTGCAATAGCATGACATCAGCATCATAATTCTTCAATATATCTAATATAGCTGTTCTTCTATACAGAGAGCGCATTCCTCTCACATTTACTGATAATAGTTTAATAGAAACCATGATGTCATACTATTGCAGGTTCACAAATCTGAGACACATAGCCCCACCTATGTACCACAACTTAAACAATATTTAAGCACAACCAAGGCATAAAACCCCATTCCCATCAAACTATATCATCAGATACAGTATCACTTCTTCTTCCTTTGCTTTTACTTTCTCTGCTTCCCCTGCTTGCCCTGCCTAGTATATTGGCAAGCAGCCTGGAAGCTCTGCACATCCTGTTCAGGAAAGACACTGTGAGCCGGAAACTCAGCGTACTCCATCTGGCTCTCTGACTCAGTAACGCTAGCAGAAAGTTCAGTGACCCCAGATATATTATATATCTCTATACGAGACTTCTTATGTGAGGTCCCCTCCTCAGGGTCCTCCTGTGTCGCCCTAGTAACCCCCCTCTGTCCAGCTGTAACGGGCACATCATCTTCTTCATCTGCCTCATTACTATCAGTCTCCATAGATACATGTTCTAGAGTATCACTCCCCTCCTCTCCAGTCTCCATTGACCACTCCGCTGCCTTGTCGTCATATGGCAGGAGTGCCCCACCATCAGACAAGTTTATGGCAGGCTCCGAGCTCCATCGTACTGGCCCCGCCCCAACAGTCAGTAATCTCAGATGGCACCAGACCACCCACATTGTCCTGCACGGCAGAAGAGCCAGTTTCTCCTTGCTGCTCCCCGCCGCTCCGTATTGATACATTTGTATCTGCAGGCACACTCTCCCGCACAGCTGCCTGCTCCACATTGCAGCCCGTCACATCAGACTTCACAGCCACAGCCTGCACGCCACTGCCCTCAGCACCAGGGACAGCTGCAACGTCCTGCAGCGCTGCAGACTGTTCCTCCTCACCCAGCACGGGAATCTCAGCTGAGGCCACGCCCCCAGCCATCCCGATCTCAGAACCACGTTTCTCCGCTGCCTCTTTGCTTCTTCCAGCAGCTTTCAGCGCCTCCACCTCAGCTGCAGCAATACAATAAGCACCTCCAACCAGCTTGTCTAATTCAGCCTCTTTCTCTGCCAGACTCTTGCCTGCAAAGGCTGCACGTAAACCACTCAAGTCTGGCATCTTACTGTAGGGACGCCAGGCTTCTCTCTGCCTCCTCTCCCCCACATTCTCCTCAGGCTCCTCTTCCCCCCGTGCCTCCCTGCGCTTAGGACAATTTTTTGCCCAGTGTCCAGGTCTTGCGCAGAAATCGCACACCCGAGGCTCAGGGAAATTTGCAGCTTCATGCCCAGGTTTCTCACACCTCCTGCACAGTCTTCCGTTCACACAAGCAGTATTAATATGCCCATATTTATGACATTTTACCAGGACATGCCGGAGTACTGCAGGAACTAAGAATCCCCTTTCACCCCCATGGGTAAACACTGCTGGGGGCCTTGCCACACCACCAATACCAGTGGGATCTTCCCGGAATTTCACAAAAAAAACGGTACTTCCCAGTCAGTATTCCATATTTATTTTTAAGGGATTCTCCACCTTTCACCGAAGAGCAGTATTGTCTAAGGAACATTCTCACAACTAGCAAGTCTATGTCAGGATTGTACATATGTACTGTCACCATAACATCCTGCATCATATACATGGGCTTTATTTCCATACGGGACAACAAACGGTCATCCCACTTTTTCTTCACAATTTCAAAAACATTCAGCAGTACTGCTTCACTATGAAATGTCACATCATATATCCCCTGATTGGGAAATTCTTGTATCATCCTAATCTTGCTTACTCTTATCTCTAGGGTCTTCGTCAACACCTCCTCCACCAGGACTTCCAGCTGAATCATCAGTCTGGCTTAACCAGGAAACGTAGGGTCTTCCTTTGCGAATCGCCCGCCATCCTCCATCCGCGATCCATCCCTCCTCTTGGGTTAGGGCCCCCACAGGGAGGACCCCAACTAAACCTCCAGCCACGACACTTGATCACAGCTAAAGGGCCGAGAAGCGAAAACCCGATTACTCTCCGCAGCCGCGCCCGCCGACACACCACTCTCCCTGGGAATTAAAGCAAAATATCTTTTAAATGCAGCAGCAGCGACCAGCACACAACCCAGCACTGCACCGCACAGCCGGCTAACTCCGGCCGGCTACCGGCTGCCAGGGGGGGACCCCTTCCCACTGCCTGTGCAGGCCTGCCGGGCCCCCGGGATGGGCGCACCTGTGCTAAACGCAGACGCACGGGCCAGGCTCAGCTGCCACCTGATTACATTTGCATGGCCCCGCCCACCGCCGGAACAGCCGTCACCCCTCCGCTGCCGTGCCTCCACGTCGAAGAGAAAAGTAAAGTAGGCTTCCGGCTCCCTGCATTCTGGCAACACGCTAGGAGAGAGTGTGGAGGGCAGAGGAAGTCAAGTCTCTAGCCTGGCTGTTTGAAAACACAGTGCGTCTTTCTTCGATCATCCTCCTTCCTCTGAATCTCTCTGTCTGGACGTGCGCGGTGTGCCACAAGAGGGAGACATAGGCCGGGGAGTGGAGAGCCTAAACAGAAGTTACCTTCCTAGCCTGCTACACACTCTCACAGCCTGGCACTGATGCAGGCACCTGAGCAGGTGCTGAGTCATACAGGAAGTCAACCGATGATGTCACAATACCCTGGGCCCAGGCAGCTATATAAAGGGCTGCAGCCAGGGCTCTGCCTGCCAGTCCGCTGGAAGCTCTCCAGTGGAGGGGTGCTGCTGCTGCTTCTCTTGCAGGGGACAGAGTGCAAACATGAAGAAAAGTGGTCCGGTCATGTTTTTTTTGGCCCGCAGCAACTGCGCAGCGCAAGTAGAGTTCAGTCGAAGTAAAGTTAAAATGTTTTTTTTGGTTTTTTTTGTGTTTTTCCTACTTTTCTTGTCTGTTCTCAGGTTCTGATAGCCAGGTGAAATACAGAGTCCATGAATAAATGACACAGATGCACAAAAAAAGCAGACACAACTTGAAACAATGCTTTTATTGTGGATTTCAAATGTATGCTGCACCCAGCAGTAGCAGCACAGACATAGATTGCACAGCAGGGTGGACAACACAGCACTTGCTACTGGCAAATTCACTTTGCAGAGGGACACTTAATTTCTCCACTAGACTTTACTCCACTTTGTTAGTTAGTTAATCAGCTGGGTATTTGAGTAGTTTTGATCTGTTTTTTGACACCAGTTAAAGAGAGTAGTGCACCGGTCCTGGAGGTACTGCAATACCAGGTCGATGCGCGGAGTGGACAGAGCAAGCTCTTCTTCCATCTCCCTGTTCCAAAAATCCATTTAATATATGGTCCCCAGATAGGGGACGTATCAGATATTAAACTGATAAGAACAGATTTTTTTTTTATTTTTTTTTAGCTTGTCTTGGCTCCTGTTGCAGGCAGCAGGAGTCCCGGGTAAGCAAGGCTATAAGCCCCATGCACGGAAAAAGCGTGAGTGTCCTAAAGCACCCCCACAAAACGTGCATGAGTAGCCACGGGCCCCACAATGCAGCAGGGCCCTTCGGTTGTTCCCCGAAGGGAACCTTCCCCCTTTTGCCATCGGCTCAGGGGGTGGCATCCTCCAACACCCGAGGGGGTTGGAGGATCCTGGAGTCCTCCGACACATCATCCGGTAATCTATTTTTTTTATTAAATCATCTTTTTGATACTCTTAAGTATATGCAACAGTTTAAAATACAGCGAGTAACAACAAACAAAGAATACAAACAAACACCTATCCCACTTGATTCTTCCATCGGGATGTTTTCCACCATAACTCCGCCTTCTCCCTCCCACAATTTTTTACATCAAACAAGTAAATCACATATAAACGTGCCAATAAACATTTTACAGCCTGGTCAGGAGTAACTTCCTCTTTTTTGAAAATTAACACATTACGTAAGTCCCATAAAACTTCCTTATACACAGAACAAAAACACCACACCAATCTTTTCTGTACATTAGTACCTGCATTAAGGCCCGTAAACATCATGATAAATGAAAAATCACTCACGTCCAGAATGTTAGCCAAAAATTTCTTGCAGCCCCTCCTAAAAAGTTTTGCATATGGACATTCCCAATACAGATGGAAAACATCTTCCGGCTCACTACATCTTTCCCTAGGACATTTATCACTTCTAGTCATATCCCTATTTTTTAAAAACGCCTTTGTTGGAAGCGAACCCACAAATGACTGCCATACCACCTCCCTTTGTTTATTCGACAGCCCTTTATACTTAACATGCTTCCAAGTCTCCTCAGACTGTTTGGAACTGAGACATGGCACATAATTCACCACCTCTTTTCCCCTCTGCAGCCTAAGAATCTTATTCTTATCCCCAGCCTCTAGACCCAAGGACTGTAAACCATACTTGTCCCAAAAGTCCTTCAACCAGAGATAAGACTGCGGGGTCACAAGTGCCATGGGCTTCATCAAATCTTTTTCCATGAAACCCCATTTAATCCACTGCCAGCCAAAGAAATACCTTGTCATGCAAGCAGCAGCATTTGACAATCTTACCAGCCTTACTGCGTGCAACCAATAGTGTAATGACAGGAAAAACCCCAGATCAGGCATCCCTATCCCTCCCAACTCCACCTGTTTTATCAGCTTGTCCCTTGAGCATCTCTCCATTTTTGACCCCCCAAAAAAGATAAATAGGTTCTTTGGTGATTCCACCTACCAGACAGTGGGTGCAGAAGATAACAGACAGGTATACAGGATGAGTGGCAGGATCACAGCCTTTATCACTAGGACATTCCCAATCAGAGATAAGCATCTAAGCCCCCAAAAACGTAGCTTCTTTTTAATTTTCTCTTCCAGTTTCTTATAGGATGATGTTCCCCTCAGGTCTTTATCGAAGGTACTCCAAGGACTTCAACTTCCTCCACCTGGGCCACTTTCTCCACTTGGATGTTAACATCTCTGCCCAGACTACAAAGAGAGCACTTGCTCCAGTTGACAGCCATATTAGACACTTCACAAAACTTCTCCAGCTGCAGATTTGCCTTCTCCACATCACGTTGCGAACTACATAGGAAAACTAAATCGTCCATATATGCCAAAGATTTAACAGCCTTCCCACCTCCTCCTGGCATCGCAATTCCCCTAATACCTCCGTCCCCTTGTATATGTCTCAACAGGGGCTCCACCACGCACACAAAAACAATGGGCGACAGTGGACACCCCTGCCGGACACCCGATCTCACAGGGAACGGAAGTCCCACCTGGCCATTCACAAGTACCTGACTGTGGATCTCCTGATACAATCCTGTAACAATCTTCATTAGGCCATCCGGGATGCCTAATTTTCTTAGCACATGGAAAAGAAAAGGATATGAGACCCGGTCATAGGCCTTTTCCAGATCCACTGACTCAACTACAAGCGGTACATTCCAATATTGCGAATATTGTACTATATCTCTCAGCATAGTCAGGTTATCCGATGACCTCCTCCCCGGTATAGCACAGGTCTGCATTTCCTCAATCAGGTCTTCCATGACTCCCTTCATTCTATTTGCGATCACTTTGGCCACTATTTTGTAATCCACGTTTAGCAAGGTTATTGGCCTCCAATTTTTATTATCTACTTTTTTGAAGATTAAAGTCACTATCCCTTCCCGCATTGATGGAGTCAGTACACCACAAGAAACAATTCTCCTCAACACAAGCATCAAATCCTCCTTCACTGTTAGCCAAAGTTTAGTGTAGAATTCTCTGGGCAGCCCGTCCTTTCCGGGTGTTTTGTTCAGCGCCATCCCAGACAAAGCAGCCCACACTTCATCTTCAGTGACTTCTCTTTCCAGGTGCATCAGGTCCATTTTCCCTTCTGGTTTCTCCAAAACCTCCAGATACCTTTCTATCTTCTCCTGCTCTATTTCCCTTCCACCACTATACAAATCTTTATAAAAATCCCTGACTGCAGCAGTCATTTCCTCTCCCACCACCTCCCTCCCCTCCACAAGCACTGAGGAAAAGGTGCCCCTGGCCTTCAACACCTTTTTGAAAAAGTATCGGGAACACTTCTCGTCCTCTTCTAGCGCTTTGACCCTGGCCCTGAAGACTATCTTCTTCCCTCTATCCTCAAAAAACTTTCTCCTCCCTTCCCTTGCTTTCTCAATCTCCCCCCCTACTTCCAGACCCATATTTCTAAACTTATACAGCGTCTTTAATCTATTGCATAACTCTATCTCCTCCTGCCTCCTCTCCCTCGCTTTCCTAAGACTCACCTGTCTAAAGAAGACCCCTATTCTTTCTTTAACCCAATCCCACCATAACAGCAACTCTGCAAAATCGCTCTTCCTCTTCACCCATTTAGCATAACAGGTCTTAAACTCTTGTAGGATTTCTTCTTCGTCCAACAAAGAGGTGTTTAACTTCCACAACCCCTTCTTAAACATAGTTTAAGAAACCAAAAACTCCACCAGAAGCGCTTTGTGGTCAGAAAAAATACAATCCATGACTTCATACTTACCAGCCCCCAAAAATTCAGTACTCTATTCTAGACCTTATCGATCCCTTGTCAGAGAAAAAAGAAAAATGTGGTTTCTCCCCCACTTTTACTTTTGAACACATCCCTCAAACGGAAATCCAGAACCATCTGGTTAAGGTTCGTACTTGTGACGTCCAGCTTTGCTTCAGCTGTACCTTCCCGATCTTGCGTTGCTCTAATTAAGTTAAACTCACTTGCCACCACTGTATGGGCTCTCCCAGGCAACAAGAGTCTCAGATTGTCCAGCAGTTCCAACCTGTCTTTCTTCTCTGCCGAAGCATACACGTTGAAGAGTCTGATTTCTTCCCCATGATAAGATAGGATGCACTGTAGCAGTCTTCCAGGAATCACTTCACTGACTGACTTCACTTCCACCGCCCTATTTTTGACTAAGACTGCCACCCCTTCATTTCTGCTATTGCAACCCGTCGACCACACTGCTGGACCGTACTGCCACTCATCCTGACCAGGACAGCTGTGCAGGCAACATTCTTGTAACAAAAAAATATCACAGTTCATCTTTGCCAGATGTTCCAGAACTGCAGCTCTCCTATATAGAGAGCCTATGCTCCTCACATTCAAAGAAAAAATCTTAAGCAGCGCCATCAAAAAAAAGGAGTATCAATAAAAACCTGACACTGCCCACATTTGACTTCTCCATCACTTCTTTTTACTTTTTCCCCCTTTATGACCTGCTGTCTGCCCCATCACCTTCACCATCTTATTCACATCCTCCTCCTGCAAGAATGGGTGGCACGGGGAATCAGAAGTATCACTCCCTCCCTCCTCCATACGGGACCCATCCTCACCCACATCTGACAGCACAGTGTAAGGGTTACTTAATTCTACCTCACCAGTTCTTGATCTCTTAGCAGAGCCTCCTATCTCCTCATCATCACTTTTGACACGGGTGATTCCCCTCTCCCGCTGGGCAGGCGTCAGCATATCATCACTTTCCACATCACTGACATCTACAAACTCTTCCTCCTCCTCCTCCCCTTGGTCCCCCCACGGAACATCAGGACCGGGTGACAGCTGAGAAGCATAGGAACACCCAGGACTGCCTATATTCTGCAACCCATCACCAGACTCAGCAGTGGCCGGGGTATGTAACTCCTCCCCCTCCGTGGCACTACTGCACCCAGCGCCCCCTGCTAACACTGTACCTTGCAATTCTTTCACAGCAGCTCGGATTGCCTCCACGCCGTGCTCGGAAGAACCCTCCTGCACACCTGTGGCACAACTGGACCCAGCCAGCCCACCTGCAGGAGAGTCCCGCCTCGCCGATGGTGTCACATCAACAGATACATTTTCTCCTCCTGCTGCACTGTCTGGCTCTTTCCTAACCAGCTCACTCTCTGCACTGTCTGGCTCTTTCCTAACCGGCTCACTCTCTGCACTGTCTGGCTCTTTTGTAACTGGCTCACTCTCTGCACTGTCTGGCTCTTTCCTAACCGGCTCACTCTCTGCCTTGTCTGATTCTTTCCTAACTGGTTCTTTTCTGACCGGCTCTCTCCTCCCCGGCTCATTCTGTGCACCTCCCGACTCTGCACTTTCGGCTTTCTGCACGCCATCCCGATCAGCTGACCCACCTCCCGCGGCCATGTTTCCTCCATCAGTATCCGCAGCGGGTTCAGAACCCTGCGATTCCTCCTCCCCCCGCTGCCTCCTGAACACCCCCGCAGCAGCCTCCGCATATGACAAAGCGGACCTTCTCACCACCTCACAGCTGCGGGCTAAGTGGTCTCTGGACCCGCATAAGTCACACACTCGGGGAGCGGTGCACTCACGGGTGTAATGCCCCTCCTCCCCGCATCTCCTGCAGCAGATCTCTCGCTCACACACATCCGATATGTGACCAAACTTTGAACAATTTCTACAGTATTTCGGCATCCCCGGCCAAGTCAAAAAACCTCTCTCACCCCCCACATTGAATACCGCTGGGGGTCTCTGAACGCCCAGCACATTATCAGGGTCTTCTTTGAAACGCACATAAAACACATATTTCCCCGTGAATATACCATACTTGTTTTTAACCATCTTCCCACCCCTCACCTCCGAACAGTACTATGTAGGAAACACTGGATTACATCCATATTCAGGTGCGGATCATTAGAGATGGGCCGAACCTCCGATTTTAGGTTCGCGAACCCTGTTCGCGAACTTCCACGAAAGGTTCGGTTCGCAAAAAAGTTCGCGAACCGCAATAGATTTCAATGGGGAGGCGAACTTTGAAAGTTTTAAAAAATTCTATCAGCTGGAAAAATGATAGAAAACATGTTTCAAAAGGTCTAATACCTGGAGCTCCACCTAATTGAGTGAAATACACATCACTGCTGGAGGACCCTCCCTCCTCGGAGCAAGGTCCTTTATACCATTTGCCTACCTACACTAATTAGTTATGGGACAGCTGCTACACACTCTGCTAGGGAGATTTTAATCGGCCACCTCCCTCCTACCCGAGGGAGGAGGGTCTCTTCTGCCAGGGAATTATACTATTTTAAAAACCAGTATACATCATACCATAGCTGGGAATCGAACCCAGATCTCACTGTGTGGTGGGCACATCACCCTAAGCACTGTACCACTACAGTAGTAAGTGAAGCTAGCCTAAAATGTACCATTTATGCTCAACGCAATAGAACCATTAGGTTGCTTAAAGGAGAACTGTAGTGAGAGGTATATGGAGGCTGCCATATTGATTTCCTTTTAAGCTATACCAGTTGCCTGGCAGCCCTGCTGATCTATTTGGCTGCAATAATAATAATAATCCAAACATTTGTATAGCGCTTTTCTCCTGTCGGACTCAAAGCGCTCAAGAGCTGCAGCCACGGGGACGCGCTCAAGAGGCCACCCGCAGTGTTAGGGAGTCTTGCCTTGAACTCCTTACTGAATAGGTACTTGACCTAGCCAGGATTCAAACCCTGGTCTCCCATGTCAAAGGCAGAGCCCTTAACCAGTACACTATCCAGCCACTGTAGTGTGAATCATACCAGAAACAAGCATACTGTGCTGCCACACAGCCTCTTATTTCTAGCAGTTGTGATTTCATGTTATGTTACAGTTATTTAGTATCTTCCTTACACCCCTGCTGTTTCTTGCTAGTTGGTAGCTCCCACCCCTTCTCTTCCTGCTGTAACTCCATTTTGCATATTTGTTATGTAGAGGCTGCAGAGTTAGGGAGCTGTGTAACTTCATTGGAAATTTACCTATGAGAAAGACTATAAAAAGCCTGGTGTTTGTACCCTTTGTTACCTTGAAGCATAAAGAAGCATTGGAAAACCCCTCAGGAGTCTTTATTCATTGAGTAAGCTGCCTGTTAAAGCGTTATTAACCTGCTGCACACATCCATACAGACTGGGTCTACAGGAGCTTGTGGCAGGTACAACAGATGCTGAGACAGAACAGTAAATTTCCAGAAGAATCCAATCGCATGGCTATCTCTGCAGCTTCAGAACCGTGAGTAACCATTGCCTGTGTGAAGAACAAAGGCCCTAAGACAGGAATTGTTCATACTGTGCACTGAAGGACACTTGCCTGTGTGTTACAAGCCATCAGAAGCATTGCACTGCATTAGAATACAGCTACCTACTGAATATTCCCCTACAGTGCCAACCTATCACTACCAGGGATTGCTGCTCTGTGCTATGGGCTCATCTCTCTAGGACTACCAGCTTACACAAGTTTGCCTTCTTGGTGAACCATAAGCTCCTTCTCAACTGTGCAAAGATTGTGTATCATTGCTGTACAAGTCACAAGGATTCATTACTATACAAGTCACAAGGATTCATTATTGTCAAGCTGTTTGGACTGTGAATTTAATGCCTGCATTTATTGAAAGAGCTGTATTTCTGCCTTCTATAGTGATTTTGAACTGTTTCTGTGTGCATTGCTGAGAAATCCAGCTAAAACCAGTCTGCAGCCTTAGCTGGCTCATTGTAACAAACATTCAGCTCCACCCAGCCCAGCTCGTTTGTAAACAAAAAGTATCAATTCACCCAGCACTGTGCCTTGGCAGACTTCCAACAAGACTCTGAAACTACAGCACTTGTCATTATGTCTGACAGAGATTCCACCTATGAGTTGCCTGCATTTAATCCAGATGAAGCAGACACCTTGCTTCATTCTGCCCGTCCAGTTAGAGCTCCTCATCCATCCTTAAAGGCAAGAGAAGCTTATGAGTCAAGTAAAGAAGAAACGTCTAGCAGCTTGAATGCATTATGGGAGAAAACTTTAAGTTGTATAACAGCCGCTAATGAAACCAGCAATAATACTGAGCAATTGAACACTGCTCTTTCAAGGATTAAGAAGGCATTTGAGAACTATAAAAGACTTTCTGAAAAATACTTTTCCTTTTTGTCACGTTCCAGCACAGAGGAAGCTTCACTAGAATTAAAGGACTTTTCTTCTACTGACCAGCAAAGATATAGCACATATCTTGAAGCAAAGACACAGATAGAGGGTAGATTAGCACAGCTACATGAAACTGCATCCTGTATATCTGCTTCTTCCAGACACTCAGGAAAATCATCTAGATCTGCTCGCTCGCATCATAAAGCATCTTCTAAGTCATTGCGATCCTGCTCTGTTAGGTCAACACTGAGCGACCAGATACTCAAAGCTCGCCAAAAGGTTGCAGTAGCCCAGGTTCAAGCCACCTGTTCTGAAAGAGAAGCAGCCTTTAAGGCAGAAGCTAAACTCATGGAAGCTGAAGCACAGGCAGAAGCTAAACGCAAGGAAGCTGAAGCACAGGCAGAAGCTAAACGCATGGAAGCTGAAGCTAAACGCATTCAAGCAAGAATACAAGCTGAAACAGAGGCCCAGCTAGAAATCCTTCAGAAGAAAAGAGAGAAGGAAGTAGCCTTAGCGGAGCTATCTGTCTTAGAACAAGCTCTATTGGAAGAGGAAGGAGCATCTTTTCCTAGCTTGGCTGCCCATCAAGACCCTGTTGAAAGGACTCTACAGTTTGTCTTGACCCAGAACCATGAAGATACAGTCCCACCTTCAGTTGGAGATTCTTCTCATAATCATTCAGCAAGTCAATCAAAGGGCAACACATCACCGAAGCAACCTGAACTAGACGCACCTTCCAACAGAGACACTCTACAACTACCGCGTGCCACAAGATCAAGTGTACCAACCTATCCACCTCATGTGCCACCACAACCCTCTGTGGACAGAGATTACAAGGGCAGAGCAGAAGACGACCGAGTGAACTCTATACCTCCTGTAATACAGTGCAATTCAACTTCAAATGCACAGAGATCTTCTGATGCCAGACCCATACCTGGATTGAACCCATCTGCAACACCTTTCTCTCCACCTTCCAGCCAGCATCAGATACCAACTGTGATCCAAGATGGTGCACCATCACTATCACCTGCGCATGTAAAAACTGAAACTGTTGACATCGCAGAGTTCAGCAAGTATATGATTCGACGAGAGTTGATTACTACTGGACTGTCTAGATTTGACGACCGCCCAGAGAACTATAGGAGTTGGAGATCTACATTTAAGGCGGTAACCAAGAACTTGGACATTGAACCTCAAGAAGAACTTGACTTACTAATAAGGTGGTTGGGGCGTCAATCTTCAGAACAAGTAAAGAGACTTAAATCTGTCTACATTTATAACTTTGAAGCAGGCCTTCAGGCTACCTGGGAACGTCTGGAACAAGACTATGGGAGCCCTGAAGTCATTGAATCTGCCTTACTTCAGAAACTAAAAGACTTTCCTAAGATCTCTGTTAAGGACAATCATAAGCTTAGAGAGTTAGGTGACCTTCTTCATGAACTTGAAATTGCTAAGTCAGATCCTAGTTTGCCAGGCCTTAGCTATTTAGACACTGCTCAGGGCGTTAATCCTATTGTTGCAAAGTTGCCTATTCATCTCCAAGGAAAGTGGACTAGTATAGGATCAAAGTATAAATATGAACACCATGTTTCCTTTCCCCCATTTTCTTATTTTTCTAAGTTCATAAGGAAGATCGCAAGATCCAAGAATGACCCAAGCTTCTTGTATCCAGACACAACCACCCTTCCTTCTACTACTTCAAAGGGGTTAGCCACCAACAATAAATTGAAGGACTTAAGGCATCCTACTGCCGTGAGGAAAACTGCGATCACATCCAATGTCTTGGCCACAGACACTAAATTAGAAGATACCAAGGCAAGCAATCTTGATCAACGGTGTCCCATTCATAATGCACCTCATTCCCTCGCCATATGTCGTGCATTTAAGGACAAGCCTATTGAAGAACGCAAGACATTTCTCAAGGAACATAATATCTGTTTCAAGTGTTGTGCATCCTCCAAACATTTAGCTAGAGACTGTAAGATCGCCATCAGATGTTCCCTGTGTAACAGTGCCAAACACATGGATGCTCTTCATTCAGACCTGTTCAAAAATAAATCTTCACCCGACAGCAAACCCAAGACTACATCAGATGATGGCGGGGAGAAGACTGAGCAACATACCAACACCGTAACTACAAGGTGTACAGAGGTGTGTGGAGAAGGCCGTTATAACAAGTCTTGCAGCAAGATATGTCTCGTAAGAGTTTTTCCTGAAGGATGTCCACAAAATGCCATAAAAATGTATGCCATACTTGACGATCAGAGCAATCGCTCATTGGCAAGTACAGAGTTCTTTGACTTATTCAACATTCATGGAGAGACTTGGCCCTATACCTTGCAGACATGCGCAGGACAAATCGATACTTCTGGAAGAATAGCTCACGGTTTCATAGTGGCATCAGAATATGAGAACATAGAGTTTCCTCTTCCAACTCTAATTGAATGTGATCAGCTACCGAACAACAGAGAAGAGATACCCACACCTGAGGTTGCACGCTATCACTCTCATTTGAACTTCATTGCTGACTGCATACCACCACTTAACAAGGATGCGAAGATCTTGATTCTTCTTGGGAGAGACATTCCCAGAGTTCATAAAATAAGAGAGTTATGCAACGGTCCAGATGATGCTCCTCATGCTCAAAAACTTGATCTTGGATGGGTGATAATAGGAGAAGTCTGTTTAGATAAATCGCACAAGCTCTTGGACGTAGCTTCCTACAAAATGAATGTGGAGGAATTCTGTACCTATCAATCGATGAAATGTAAATTGCACTATCATGTGAAGGAAAGACTGGATTTCAAATCTGAAGTTCCATATCAAGCCCTCCAAAGTATTACTTGCAAGCTTACTTCTCACAAGGACCTTGGTGATTCAGTGTACCAGACTACCGGTGATGACAACAAGATTGCCCCTTCAATTAAAGACAAGGACTTCATCAAGATTATGAATGAAGAGTTCTTCAAGGACAACTCCAACAGTTGGGTAGCTCCATTACCCTTCCGTTTACCAAGGCTTACTCTCCCTAACAATCGAGAACAAGCTTTAGCTAGAACTCTCCGTAGCAAGCCTGAGATGCAAGAGCACTTTCTAGCATTCATGCAGAAGATTCTAGATAACCATCATGCTGAGCCAGCACCAGACCTTAAGGAAGGTGAAGAATGCGGGTACCTTCCATCCTTTGGAGTCTACCATCCTCGTAAACCAGGACAAATCAGAATTGTCTTTGACTCAAGTGCTCAATTCAAGGGAACCTCCTTAAATAATGTTCTTCTAACAGGCCCAAATTTAACAAACAACCTTGTAGGAGTGTTGATGCGGTTCAGGAAGGAACCCATTGCCGTGACAGCTGACATCCAACAAATGTTCAACTGTTTCATTGTCAGAGAGGACCACAGAGATTATCTCCGATTCTTGTGGCACCGCAACAATGACATCAAGGATCAGGTGATAGATTATCGCATGAGAGTCCATGTCTTTGGAAATAGTCCATCTCCTGCAGTGGCAATTTACGGCCTGAGAAGAACAGCACAGGAAGGAGAAAGAGAATTTGGATCTGACACCAGGCAGTTCATTGAGAGAGATTTCTACGTAGATGATGGCCTCAAATCCTTCTCAACACCTGAAGAAGCTATCAGCCTCATAAAACGAACTCAACAACTCTTGTTGACTGCTAATTTAAGGCTTCACAAGATTGCATCTAATAGCAGTGAAGTAATGAAGGCTTTCAATCCAGAAGATCATGCTAAGGATTTGAAAGATTTGGACTTGGGAGTAGATGCCCTACCCACACAAAGGAGTCTCGGTCTTCTTTGGAATGTAACTTCAGACAC
Organism: Hyperolius riggenbachi; assembly: GCF_040937935.1. Lineage (NCBI taxonomy): Eukaryota > Metazoa > Chordata > Amphibia > Anura > Hyperoliidae > Hyperolius > Hyperolius riggenbachi. The sequence goes on from NC_090649.1 coordinate 19,901,305, forward strand.
ATTCACCTTTCAGGTCTCTGATACAGAGAAGCCATTCACCAGACGAGGAGTCCTGTCAACTGTCAATAGCCTTTACGATCCCCTAGGCTTTGTGACACCAGTTACTGTCCAAGGGAGATCCATACTTCGTCAGCTTACTGAGAGAGTCACAGATTGGGATGCCCCTTTGCCAGCAGACCTACTGCCTAAATGGGAGAAATGGAGAAACTCCTTGAAGGTTTTGGAAGAACTTAATATTCCACGCTGCTATTCACCCACTTCACTTTCAAAAGGTCAGAGGAAAGAGATTCACATCTTCTGTGATGCATCCACTGAAGCTATAGCGGCTGTGGCTTATCTCAAGATCATAGATCCCTCTGGAAGATCCCATGTTGGTTTCCTACTAGGAAAAGCCAAGTTAGCTCCAAAACCTGTTCATACTATTCCAAGACTGGAATTGTGTGGCGCAACCCTAGCAGTCGAAGTTGCAGAATTCCTGCAAAATGAAATGGACACTGAAATTGATCAGATTAAGTACTACACTGACAGCAAGATTGTACTTGGCTACATATGCAACAGCGTAAGAAGATTCTACGTGTATGTGGCTAACAGGGTGGAACGGATAAGAAGAATCAGTAGACTTAAACAATGGAACTATGTCCCGACTGATTTGAATCCCGCAGACATCGCCACAAGGTCAGTGCCAGCAGCTGCCCTCACACGAACCATTTGGTTTTCAGGGCCCAAGTTTTTAACAGATCAGTCTTCCACAAACTCAGAAGAAGATATTGATTTCCACTTAGTGGATCCAGATACTGATCCAGAAATCCGCCCTGAAGTTATAACATTGAGTTCCAACATCTGCTCAAGAAGAAACTTGGAGGTGAGACGTTTTGAACGTTTCTCTACCTGGAAAAGATTGGTGAGGACTATAGCAAGATTAAGCCATATTGCACAGAGTTTCCGCAAGCCCAATCAGACATCATCCTGCCATGGATGGCACACCTGCAAAGAGTTACCCAATGCATTAGAGTATGAGAAGGCAGAGTTATTCATCATACGTCGTGTGCAAGAAGAGGTCTATGCAGACGAGATCAAGTGTTTGAGAGGCAATAGACCAGTCTCAAAGAGTAGTCCGCTATTCACACTGAACCCAGTATATGAGGGTATGCTTAGAGTCGGTGGACGTCTGAATAAGTCCAACCTGCTAAGAGGAGAACAGAACCCGTTGATAGTACCAGGAAACCACCATCTGGCAACTTTGATTATCCGGCATTACCATGAGACGGTCAGACATCAAGGAAGACATTACACAGAAGGTGCCATTAGAGTTGCAGGGTTCTGGATAGTTGGAGTGAAAAGACAAATAGCCACGATCATTCACAACTGTGTCAAATGTCAGAAGTTAAGAGGTAGACAGCAGTATCAGCAGATGGCTGACCTACCCGCAGACAGACTGAGCGAAGATGCACCCTTTTCATATGTCGGGATTGATGTATTTGGACCATGGACAGTAACGACCAGAAGAACCCGTGGTGGTCAAGTCAACAGCAAAAGATGGGCTGTAATGTTCACTTGCTTAAGTGTAAGAGCTGTACATATCGAAGTGATTGAGTCTATGGACACTTCAAGTTTCATCAATGCTCTTAGGAGATTTCTCGCACTAAGAGGTCCTGTGAAGATGTTGAGATCGGACTGTGGCACTAACTTCATTGGTGCGTGTAGAGAGTTACAGATAGACCGACAACAAGTTGGAAAGTATTTGAGTGATCAAGGTTGTGTGTGGAAGTTTAACCCACCACACTCTTCACACATGGGCGGAGTATGGGAACGCATGATTGGCATGGCAAGGCGAATACTGGATTCAATGTTGCTTGATGTGAGTTCTTCACGGCTTACCCACGAGGTGCTCACCACATTCCTTGCTGAGGTTGCAGCAATAATAAACTCAAGACCACTGACTGCCGTATCCATAGATCCAGAATTTCCGACTATCTTAACTCCAGCTACATTATTGAGCCGGAAAATTGGACAGATTCCAGCACCAAAGGGTATCTTTGATGAAAAGGACATGTATAAACGTCAGTGGAGACACGCTCAATACCTTGCAGATCGGTTCTGGGACAGATGGAGGAAGGAATACCTCACACTTTTGCAAGGACGTAAAAAGTGGCAAACCCAGAAGCCCAACTTAAAGGAAGGGGATTTGGTCCTGCTAAAAGACCAGCAAACTCACCGGATCCAGTGGCCAGTTGGACTTATTACAAAGGCCATTGCTAGTGATGATGGAAGGGTCCGAAGTGTGGAAGTCAGGATCGTGAAGAACGGGGACTCAAAAACTTTCCTCAGACCAGTCACTGAGACTATCCTTATTATGCCTGCTTCTAAAGGTTCTGATCCAGTCTTATGTGAGGGAGTCACTCAAGCCCCTAACATAGATAGCCAATAGACTTGAGAAGGCTAGGTTAAGAATGCTAGATAGCATTTTACTCCATGCAGTGTTAAAAAGAAAAATAATTGAGTAGTGGTATCTCACGATACCAGACGGGGAGTGTGCTGCCACGCAACCTCTTATTTCTAGCAGTTGTGATTTCATGTTATGTTACAGCAGGAAGAGAAGGGGTGGGAGCTACCAACTAGCAAGAAACAGCAGGGGTGTAAGGAAGATACTAAATAACTGTAACTCCATTTTGCATATTTGTTATGTAGAGGCTGCAGAGTTAGGGAGCTGTGTAACTTCATTGGAAATTTACCTATGAGAAAGACTATAAAAAGCCTGGTGTTTGTACCCTTTGTTACCTTGAAGCATAAAGAAGCATTGGAAAACCCCTCAGGAGTCTTTATTCATTGAGTAAGCTGCCTGTTAAAGCGTTATTAACCTGCTGCACACATCCATACAGACTGGGTCTACAGGAGCTTGTGGCAGGTACAACAGATGCTGAGACAGAACACATACAGCTAATCTTGTTAGATCTTACAAAAATGTCAAACACCAGATCTGCTGCATGCTTGTTCAGGGTCTAGGGCTAAAAGTATTGGAGGCAGAGGATCTGCAGAATAGCCAGGTAACTGGTATTGCTTAAAAGGAAATCAATATGGTAGCATCCATATACCTTTTACTACAGTTCTCCTTTAAAGGGAACCTTAAGGGCCCATTCACACTTGAGCGGGAATCGCACGATTCCCGCTCACGGCAAACCGCTAGCGGTTCTGCAAGAACCGCTACACAATGTAGCGAATGGCAGTGTTCTCACTGCCGCGGTTGCGGTTAGTGATAACCGCAACCGCGCTGCATGCAGCGGTTTGCCGGCGACGAGCGTTCCGCGATTTGCGATCGGGATTAGCGTGCAAAGCACGCTAATCGCGATCGCTCCAAAACCGCTGCAGTGTCCAGTGATTTTTCCGCGATAATCACAGGAAAATCACTCCCGCAAAACGCCGGCGGTAATCGCCGGCGTTCTGCGGTTCTAAGTGTGAATGGGCCCTAACTGAGAGTGGTATGGCTGTTTCCTGTAAACAATACCAGTTGCCTGGCAGTCCAGCTGATCTTTGTGACTGCAATAGTGGCTGAATCACACCCTGAAACAAGCATGCAGCTAATCCAGTCTGACTTCAGTCAGAGCACCTGATCTGCATGCTTGTTCAGGGGCTGTGGCTAAAAGTATTAGAGACACAGGATCAGCAGGCGATTCAGGCAACTGGTATTATTTTAAAAGGAAAAATCCATATCCTTTTCCGTTTAGGTTCCCTTTAAGGATTTGTAGCATAAAAGCCAACTCACATTGGCTGGGATTTGAACCTGGGTCTCACTGTATGGTGGACAAGCACACTAACCACTATACCAACTGAAGCTGGCCTGAAATTGCTGGCCTAAAATTGCTGGCCTAAAATTTACTATTTATGCTCAATACAAGAGAAAAAGTAGACAAGACAAATAACATTTATATCACACTTTTCTCCTGGCGGACTCAAAGGACCAGAGCTGCAGCCACTAGGACATGCTCTATAGGCAGTAGCAGTGTTAGGAAGACTTGCCTAAGGTCTCCTACTGAATAGGTGCTGGCTTACTGAACAGACAGAGCTGAGATTTGAACTCTGGTCTCCTTTGTCAGAGGCAGCACCCTTATACATTATACCATGCAGCCACTGCTTACAGATATTTAGCCAGACATGGCCTTCTCTTTTGTATTATTTGTCTTGTCTACTTTTCTCTTGTATTGAGCATAAATAGTAAATTTTAGGCCAGCAATTTCAGGCCAGCTTCTGTTGGTATAGTGGTTAGTGTGCTTGTCCACCATACAGTGAGACCCAGGTTCAAATCCCAGCCAATGTGAGTTGGCTTTTATGCTACAAATCCTTAAAGGGAACCTAAACGGAGAAGGATATGGATTTTTCCTTTTAAAATAATGCCAGTTGCCTGAATCGCCTGCTGATCCTGTGTCTCTAATACTTTTAGCCACAGCCCCTGAACAAGCATGCAGATCAGGTGCTCTGACTGAAGTCAGACTGGATTAGCTGCATGCTTGTTTCAGGGTGTGATTCAGCCACTATTGCAGTCACAAAGATCAGCTGGACTGCCAGGCAACTGGTATTGTTTACAGGAAACATCCATATCACTCTCAGTTAAGGTTCCCTTTAAAGGAGAACTGTAGTGAAAGGTATATGGAGGCTACCATATTGATTTCCTTTTAAGCAATACCAGTTACCTGGCTATCCTGCAGATCCTCTGCCTCCAATACTTTTAGCCCTAGACCCTGAACAAGCATGCAGCAGATCTGGTGTTTGACATTTTTGTAAGATCTGACAAGATTAGCTGCATGCTTGTTTCTGGTGTGATTCACACTACAGTGGCTGGATAGTGTACTGGTTAAGGGCTCTGCCTTTGACATGGGAGACCAGGGTTTAAATCCTGGCTAGGTCAAGTACCTATTCAGTAAGGAGTTCAAGGCAAGACTCCCTAACACTGCAGGGTGGCCTCTTGAGCACGTGGCTGCAGCTCTTGAGCGCTTTGAGTCCGACAGGAGAAAAGCGCTATACAAATGTTTGGATTATTATTATTATTATTACTGCAGCTAAATAGATCAGCAGGGCTGCCAGGCAACTGGTATAGCTTAAAAGGAAATCAATATGGCAGCCTCCATATACCTCTCACTACAGTTCTCCTTTAAGCAACCTAATGGTTCTATTGCGTTGAGCATAAATGGTACATTTTAGGCTAGCTTCACTTACTACTGTAGTGGTACAGTGCTTAGGGTGATGTGCCCACCACACAGTGAGATCTGGGTTCGATTCCCAGCTATGGTATGATGTATACTGGTTTTTAAAATAGTATAATTCCCTGGCAGAAGAGACCCTCCTCCCTCTGGTAGGAGGGAGGAGGGAATGGGTAGAAGGGAGGCCTATTAAAATCTCCCTAGCAGAGTGTGTAGCAGCTGTCTCATAACTAATTAGTGTAGGCAGACAACTGAGTCAAATGGTATAAGGACCTAGCTTGAAGGGAGGATGGGCGGGTTCTCAAGCAGTGTGTTTGACAATAACATGTCTGCTGACAGTGAAATGGAGGGTAAAAATTTTGCTCAATACAGCATTATGGGGCGAATCGAACTTCCGCAAAAAACCCCAAAGTTCGCCTGGAACCGTTCGCTGGCGAACCGTTCGGCCCATCTCTACAGATCATATACTGTAAGTGAACAGTCAATACAGTCTCTTGCAGTTGAAACATTGGTTTCACTCTCATCATCGCCAATAACTCGTTATCCTTCATCAATCTTGCCTTTTCGTACACATTTGTACACAGCCCCTCCGAATGAAAAGTGACATCATATAAGCCCTGATTCTGGAAATCCTGCACCATGTAGATATCGCTCACCTGTAAGTTTAAGGCATCCAGCAGCACACCCTTCACAATTTTGTCCAGATTGATTACGCTTTGAAATGTTTAACCACTTGAGGACCACAGTCTTTCTACCCCTTAAGGACCAGGCACTTTTTCCCCATTCAGACCACTGCAGCTTTCACGGTTTATTGCTCGCTCATACAACCTACCAACTAAATGAATTTTGGCTCCTTTTCTTGTCACTAATAAAGCTTTCTTTTGGTGCTATTTGATTGCTCCTGCGATTTTTACTTATTATTATATTCATCAAAAAAGACATGAATTTTGGCAAAAAAATGATTTTTTTAACTTTCTGTGCTGACATTTTTCAAATAAAGTAAAATTTCTGTATACATGCAGCGCGAAAAATGTGGACAAACATGTTTTTGATAAAAAAAAACACCCATTCAGTGTATATTTATTGGTTTGGGTAAAAGTTATAGCGTTTACAAACTATGGTGCAAAAAGTGAATTTTCCCATTTTCAAGCATCTATGACTTTTCTGACCCCCTGTCATGTTTCATGAGGGGCTAGAATTCCAGGATAGTATAAATACCCCCCAAATGACCCCATTTTGGAAAGAAGACATCCCAAAGTATTCACTGAGAGGCATAGTGAGTTCATAGAAGATATTATTTTTTGTTACAAGTAAGCGGAAAATGACACTTAATGACAAAAAAAAAAAAAAAAAAAAAAAAAAAGTTTCCATTTCTGCTAACTTGCGACAAAAAAAAAATGAAATCTGCCACGGACTCACCATGCCCCTCTCTGAATACCTTGAAGTGTCTACTTTCCAAAATGGGGTCATTTGTGGGGTGTGTTTACTGTCCTGACATTTTGGGGGGTGCTAAATTGTAAGCACCCCTGTAAAGCCTAAAGGTGCTCATTGGACTTTGGACCCCTTAGCTCAGTTAGGCTGCAAAAAAGTGCCACACATGTGGTATTGCCATACTCAGTAGAAGTACTATAATGTGTTTTGGGGTGTATTTTTACACATACCCATGCTGGGTGGGAGAAATATCTCTGTAAATGGACAATTGTGTGTAAAAAAAAATGAAAACATTGTCATTTACAGAGATATTTCTCCCACCCAGCATGGGTATGTGTAAAAATACACCACAAAACACATTATACTACTTCTCCTGAGTACGGCGATACCACATGTGTGGCACTTTTTTGCACCCTAACTGCGCTAAAGGGCCCAAAGTCCAATGAGTACCTTTAGGATTTCACAGGTCATTTTGCGACATTTGGTTTCAAGACTACTCCTCATGGTTTAGGGCCTCTAAAATGCCAGGGCATTATAGGAACCCCACAAATGACCCCATTTTAGAAAGAAGACACCCCAAGGTATTCCGTTAGGAGTATGGTGAGTTCATAGAAGATTTTATTTTTTGTCACAAGTTAGCGGAACATGACACTTTGTGAAAAAAAACAATTAAAATCAATTTCCGCTAACTTGTGACAAAAAAATAAAAACTTCTATGAACTCACCATACTCCTAACGGAATACCTTTGGGTGTCTTCTTTCTAAAATGGGGTCATTTGTGGGGTTCCTATACTGCCCTGGCATTTTAGGGGCCCTAAACCGTGAGGAGTAGTCTAGAAAACAAATGCCTCAAAATGACCTGTGAATAGGACGTTGGGCCCTTTAGCGCACCTAGGCTGCAAAAAAAGTGTCACACATGTGGTATCGCCGTACTCAGGAGAAGTAGTATAATGTGTTTTGGGGTGTATTTTTACACATACCCATGCTGGGTGGGAGAAATCTCTCTGTAAATGGACAATTGTGTGTAAAAAAAATCAAACAATTGTCATGTACAGAGATATTTCTACCACCCAGCATGGGTATGTGTAAAAATACACCACAAAACACATTATACTACTTCTCCTGAGTACGGCGGTACCACATGTGTGGCACTTTTTTACACCCTAAGTGCGCTAAGGGGCCCAAAGTCCAATGAGTACCTTTAGGATTTCACAGGTCATTTTGCGACATTTGGTTTCAAGACTACTCCTCACGGTTTAGGGCCCCTAAAATGCCAGGGCAGTATAGGAACCCCACAAATGACCCCATTCTAGAAAGGAGACACCCAAAGGTATTCCGTTAGGAGTATGGTGAGTTCATAGAAGATTTTGTGGCAAAAAATAAAATCTTCTATGAACTCACCATACTCCTAACGGAATACCTTGGGGTGTCTTCTTTGTAAAATGGGGTCATTAGTGGGGTTCCTATACTGCCCTGGCATTTTAGGGGCCCTAAACCGTGAGGAGTAGTCTTGAAACAAAAATGACCTGTGAAATCCTAAAGGTACTCATTGGACTTTGGGCCCTTTAGCGCAGTTAGGGTGCAAAAAAGTGCCACACATGTGGTATTGCCGTACTCGGGAGAAGTAGTATAATGTGTTTTGGGGTGTATTTTTACACATACCCATGCTGGGTGGGAGAAATACCTCTGTAAATGACAATCTTTTGATTTTTTTACACACAATTGTCCATTTACATTTACAGAGGTATTTCTCCCACCCAGCATGGGTATGTGTAAAAATACACCCCAAAATACATTATACTACTTCTCCCGAGTACGGCAATACCACATGTGTGGCACTTTTTTGCACCCTAACTGCGCTAAAGGGCCCAAAGTCCAATGAGTACCTTTAGGATTTCACAGGTCATTTTTGTTTCAAGACTACTCCTCACGGTTTAGGGCCCCTAAAATGCCAGGGCAGTATAGGAACCCCACTAATGACCCTATTTTACAAAGAAGACACCCCAAGGTATTCCGTTAGGAGTATGGTGAGTTCATAGAAGATTTTATTTTTTGCCACAAAATCTTCTATGAACTCACCATACTCCTAACGGAATACCTTTGGGTGTCTCCTTTCTAGAATGGGGTCATTTGTGGGGTTCCTATACTGCCCTGGCATTTTAGGGGCCCTAAACCATGAGGAGTAGTCTTGAAACCAAATGTCGCAAAATGACCTGTGAAATCCTAAAGGTACTCATTGGACTTTGGGCCCCTTAGCGCACTTAGGGTGTAAAAAAGTGCCACACATGTGGTACCGCCGTACTCAGGAGAAGTAGTATAATGTGTTTTGTGGTGTATTTTTACACATACCCATGCTGGGTGGTAGAAATATCTCTGTACATGACAATTGTTTGATTTTTTTTACACACAATTGTCCATTTACAGAGAGATTTCTCCCACCCAGCATGGGTATGTGTAAAAATACACCCCAAAACACATTATACTACTTCTCCTGAGTACGGCGATACCACATGTGTGACACTTTTTTTGCAGCCTAGGTGCGCTAAAGGGCCCAACGTCCTATTCACAGGTCATTTTGAGGCATTTGTTTTCTAGACTACTCCTCACGGTTTAGGGCCCCTAAAATGCCAGGGCAGTATAGGAACCCCACAAGTGACCCCATTTTAGAAAGAAGACACCCCAAGGTATTCCATTGGGTGTATGGCGAGGTCATCGAAGATTTTATTTTTAGTCACAAGTTAGTGAAAAATGATACTTTGTGAAAAAAAACCAATAAAAATCAATTTCCGCTAACTTTTGACAAAAAATAAAATCTTCTATGAACTCGTCATACACCTAACAGAATACCTTGGGGTGTCTTTTTTCTAAAATGGGGTCACTTGTGGGGTTCCTATACCGCCCTGGCATTTTACGGGCCCAAAACCGTGAGTAGTCTGGAAACCAAATGTTTCAAAATGACTGTTCAGGGGTATAAGCATCTGCAAATTTTGATGACAGGTGGTCTATGAGGGGCCGAATTTTGTGGAACCGGTCATAAGCAGGGTGGCCTTTTAGGTGACAGGTTGTATTGGGCCTGATCTGATGGATAGGAGTGCTAGGGGGGTGACAGGAGGTGATTGATGGGTGTCTCAGGGGGTGATTAGAGGGGAAAATAGATGCAATCAATGTACTGGGGAGGTGATCGGAAGGGGGTCTGAGGGGGATCTGAGGGTTTGGCCGAGTGATCAGGAGCCCACACGGGGCAAATTAGGGCCTGATCTGATGGGTAGGTGTGCTAGGGGGTGACAGGTAGTGACAGGAGGTGATTGATGGGTGTCTCAAGGTGTGATTAGTGGGGGGAATAGATGCAAGTAATGCAATGACGAGGTGATCAGGGCTGGGGTCTGAGGGTGTGGGCGGGTGATTGGGTGCCCTAGGGGCAGATGGGGGTCTAATCTGATGGGTAGCAGTGACAGGGGGTGATTGATGGGTAATTAGTGGGTGTTTAGAGGAGAGAACAGATGCAATGCACTTGGGAGGTGATCTGACTGCGGGTCTGCAGGCGATCGGATGGTGTGGGTGGGTGATCAGATTGCCCGCAAGGGGCAGGTTAGGGGCTGATTGATGGGTGGCAGTGACAGGGGGTGACAGGGGGTGATTGATGGGTGATAGGTGATTGGCAGGTGATTGACAGGTGATCAGTGGGTTATTACAGGGAAGAACAGATGTAATTAATGCACTGGCGAATTGATAAGGGGGGGTCAGAGGGCAATCTGAGCGTGTTGGCGGGTGATTGGGTGCCCGCAAGGGGCAGATTAGGGTCTGATCTGATAGGTAAAAGTGACAGGGGGTGATTGATGGGTGATTGATGGGTAATTAGTGGGTGTTTAGAGGAGAGAATAGATGTAAACAATGGATTTGGGAGGTGATCTGATGTCGGATCTGCGGGCGATCTATTGGTGTGGGTGGGTGATCAGATTGCCCGCAAGGGGCAGGTTAGGGGCTGATTGTTGGGTGGCAGTGACAGGGGGTGATTGATGAGTGATTGATGGGTGATTGATAGGTGATTGACAGGTTATCAGGGGGGATAGATGCATACAGTACACAGGGGGGGGGGTCTGGGGGGGGGGTCCTGGGGAGAATCTGAGGGGTGGGGGGTGATCAGGAGGGGGCAGGGGGGAGATAAAAAAAAATAGCGTTGACAGATAGTGACAGGGAGTGATTGATGGGTTATTAGGGGGGTGATTGGGTGCAAACAGGGGTCTGGGGGGTGGGCAGGGGGGGTCTGAGGGGTGCTGTGGGCAATCAGTGGGCGGGGGGGGGAGATCAGTGTGTTTGGGTGCAGACTAGGGTGGCTGCAGCCTGCCCTGGTGGTCCCTCCGACACTGGGACCACCAGGGCAGGAGGCAGCCTGTATAATACACTTTGTATACATTACAAAGTGTATTATACACTTTGTAGCGGCGATCGCAGGGTTAACATCTCGCCGGCGCTTCCGTATGGCCGGCGGGATGTTACGGCGGGTGGGCGGAGCCAGTTGCCGGGGGAAGCGCGCGTCATTAATGACGCAATCGCTCCCCCGGCTAAGGAAAAGGACGCACCGCCTTAAGGCGTATTGCGGTCCTTAGGGGATCCACTTTGCCGCCGCCCAGAAAACCGTGGAGTAAACTTTTTTGATAGCCTTTCGGCTTGAAAGCCATATTGACCCAGAAAAAGTGCCAATATCAGGGATCACGACCCAACACCCAGGGCCCCCCGCAAGGAGGACCCCAGCCACCCCTTTTGCCCAGACCAAACAGTAAACCACTTGATCTTAGGCAAAAGGCCGAGAAGCGATAACCCGATTACTCTCCGCAGCCGCGCCGGCCGACACAGCACACTCCCTGGGAATTACAGTGAATTACCTTCTAAATGCAGCAGCGGCGACCAGCGCACAACCGCACTGCCCCGCACAGCCAGCTAACCCCGGCCAGCTACCAGCTGCCAGGGGGGGGCCCCCTTCCCACTGCCTGTGCAGGCCTGCCGGGCCCCCGGGATGGGCACACCTGTGCTAAACGCAGACGCACGGGCCAGGCTCAGCTGCTGCCTGATTACATTAGCATGGCCCCGCCCGCCGCCGGAACAGCCGTCACCCCTCCGCTGCTGTGCCTCCACGTCGAAGAGAAAAGTAAAGTAGGCTTTCGGCTCCCTGCATTCCGGCAACACGCTAGGAGAGAGAGAGAGAGAGTGTGGATGGCAGAGGAAGTCAAGTCTCTAGCCTGGCTGGCTGATTGAGAACACAGTGCGTCTTTCTTCATTCATCCTCCTTCCTCTTCATCTCTCTGTCTGGACGTGTGAGGTGTGCCACAAGAGGGAGACACAGGCCGGGGAGTGGAGAGCCTAAACAGGAGTTGCCTTCCTAGCCTGCTGCTGCACACTCTCACAGCCTGGCACTGAAGCAGGCACCTGAGCAGGTGCTGAGTCACAGGAAGTCAACCAATGATGTCACAATACCCTGGGCCCAGGCAGCTATATAAGGGGCTGCAGCCAGGGCTCTGCCTGCCAGTCCGCTGGCAGCTCTCCAGGGGAGGGGTGCTGCTGCTTCTCTTGCAGGGGACAAAGTGCAAACATGAAGAAAAGTGGGCCGGTCATGGTTTTTTTGGCCCGCAGCAACTGCGCAGCGCAAGTAGAGTTCAGTCGAAGTAAAATTGAAAATGTTTTTTTTTTGTTTTTTTGTGTGTTTTTCCAACTTCTTTTCTTGTCTGTTCTCAGGTTCTGATAACCAATGCGAAATACAGAGTCCATGAATAAATGACATAGATGCACAAAAAAGCAGACACAACTTGAAACAATGTTTTTATTGTGGATTTCAACTGTATTCTGCACCGAGCAGTAGCAGCACAGACATAGACCGCACAGCAGGGTGGACAACACAACACTTGCTACTGGCAAATTCACTTTGCAGAGGGACACTTCATTTCTCCACTAGGCTTCACATCACTTTGTTAGTCAGCCGGGTATTTGAGTAGTTTTGATCTGTTTTTTGACACTAGTTAGAGAGAGTAGTGCACCGGTCCTGGAGGTACTGCAATACCAGGTCGATGCGCGGAGTGGACAGAGCAAGCTCTTCTTCCATCTCCCTGTTCCAAAAATCCATTTAATATATGGTCCCCAGATAGGGGACGTATCAGATATTAAACTGATAAGAACAGATTTTTTTTTATTATATAAAAAGAAGCTATTAAGCTAAGCACAATATCAAACAAACCAAACTTAATTTATCTCTTACTTATAAAAAATATTTCCACCTCATCGGCTGCCACCACCTATTAGCCTTCTCCTTACCATAATTTTTACTATCATATTAATAAATCACATACAATCTTGAAAGAAAAATTTTAACAGTTTCATCCACCCCAATCACATTCTTCTTGAACACCAACACATTCCTTACATCCCATAATACAGCCTTGTAAACCACACTCAGAATCCAAATCAACCTGCATCTCTCTTCATCCTCACAACACCAGCCATTCAACATAATCAAAAAGGAAAAATTCCTCACTTGAAAAATATCATCCAATAATAATTTCAGTTTTCTCTTCACCTCCTGTGCAAAATTGCAATGCCAGAATAGATGATAAATATTTTCAATATTATTACACCCCTCCCTCGGGCACACATCAGATCTTATAATTAGTGTTGGGCGAACATCTAGATGTTCGGGTTCGGGCCGAACAGGCCGAACATGGCCGCGATGTTCGGGTGTTCGACCCGAACTCCGAACATAATGGAAGTCAATGGGGACCTGAACTTTTGTGGTTTGTAAAGCCTCCTTACATGCTACATACCCCAAATTTACAGGGTATGTGAACCTTGGGAGTGGGTACAAGAGGAAAAAAAAAATAGCAAAAAGAGCTTGTAGTTTTTGAGAAAATCGATTTTAAAGTTTCAAAGGGAAAACTGTCTTTTAAATGCGGGAAATGTCTGTTTTCTTTGCACAGGTAACATGTTTTTTGTCGGCATGCAGTCATAAATGTAATACATATAAGAGGTTCCAGGAAAAGGGACCGGTAACGCTAACCCAGCAGCAGCACACGTGATGGAACAGGAGGAGGCGCAGGAGGAGAAGGCCACGCTTTGTGAGACACAACAACCCCGGCCTTGCATGAGGGCAAGAAGCGTGCGGATAGCATGCTTTGTACCGCCATGCAGTCATAAATGTAATAAAGATAAGAGGTTCCATAAACAGGGACCGGCAACGCTAACCCAGCAGCAGCAGCAGCAGCACACGTGATGGAACAGGAGGAGGCGCAGGAGGAGAAGGCCACGCTTTGTGAGACACAACAACCCAGGCCTTGCATGAGGACAAAAAGCGTGCGGATAGCATGCTTTTTACCGCCATGCAGTCATAAATGTAATAAAGATAAGTGGTTCAATAAACAGGGACCACGCGGCAACGCTAACCCAGCAGCAGCAGACGTGATGGAACAGGAGGAGGCGCAGGAGGAGAAGGCCACGCTTTGTGAGACACAACAACCCAGGCCTTGCATGAGGGCAAGAAGCGTGCGGATAGCATGCTTTGTACCGCCATGCAGTCATAAATGTAATAAAGATAAGTGGTTCAATAAACAGGGACCACGCGGCAACGCTAACCCAGCAGCAGCAGACGTGATGGAACAGGAGGAGGCGCAGGAGGAGAAGGCCACGCTTTGTGAGACACAACAACCCAGGCCTTGCATGAGGGCAAGAAGCGTGCGGATCGCATGCTTTGTACCGCCATGCAGTCATAAATGTAATAAAGATAAGTGGTTCAATAAACAGGGACCACGCGGCAACGCTAACCCAGCAGCAGCAGACGTGATGGAACAGGAGCAGGCGCAGGAGGAGAAGGCCACGGTTTTTGAGACACAACAACCCAGGCCTTGCATGAGGACAAAAAGCGTGCGGATATAGCAGCAATGCTTTTTGCCGCCATGCAGTCATAAATGGAATACAGATGAGAGGTTCAATAAACAGGGACCGGAAACGCTACACCATCCCAGATGTTCATTGGTCATGTTACTTGGTTGGGGTCCTGGAGTGTTGCGTAGTCATTTCCAATCCAGGATTGATTCATTTTCATTTGAGTCAGACGGTCTGCATTTTCTGTAGAGAGGCGGATACGCCGATCTGTGACGATGCCTCCGGCAGCACTGAAACAGCGTTCCGACATAACGCTGGCTGCCGGGCAAGCCAGCACCTCTATTGCGTACATTGCCAGTTCGTGCCAGGTGTCTAGCTTCGATACCCAATAGTTGAAGGGTGCAGATGGATTGTTCGACACAGCTACGTCATCTGACATGTAGTCCTTGACCATCTTCTCCAGGCGATCGGTGTTGGAGGTGGATCTGCACGCTTGCTGTTCAGTGGGCTGCTGCTGCATGGGTGTCAGAAAATTTTCCCACTCCAAGGGCACTGCCGATACCGTTCCCTTTTGGGTACTAGCTGCGACTTGCGTTGTTTGCTGCCCTCCTGGTCGTCCTGGGTTTGCGGAAGTCAGTCTGTCTGCGTACAACTGGCTAGAGGAGGGGGAGGATGTCAATCTCCTCTCTAAAGTCTCCACAAGGGCCTGCTGGTATTCTTCCATTTTGACCTGTCTGACTCTTTCTTCAAGCAGTTTTGGAACATTGTGTTTGTACCGTGGATCCAGAAGGGTATAAACCCAGTAATTGGTGTTGTCCAGAATGCGCACAATGAGTGGGTCACGTTCAATGCAGTCTAGCATGAATTGAGCCATGTGTGCCAGAGTCCTACCAGAATCCTCATCATCCTCTTGTGAGCTTTGTGATAGTTGTTGTGATGCATCATAGTCGTCACCTTCCTCCTGGTCTGCTTCTGCTGACCATTCGCGTTGAATTGTGGAAGTCCAACGTGCACCGCTCTGGCCCTCGTCAGTGGTGGCATGAAATTCCTGCTCCAACTCCAGCTGTTCCTCCTCCTCTTCTTCGTCATAGCTGCTGGGGCCAGCGTTCCATGAGGCGGATGGCCTGATGTTGGTACCATCACGCTGATCGTTTTCTCCTTCAGATTCCCCCAGTTGCATCATGACAGCTGTTTCCTTGATTTTTAACATCGACCTCTTCAGTAAACACAGCAGTGGTATGGTAATGCTGACTGAAGAGTTGTCACTGCTCACAAGCAACGTGGATTGCTCAAAATTTTGGAGGACTTGGCAGAGGTCCAACATGTTGGCCCAATCGGATCCACAGAAGCTTGGCAGCTGGCCGGATGCGCCTCGGTACTGCGCCGTCATGTACTGGACCACTGCACTCTTCTGCTCGCAAAAGCGGGCTAGCATGTGCAGCGTAGAATTCCAGCGCGTAGGGACATCACACAGCAAGCGATGGTGGGGGAGATTGAAGCGCTCCTGCATCTTGGCGAGTGCCCCCGAAGCAGTACTGGAATTTCTACAATGTTTGGCCACTCGACGCACCTTCAACAGAAGATCGTCCACGCCTGGGTATGTCCTCAGGAACCGCTGAACTACTAGGTTCATCACGTGCGCCAGGCAAGGGATGTGTGTCAGCTTAGCCAACCTTAAAGCGCGAATGAGATTACTCCCATTATCACACACAACCATGCCTGGTTTCAGGTCCAGCGGTGCCAGCCACAAATCCGTCTGTTCCTTTATTCCCCTCCAAATTTCCTCCCCTGTGTGCTGCTTATCCCCAAGGCAGATTAGCTTCAGCAACGCTTGCTGACGCATGCCAACAGCTGTGCTGCACTGCTTCCACGATCCTACTGCTGCTGGGTTAGCGTTTCCGGATGAGGTACAGCTTTGAGATGCGTTGGAGGAGAAGGAGTCAGAGAGGTAGGTGCTGCTGTTGTTATCCAGTGGGAGGGACGGCGGTGCAGCTGTTTGTGGCGTGGGCAACACCCGTGCCGTAGCAGGTGAGGAATCGCTGCCAGGCTCCACAAGGTTTACCCAGTGCGCGGTAAGGGAGATGTATCGACCCTGGCCGAACGCACTCGTCCAGGTGTCAGTGGTGAGGTGAACCTTGCAGGCAACGGCATTCTTCAAGCTTCGGGTTATTTTGCTGACCACGTGCTCATGCAACTCAGGCACTGCAGAGCGCGCAAAGTGGTAGCGGCTGGGAACCACGTAACGTGGGATGGCCACTGACATCATGCCCTTGAAGCTGTTTGTCTCCACCACTCGATATGGCAGCATTTCGCAGGCCAGAAGCTTGGCTATGCTGGCTGTTACTGCCACGGCCCGGGGGTCATTTGCTGGCAATTTCCTCTTGCGCTCAAACATCTCCGACACAGACAACTGAACCGTAGCGCTGCACACGGAAGGGCTGTTGGTTGTTGTGTTTGATGAACACTGGGAGACCTCAAGAGCACTACTCCGGAAAGTGACAGTGTCAGCGTCGTCTGATGTTTGTGAATGTTGTGAACCACGCAATGGCTGGGCTACTGCTGCTGCTGAGGCGGGTCTGGTGGTGAGTCTGGTGAACCCAAGGGAGGCAGTGTTGTTGCTGGTACCCTGTCCTGACGCGTTTGCCCACAGAGTGGGATGTTTGGATAGCATGTGACGGTTCATGCTGGTGGTGGAGAGGTTGTTAATACTTTTCCCCCTGCTCAGGCGGGTCTTGCACACCTTGCAAATCGCCATGGTAACATCCTCAGTGCAGTCTTCAAAGAAAGCCCAGACTTTGGAGCACCTGCCTCCTTGCTGGCGATTTCTGTTTGCTCCTCTTTTGCCTCTCACTTGAACTTCCACGCTTGTGGTGCCTGAAATTGCGCGCCGCCTACCTTGTGGCACAAGGCGAACTCGTGCAGCAGTGGGTTCTTCAACAGACTCATCTGTGCTGCTGCTACGACGGCGATGTTCTCGTTCACAAACAAAATCTGGGTCTCTGTCCACATTGTCCATACCCTCCTCTTCCATCTCCTCAAACTCGTCATATGTCATTGTGGGCCGCCGCCGTGGAGTAGAGCTCCCCACAACAACCTCTGCGCAGCACACTCCAACGTCGTCTTCCAGATCTTGTCGGCCGACCTCCTGCAATTGAAACCCCTCCTGCCCAAATTGCTCTGGGATTTGGGTTTCCGAGTCCTCCTCGGACTCGCCTTGTATTTCAGTGCGCGGTGCATTTCCCACAGTTAACGGTTGTGAATCTAGGCACAACATTTCTGGCTGTTCCTCCATTGACCTTTGAAAGGTGGAAGTTTGTTGGGCTGGGAATAGCTCCTGCGAATACCCCATTGTGTCCTGAGGTAATTCATCGGACTGGTTATCTGGCAGTTGTGTGCGTGGTGTCGCTGCCGGTTGTGTCAGCTTTGTGCCCACTGGCTCCTTGTAACTGGCTGAGGACTCGGACCTCGTGCGTGATGTGCTGGTGCTGCTTAACCCACTGCTGGACGCTTGAGAGGTCATCCAAGTAATTATCTGGTCCTGTTCTTTTGGATTTGTGAGGGTTGTTGTCCTGGACAACATGGGCGGTATTGAGTGGGTTTTCTTGGGTGCTCCCCTGTGGCCTGTACGTGAACCGTCAGGGGAAACACCTCTTCCCTTGCCCCTCCCTCTTTCACCGGATTTCTTCCTCATTTCACTTATCCTTACAGTACACGCTGACTGGCAGCAGTACAGTGGCAGTACAGAAATGCTATACAGTACCACTATTCCCAGCAGCGACACAGAGCACAATGCTATACAGTGACGGGTGAGTGGTGTACCACTATTCCCAGCAGCGACACAGAGCACAATGCTATACAGTGGCGGGTGAGCGGTGTACTACTATTCCCAGCAGACACAGAACAGTAAACAGAATGCTATATAGTGTGGCTGAGTGAGCGGTGTACCACTATTCCCAGCAGACACAGAACAGTAAACAGAATGCTATATAGTGTGGCTGAGCGAGCGGTGTACCACTATTCCCAGCAGACACAGAACAGTAAACAGAATGCTATATAGTGTGGCTGAGCGAGCGGTGTACCACTATTCCCAGCAGACACAGAACAGTAAACAGAATGCTATATAGTGTGGCTGAGCGAGCGGTGTACCACTATTCCCAGCAGACACAGAACAGTAAACAGAATGCTATATAGTGTGGCTGAGCGAGCGGTGTACCACTATTCCCAGCAGACACAGAACAGTGAACAGAATGCTATATAATGTGGCTGAGCGAGGTACACAGAGTGGCAGTAAACAGAATGCTATATAGTGTGGCTGAGCGAGCGGTGTACTACTATTCCCAGCAGACACAGAACAGTAAACAGAATGCTATATAGTGTGGCTGAGCGAGCGGTGTACCACTATTCCCAGCAGACACAGAACAGTAAACAGAATGCTATATAGTGTGGCTGAGCGAGCGGTGTACCACTATTCCCAGCAGACACAGAACAGTAAACAGAATGCTATATAGTGTGGCTGAGCGAGCGGTGTACTACTATTCCCAGCAGACACAGAACAGTAAACAGAATGCTATATAGTGTGGCTGAGCGAGCGGTGTACTACTATTCCCAGCAGACACAGAACAGTAAACAGAATGCTATATAGTGTGGCTGAGCGAGCGGTGTACTACTATTCCCAGCAGACACAGAACAGTAAACAGAATGCTATATAGCAGGGGTAGGGAACCTATGGCTCGGGAGCCAGATGCGGCTGTTTTGATAGCTACATCTGGCTCACATACAACTCATTAGAGGTTTATTCACTGAGCTACACTGTTCAAGCAGCACAACTTAGTGTGGCAGTGCAAGTAAAATTTTCAAAGTAGGCACACTACTACTGTAGCATGCACTACAAACCTACTTGCACTACCCCAAAAACGAATAGCTGCTCCAACTGTCCCACTCTGGACCCTGTCGGGTCCTGTGACTTTGTAGAACGAGATCCCCACACTGTGATTGGCCCAATAAGCTGCCTGTCACTTGACAGGCAGCCTATTGGACCAAAGTGCGGGGATCACGTCCTACAAAGTTTATCAACCTCCCAAGTCAGCTAGATAATTGTACAAGCTGTTAGTCAGTATTTCTCCTGTCTGGCTCTCAGGGAAATTGCTGATGTTGCTGAAACCCAAGAGAAGCTGAAGACATGTCTGACACTTCCGCTGCCCGGCGGATCAATTGTATATACATCTCCATGACAACAAGGAAGTGAGCCCTACTGTCCCAGTTTAAAACATATTGTTTGGCTCTCACGGAATTACATTTTAAAGTATGTGGCATTTATGGCTCTCTCAGCCAAAAAGGTTCCTGACCCCTGCTATATAGTGTGGCTGAGCGAGCGGTGTACCACTATTCCCAGCAGACACAGAACAGTGAACAGAATGCTATATAATGTGGCTGAGCGAGGTACACAGAGTGGCAGTAAACAGAATGCTATATAGTGTGGCTGAGCGAGCGGTGTACTACTGTTCCCAGCAGCGACACAATGACAGGGGGGACCCACAGACAAATGGCGGAGATATGACGTGGTTCGGGTATTTATTTACCCGAACCACGTGACAGTTCGGCCAATCAGAGCGCGTTCGGGTCCGAACCACGTGACCCGTTCGGCCAATCACAGCGCTAGCCGAACGTTCGGGGAACGTTCGGCCATGCGCTCTTAGTTCGGCCATGTGGCCGAACGGTTTGGCCGAGCACCGTCAGGTGTTCGGCCGAACTCGAACATCACCCGAACAGGGTGATGTTCTGCAGAACCCGAACAGTGGCGAACACTGTTCGCC
The DNA here is from genome assembly GCF_040937935.1 of Hyperolius riggenbachi. Lineage (NCBI taxonomy): Eukaryota > Metazoa > Chordata > Amphibia > Anura > Hyperoliidae > Hyperolius > Hyperolius riggenbachi. The sequence goes on from NC_090649.1 coordinate 19,921,604, forward strand.
CAACACTACTTATAATGTCCCTCCTTTTCAGAAATTCCCGAACGGGCAGACAACGATTGAACTCCATCCAGGTCACATCCAGCTGTACGTTTGACACTCCTTTCCATAACATCTTCTTTCAGGTTATTTCCGCTTGCTTATAATTTAAACAAGAAATATCATTCACACGTTCATTCTTGTTCACCCATTTCCATACTTTCTCTTTATCCTTAATCAGCAACCCCAAACCCTTTAAATCATATTTGTCATAAAACACTTTTAATTTTAAATAAAACTGAGGGGCCACAAAAGCGATTGGCCTTCTTAAATCTTTTACCATCAAACCCCAGCTTATTAAGTACCAACCAAATCAAAACGAGGTCATAAAGCTCACCAAATTATTTATTTGTACAATATGTACCAAATTACCCCAATAATGGAATTCTAAGAAAAAATCTAAATCGGGCAACCCAAATCCCCCAGACACTACACTTTTCTCTATCCTTTCCCTCCCACACCTCTCCATTTTGGATCCCCCAAAAAACATATATAGTAATCTCTTAACCCTCCTCACCCATATTTTTTGTGGTGGGATCACCCTAGCTGCATACAAGATTAACGGATACACCACAGCTTTTATAATCAAAACTTTACCCCGAAAGGAAAGTTTTCTCAATGTCCAAAATTCTAATTTTTTCTTAATGTTTTCGAAAATATTCTGATACAATGTTTTCCCCTTTAAATTAGGATCAAATATTATTCCCAAAACTTCCACCTTCCTCATTTTTACTACCCTCTCCACCACACATTCCACCTGTCTCCCAAGAACACACACCTTGCACTTCCCCAATTCACCACCATACCCGAAACTTCACAAAACTTCTTCAACAAACCATTTGCTCTCACTACATCACCTTGCGACCCACACACAAAGCATACATCATCCATATACGACAAGGCCTTCAATCGCTGTCCGCCACTCCCTGGCACTAACACACCTTTCATAAACCCATTCATCTGCACAGATCTCCACAATGGCTCAATCACACAAATAAATACTAAAGGGGATAAAGGGCACCCCTGTCTTACACAATTTTTAACCAAGAAACTCTCACTCAACACACCATTCACGATCACCTGACTACTGATATCCACATACAATCCCACAATAACCTTCATCAACACATCTGGAAAGCCCATTTTCCTTAAAACCTTAAACAGGAAACTATGCCTTACCCTGTCATAGGCCTTTTCTAAATCAATGGATTCGGCTATCAATACCAGATTATGAGATTTAGCATAAAATATAACGTCTCTCAGCAATGTTAAATTGTCAGATATAAGTCTCCCGGGAACTGCACAAGACTGGGCTTCACCAATAACATTCCCCACCACCCTCTTCATCCTATTTGCCACAATTTTAGCTAATAATTTATAATCTACATTAAGCAAAGTAATTGGCCTCCAGTTCCTTATATCCCTTTTATCACCCTTTTTAAATAATAACGTTATTACCCCCTCTTTCATCGACACAGACAAGCATCTATTCACAAAACAAAACCTAATAACCTCAATGAGCTCCACCTTAATTAGGAACCACATTTTTACATAAAACTCTTTCGGCAAACCATCTTTACCAGGAGTTTTGTTCCCAGGCATCCCTTTCAGTCCCTCATAAATTTCATCTTCCAGAACCTCTTTCTCCAAAATACTTTTATCCGTATCATCCAGAACATCATCCATACCTTCTAAATACTCATCCATCTCTACATCACTCCCCACACTCTTACCATCATACAAATGCTCATAAAACCTTTTCACCGCTCCCAACACATTCTTACCCACAACTTCCACCCCTTCATCCAGTACAGCAGCAAACACATCTCTCCCAGAGAAAGCTTTCTTAAAGAAGTAACGAGAACACTTCTCTCCCTCTTCCAGATGTTTTACTCTCGCATTAAAAACTATTCTCCTTCCTCTTTCCTGCAGCAACTTTCTTCTTTCTTTCCTTGCCTCTTCCAAACTTACCCCAACCTCATACCCCTAAAAAATAATAAAGTCTGTACCCTCAAATTAGCTTCCTCCTCCCTCCTCCTTATTTCCTCCACCCTCTTTCTACTCTGCCCCCTAAAGAAACTAGCAACCTTACCCTTAACCCAGTCCCACCACTCTAATAAGTCACCAAATCTACCCTTGCACCCCTTCCAATAGGCCCAAGCCTTACAAAAAAGAACTACCACCCTCTCATCCTCTAATAATGTAACATTTAATTTCCAAACACAAACAAACAAACACAGAACATTTATATTGCGCTTTTCTCCTGGCGGACTCAAAGCGCCAGAGCTGCAGCCACTAGGACGCGCTCTATAGGCGGTAGCAGTGTTAGGGAGACTTGCCCAAGATCTCCTACTGAATAGGTGCTGGCTTACTGAACAGGCAGAGCCGAGATTCGAACCCTGGTCTCCTGTGTCAGAGGCAGAGCCCTTAACTATTACACTATCCAGCCACACCCTTCCCAAAATTATAGCTCTCCCCTACTGACACCTCCACCCATAATACTTTATGATCAGAGAAAGAATTTGAAAAAGTCTGAAAATTAACAAAATCAACATATTTTGAGCTAAACACGAAATCAATTCTTGATCTAACCGATCCTTTATCTGAGAAAAAAGTAAATTTCTCCGAGTCTTTTACTTCTTTATGTGCATCCTTCAAAAGAAAATCATCCACAATATCATTCATACTTTTACTCGTCACATCCAAAGCCACATCACTCACCCCTTCCCGATCACCTTTCTCTCTAACTAAATTAAAATCACCAGCCACTAACGTGTTACACCTCCCAGGTAAATATAGTCTTAAATTATTCAAAAACACCACTCTCTCTTGATTACTTGCAGGCGCATACACACAAAACAACCGAATCACTTGTCCCAAAAACTCAATCAAACACATCAACAATCTCCCAGGCACAATCACTACATGATCAATCAACTTAATATTCCCATTCTTAAACAACACGCCCACACCCTCGTTCTTACTACCATACCCCACTGACCATACAGCCACCCCATCCCATTCATCATCCCTAGGAACAGAGCCCAATGCACATTCCTGTAATAAAACTATATCTGCAACACATTGCATTGCGACACCCTCTGTCCTGCAGTGACAGGAGGGTCATCATCATCCTCATTATCATCATAAATTCCAGCACCCTCCTCCATAGACTTCTCATCCTCAAAAAGGTTTTCTACCACCTCCACATATTCATCCTCTATCCAAGGATCATCTTCACGATCCTCAAGAGGGACCCCACTACTGAGAGAAGGATCTTCCTCCGTGTCTGAGCTCAGCCGCTGAGACCCCGCCCCCTGCAGCTCCGTTGCCTCAGCAACAACATGCCGCTCAGTAGGACTATTGGTCTCAGCAGCATCCTCGCCCCGCACCTCCTCCTGCTCCACAGGCTCCTCCTCCTCCAGCCTGTCACTCACCGCCACCAGCCCGGGCTCAGTACCGGGTAACGTAACAATTTGCCCGACATCACCAGAGAGCTCTACCTCTGTTTGCGTGAGCAGCGCTTGGGCTTCCTCGCTCCCCTCCGTCACACTATCACTGGCATCAGCTGATACATTATTGCCAGTGGCCGGAACAGTCACTCGGAGTCCTCAGCCCCGCCCCCTGCCTCGGGGACACTCACACTGGACACATCTTCGGCTATTTTTATCGCGGCACCACCGCTCTGCTCCTCATTAGCTGCAGGCTCACTCTGCCTGTCAGCACACACCACAGCAGCGCTAGCCACACAGGTGGAATCAGTACCGAGGACAGCAGCAACGTTCTGCAGCTCGGCTGCAGACTGTTGCACCCCAGCGGCAGATTCAAAACCGGCCATGCCCCCTTCCGTGACATCATCGGCTCCACGCTGCTGATTCTGCTCAACGGCTTTCAATACTTCCAATTCATTAGCAGCTTTAAAGGAAGCCGCCCCTTCCAACACACCGAGAGCCTGCTGCTTTTCCTCCATACTCATTTCTTGGAAGCTTTTATCGGCAATTGCTGGTTTAGGAGCTGACAGCTTACCCCCTCTGGGCTTCCACCTCTCCCTCTCTTTGCTCCTCTCGGCATCTACCCGAGCAAGATCGGGATAGCCTTTAGGGTCAAACCACGCTCTTGCCCCAGTGGTAAAATGGGGATCCCTTGGCCCTAAACATTGCCTGGCCCAGTGACCAGGGGCATTACATAAGTCACATACTCTGGGTGCCGGGCACCTATTAGCATCATGTCCTGGTTTTTTACACCTCCTGCAGCACCGCTCAGAGTCACACACATCATCTATGTGGCCATATTTATGGCAAGTACGGCATATCTGGGTAAAAAAGAAAGCCCCTCTCTCCACCGAAGGTAAAGACTGCAGGGGGTCTAGCCACTCCACCAATCCCCTCAGGGTCCTCCTTAAAATTCACAAAGTATCTGTACTTCGCATTCCTTATGCCGTATGTATTCCTTAGGGGTTCCCCCCCTTTCACTGAGGAACAAGATTTCAGCAAAAACATTCTGACAATCGCCAAATCCACATCCGGATTGTACATATGGACTGTAACCATAATCTCCTTCAGCATATACATAGGTTTTACCTCCATACGTAACAGAAACTGGTCATCTTTATGTTTTTTCACCAATTCAAAGGCATTCAAAAGGGTAGCTTCTCTATAGAGTGTCACATCATAAATACCTTGATTTGAGAATTCTTGAATCATTTGGATATCTTCCAGTGTCAGCTCCAGGGTTGTCGTCAAAACTCTTTCTACCATACACTCCAGCGACATTGATCTTTTAAAGTCTGGCCTAACCAGGAATCTCAGGGTACGCCAGTAGGAATCATTTCCAGGGTTCCACCGCCAACGGTCCATCGCTCCTCTTCGGTTAGGGCCCCCACAGGGAGGAACCCCAACTAAACCCTCCGGCCAGACACTTGGTCTTAGCCAAAGGGCCGAGAAGCGATAACCCGATTACTCTCCGCAGCCGCGCCCGCTGACACAGCACACTCCCTGGGAATTACAGTGCACTTCCGCACACGCCTCGGATCCATGTAGCATGCGTTCCACTGCGGCGTGCTGGCACCCACGTTTCCACCTCTCCCCCCACGTGTCACTGCTTGGGCCTTTCCTATTGGTGGATGGAGGGTTTATTTTGATCCTATGCGCTCTCTGACACTACACTTCCGCATCGGTACGGACGGTGGCTATCTTTGGACTTTGGTCCATGTGTTGTGATCTTCATATCTCTACAGGTAACTACTTGTGCTTGGCTGTATGATTTATATACACGGGTGTCTCTTCTAGGGGCCTCACTTTGCATATTGGACTTCTGGTCTATCTCTGTCTATGTACATGTATTGCAGTTTTTCTGCTTTTGTCTATATGGACATATGCATGGCCTTATAGTCCAGCTGGCCCAGGTATACACCTGGAGTCATTCACTGCATGTACCTATATATATGATGATACTTTCACCCTTTCTCTCACTTTCTCAGGTGCTTATAGCCTTTTCACTTTTTCATAACCCATGTATATATGAGATGTTACACACCTATCCCTGGGATTTCTCAGGATGTATAGTGTGGACTGCAGCAATTTTGAGCTGTGTTGATACACATGAGGATTATATATATGTGTGCACTAATGTATATATATCATAGGCACGTGGACACTAGGTGTGCGATACACATATGGGGTTATCTGTACTTTGTACTGTGCACGATATCTACTGGTGTGGAGACTATCGGATGTACACATGGTGTTCACTTTAGGCAGTTTCACTGGCGTCCTCCTCCATACGAGCATTTATGGAAATTGTAATTTTTTCAGATTGTGGCCTGGGTTCGTTTTTTGGACTCTAGTGGTAAGATTGTTTTACTTACTGACTTTCTACCTGTATCCCGCGATATACATACGCCTAGAATGGTATGTAATGTAAAATTCCTTATTATATGTGTTTTTTGACAGATATACATGTATACTGTATGCCTCTGAGGAAGCGATCTTTGATCGTGAAACACGTGTCAGGCAGTCGGTGTGGTTGTTACTGAGAATTCTGGAAATTATGTCTACCTGTGTATCCGTTATTATGAAGACCTTTTGATATGAAGAAATAAAAGACGAATATTGGTTCATTTAAAGCCCCATTTTGTCATGTTTGCAATTACAGCGAATTACCTTCTAAATGCAGCAGCGGCGACCAGCACACAACCCAGCACTGCACCGCACAGCCGGCTAACCCCGGCCGGGTACCGGCTGCCAGGGGGGGCCCCCTTCCCACTGCCTGTGCAGGCCTGCCAGGCCCCCGGGATCGGCGCACCTGTGCTAAACGCAGACGCATGGGCCAAGCTCAGCTGCCGCCTGATTACATTAGCATGGCCCCGCCCACCGCCGGAACAGCCGTCACCCCTCCGCTGCCGTGCCTCCACGTCGAAGAGGAAAGTAAAGTAGGTTTCCGGCTCCCTGCATTCCGGCAAAGCGCTAGGAGAGAGTGTGGAGGGCAGAGGAAGAAGTCAAGTCTCTAGCCTGGCTGGCTGTTTGAGAACACAGTGCGTCTTTCTTCGTTCATCCTCCTTCCTCTTAATCTCTCTGTCTGGACGTGCGCGGTGTGACACAAGAGGGAGACACAGGCCGGGAAGTGGAGAGCCTAAACAGGAGTTGCCTTCCTAGCCTGCTGCACACTCTCACAGCCTGGCACTGATGCAGGCACCTGAGCAGGTGCTGAGTCACAGGAAGTCAACCGATGATGTCACAATGCCCTGGGCCCAGGCAGCTATGTAAGGGGCTGCAGCCAGGGCTTCCATCTTCGAATTCCATATAAATACAAAAACATTTCCCTTACAAATCTCTTCATAAATATTTCACTCGGGTAAAAAAATCAAGCTAGGGTACAACAAAATGGGTAAAACAATTGCTTTTATAATTAAAACTTTCCCCACCATTGTCAGCCTCCTCAATCTCCAAAAACTCATCGCTTGTTTGATCTTTTGTAGGGCCAGTTGCCAATTGTCTTCACCTGTAATTTTCTGATTAAAAACGATACCCAAAACTTTCAACTTATCATTTTTCATTGCAATTTTTGTATTTCTTTCTTCTTTCCACTCTCCAAACGTTCAGCACTCACTCTTGTCCACATTCACCTTAAATCCCACCGCCATATTAAAACACTCCGCTAAAAGCACTGCTCTGTTTACAGATCTGTTATCTTGGCATAGTACAGTGACGTCATCCATATACGCTAAAACCTTTAAAATTTTCTCTCCACCACCTGGTACATTAAAACCTTTAATAACGTTATCTCTTCTCAATGCCATAACTAAAGGCTCTATAGCGCATATATATAGTAGCGGAGACAGTGGACATCCTTGCCGCACTCCTTATATTATTGCAATTTTACCCGATTCATGCCCATTCACTAACACTTTACAAAAAACATCATTATATAAAATCTTTAAACTTCTAATAAAACCCGGAGATATTCCCATTTTTTCTAGTACCCAAAACATAAAACTGTGATTAACTCGATTGTACGCCTTTTCGAAATCAAAGGATACCACAGCCATTGCTTGGTCTCTGCTTACAACATCATAAAGTGCATCCCGTATTAAAATCAAATTCTCTCCAATCGTCCTCCCCGGTATTGCACATGTTTGTCCCTCTTCAATGACCTTGTGTATCACTCGTTTTAATCTGTTTTTTTATAATACCACTATCATTGGCCTAATTGGCAGCAACGGGGAGCATGAGTACCGCAGCGAAGTTGAGAGAATCTGTAACTGGTGCAAAGACAAACTAGTTCTCAACGCCGCAAAGACTGTTGAGCTAGTTGTAGACTTCAGGAGGAACCCTCCCCCTCTCCCACCTGTCCTTATTGGGGGTACCGAAGTCTCCAGGATGGCATCTGTGCGGTTCCAAGGCACGACCCTCACTAACAATCTGAAGTGGGAGCAGAACACTTCCAATATACAGAAGAAATATCAGCAGAGGTTGTTCTTCCTGCGCCAACTTAAGAGATTTGGCATGCCCAGGGAACTGTTGACCAGCTTCTATACTGCCACTATAGAATCCATCCTCTGCTCCTCAATCATCGTCTGGCACACGGGCGCAACGGCCAGCGACAAACACAAACTGCAGAGAGTCATAGCTGATGCAGAAAGAATCATCGGATCTCCTCTTCCACCTCTTGATCTCCTATTGCGCTTGCTGTATTTGGCGAAATAAATCTGATTCTGATCCTGAAATAATTTGGCTAAAATTTTATAATCACAGTTTAAAAGTGTAATCGGTCTATAATTTTTAAAAAATAAAAAAAATAAAAAAAGTATCTTTATCTCCTTTTTTATAAATTAATGTAATAAAACCTTGTTTCTGAGAATCTGTCAAATTCCCTTTCTAAACCACCTCCACAAAAACCTCCAATATTTCCTCCTTAATATTTTCCCAGAACACTTGATAAAATTCTATGGGTAATCCATCACTACCAGGCGTTTTATTTTTTTGAAAAGTTTGAATTGTTTCTTCTATTTCTCCCAAACTTATTTCTTCGTCCAATATCTTCCCATCCTCCATCTCAATCTTTTTTTCATTTGTTTTCTATAAAATCTACTACCACACTCTCTTCTATATTTTTTCTCTCAAACAATTCCTCATAAAAGGATTGCACTTTGCCCAAAATTCCACTTATTTCATTTTCTCCTTCCATTTCATATATTCATTTTTTAATTGTTTTACACTTCTTGAAAAAATATCTGGAGCATGTTTCTCCCTCCTCAATCTCTTTCACCCTTGAATTAAATATTATCTCCTTCCCTCTCTTTTTTATCCACCTTGTTATATTTTCTCTCACGTCTTTCAGGTCTTCTTCTGCTTCCACGCCAAATTCCCTTGCTTTTATTAGCCATTGTAATCTATCATTCAACCTAGTACATTCTTCTTTCTCCCTTTTCTTTCTTTCTATACCTTTACCTTTAAAAAAACATCCAATTCTTTTTTTTACACCACTCTCACCAATCCTTCACTGGTGTCAAATTTTTGTTTTTTACTCTTCCAGATTTGATAACTTCTTGCAAACTCCTCACATATCTCTCTCTCTTCTAATATACTGACATTCATCTTCCAATAATTCCTTTTTATATCCACCTCCTTCCCAATTCCCAACTCGCACTTTAGCACCAGGTGGTCCGAAAAAATATTTGCTTTAATCTCCATCTTAATTAAAATTCACTTCTTTTGAAACTAAACAAAAATCGATCCTACTCTTAGATCTACTGTTACTCCAGGTCCAACCCTCTGTGTCCCCATGTTTTTTCCTCCACACATCCACCAAATCAAAATCTATTAGTATTTCTTTTAGGAGTTTGGACGACTTATCCGCCCCTCTCACTCCCAAACAATCCTTATCTTCCAGGACACAATTAACCACTTTAACCCCGCCCGTACGAATTTCGCCGTCCCTTTTTCCATCCTTTAACCCCCAGGGACGGAGAAATCCGTACTTTCCGCGCTCCCACCGCTGCCCGCGCTCCCGCTCGTAAACACGCCGCCCGCCGCTAGTAAACATGCCACCGCCCGCTCGCCCGGAGATCAATGAACGGGAAAATCCATTCCCGTTCGTTGATCTAAGCCCCACAATGATACGCTGCTCTCCGATGGGCAGCGCGATCATTGTGAAAAATAACAAACACTCACAGCCTCCTTATACTTCCTGCGAGCGTCCGGAAGGACGCTCGCAGGTCGCAATAAACAAAAAGTTACTGTTGCCATCTTGTGGCAAAATAGTAAAATTACACCCTAAGCATTTTTTACATAGAAAAAAAAAATAGTGTTACACAAAAAATTAACTCATTACCTCCCACACTCCCCATTTTTTTTGTAATTAAAAATAAAATAAAAAATTTACAATTAAAAAAATACATAAATAGTTACCTTAGGGACTGAACTTTTTAAATATTTATGTCAAGAGGGTATAACACTGTTACTTTATAAACTATGGGCTTGTAATTAGGGATGGACGCAAAACTGAAAAAAATGCACCTTTATTTCCAAATAAAATATTGGCACCAAACATTGTGATAGGGACATCATTTAAACGGTTTTATAACCGGGACAAAAGGGCAAATACATTTCATGGGTTTTAATTACAGTAGCATGCATTATTTAAAAACTATAATGGCCGAAAACTGGAAAATAATTAATTTTTTCCCACATTTTTCCTATTTTCCCATTAAAACACATTTAGAATAAAATAATTCTTGGCATAATATCCCACCTAAAGAAAGCCTAATTGGTGGAGGAAAAAACAAGATATAGTTCATTTCATTGTGATAAGTAATGATAAAGTTATAGACGAATGAATGGAAGGAGCGCTGAAAGGTGAAAATTGCTCTGGTGGTCAGGGGGTAAAACCCCTCAGTGGTGAAGTGGTTAAAGTCTCCCAAAATAATTTTCATTTCTGAACCACCCAAAACAAAAAAAAATCTAAGTTTCTCAAACAAGGCAATTCTCCTCCTTTTCCCAACATAACCATATATATTTATTAATTTTATTCTAACATCGTTCGTTTATTTTCCCCACCAACATCAGAACCCTACCAGGTTCTATCTCTATTCTTTCATGCAACACAAAAATATCCCTTTTAAATAAAGTCCCCAGTCCGGCATTCCTCGTTTCATTTTCCCCAGACCAGTACGCTAAATTAAAGGAACCAAGATCAGTATAATCTTCATTATAACTTAAAAAACACTCTTGTAAAAAAATAATACCCACCTCCTGCTTTTGAAAAAAATCTAAGACTGTCTGCCTCTTCGTAGCTGCCTTAAGCCCTCTTACATTAAGGGATCACACCTTCAGAGCCATTTACCCTGGATCATTATCATTCCGCGTTCCTAGGACTATACTTCCAGAGCTACTTGCTGGCCAAGTGCTCCGCTTACTTCTCCCTGTATCAGTCAGCCTCATCATCGGAGGCTGAGGGGAGTCCGGAGTACCACTGTACACCAACGGAGGCGCAAAGGACGTTTCCTCATCTATGCAGAGGCTGCTAGGGCTCTCCGGGCACAGCGAAACGGTGTCTGCTTCGCTCACCCCTGTTCCCTCCACCTCCAGCCTCGCCTTCTTATGTCTCATACTTTCTTCCTCCTTCTCCTCCTCTACCTCTCCCCTTTGTTTCTCCATGTCCCTCATTTCCATTTCCGCCACCTCCTCCAACATTCCCGTATTCACAGGATCTCTATCTTTCAACACCTCAATTTCCACCTCCCCTCCTCCTCCTTTCCCCCTATTTTCAACCTCCAAGTGCGGCTTTCCTTTCTCTACACCCACACCAGCCTGTTCCTTTTCCCTTTGAGCTGGATCCTTCTTTTTTTCTTTGTCTCTTACTCTCCACCTTCTGCCACTCACCCTCCTTCTCCTTCCCTTCTTCTCCGTGATCCATATTTCCCCACAACACCACCTCCTCCTCACTTTCTCCACTTCCATCATCCTCAGAGTCTTCATAATTATCTCCAAGATCCTCCCTCACCTCTCCCCTCTGTGGCACATTCACTTCAGTACCTCTGCATATTCTCTCACTCTTTCTTGTTCCTCACTCTCCATTGCTTGTTCCCTTGTTTGCTGCACAGGGCACATCTTATATAAGTGATCCTTACTATGACACTTCCTACATTCTGTGGGTTTCTTACACTACTTCAGTCCATGTCCCATACCACTACAAATCAAACATTGCATCATGTCCTTCCCCTTCCGCGCCTCCTTCTGCGCACCACATTGATGAGAAATGCCCAAAACCCGCAGACTTCCAGCAGCATTTTGGCATTCCTGAGTACTTCATGAACCCTTTATTCCCTCTAATATCAAAGGTCTGTTTCGGGTGATCATACCCGTCATCTGAGTTGCTCACCGGTTTCAGTTTCACTTTGAACGTTCTTTTCCCCGTCCAAATACCTTCAACACCTCTCACATTCCCTTCATATACCACCTCATCAAAATGTCCCTTTAAAAAAGTTTCCACTTCTCTTGCTTTCACATAGGGATTATACATCCTCACTGTTACTGTTCTGGTGGGATTGCGTGCTTGAAATGTAAAGTACATTTTTCCAAACTCGGGTCACTTTCTTTTTTATCCTCATATTCCCTTTTAAAAAGAGTATATCTTCCTAGTTCAACAAAAACCACTTCCACCAAACTCTGATTCCTGTATTCCGCCAAACACATAATTTCCTTAGCACCAACTCCATAAACTTTCAACAATTCATCAAACACCAATTTAGACAAATCAGTATTAGTATCACCGCCTGCAATACTAACATTGACCACATGCCTGAAGCGCACCTCAGCACTAGCCTTAGTAAAGCCCTCCCTGTCCTCCATCTTTAGGCCTCCCTCCCTAGAAGGAGTCTGCCCAGAAAGGTGGCTCGCTCCCAGCCTCAGGCTGGTAGTAAAATCCCACCAGCCTGGTTCTCCCAGGCTCCAAAATCTGCTAGGCCTCAAAAGTCCAAGCACACAGGGTCGCGCGAGGACAAAATTAGCACTTGAGATTAGCCAAAAGGCCGAGAAGCGATAACGAACCTCGATAACAGCTGCCGCCTGCCGCGACAGCACCCTCCATGAGATTTAAGGCAAACTACCCTCTAAATGCAGCAGCGCACAACCGCCTGCTAACCCTGGGGCTGCCGGGGGCCCCTCTCCACTGCCTCTGCAGGCCTGCCGGGCCACAGGGATGGGCGCACCTGTGCTGGACGCAGACGCAAGGGCCAGGCTCAGCTGCCGCCTGATTACAATTGCATGGCCGCGCCCACCGCTGGAACAGCCGTGCCTCCACGCCAAAAACAAAAGTAAAGTAGGCTTCCATCTCCCTGCATTCTGGCATGACACTAGGAGAGAATGTGGAGGGCAGAGAAAGTCAACTCTCTAGCCTGGCAGGCTTGCTCGGGCTGCGCACGTACACTGTTTGAAAACACAGTGCGTCGTCAGCCTCCTCTTAATCTCTCTGTCTGGACGTGCGTGGTGTACCTGCCACAAGAGGGAGACACAGGCCGTGGAGTGGAAAGCCAAAACAGGAGATCCCTTCCTTGCCCACTACACACAATAACTCACAGCCTCTCACTGCTTATGCCACCGCAGCTGCTGGGCTGAGGGAGGGAGGGAAGTTCAAGCGATGAGGTCATAATTCCCTGGCCCTGGGCAGAGGCTATATAAGGAGCAGCAGGCACAGGTCAATGCCTACCAGTCCACTGGCAGATCCCCAGGGGGGAGGTGCTGCTGCAGCTGCAGGGGACAAAGTGCAACCATGAAGAAAAGTCATCCAGTTGTGGAGTTTTGCCGCAGCAACTGGGCAACGTAAGTAAGAACGCCACGCGCAGCCAATAAAAATAAAGGAGACTTTAAAGTAAAATGTATTTTATAAGTTTAACAAAGCCTATTTACAATTACAAGTTTTTCCACCTAGTATGTTGCCAGATCTCCTCAGCTTTCTCCACACCAAGCTGCTGTTTGTCATACAAATAGATATTATAAAGTCTAGCAGCAAATAATGAGACACAGTCCTGCTCTGAAAACAGTTTTCCTGAATACAAGCATATTCCTAGCATCCCAAATCACTTCCTTGTAAACAGCCACAGCAGCCCAAATAGCTCTGTTTATCTCGGGGTTCCCAGTCCACAGTCCAGCATATAACATCAAATGAGTTAAACCGGGCACACCAAAAACCTCTCTAAAAAAAGAGGCTCAGTTTCTTCCTTATATCACATGCAAAAAAACATGACCATAACAAATGCAAGACAGTTTCCTCCCCTCCGCAACCCTCCCTTGGGCACCTCCCAGTGCATCCCAGACCTCTCCTATATATAAAGGCCCTAGTTGACAAGCAATCATGCAGCATCATCCACACCACCGCCTTATGTCTATTTGAGACACCTTTCACCTCATTCTTCACACCATCTCCAGCTGAGAGGACACAACAAACCAAACATTGGAGATTATCTCATTCCTCCTCAACCAAGCCACCAACTTTCTCTTATCACTCACATCCTCACCCATAGCTTGCAACCTTCCATTCACCCCAAAAGACCTCAAAAGGAGATGGAAGGGAGGGACAACTAAAGACCTAGGCCGAGTCAGATCAATTCTACACCAACTGAATTTTGAAAAAACCCATCCTTTCAAATATTGGGACATCAAACTTGTTCTGTTCCTGCCAGTGACCAACTTCAACATCATCATCCAATAATGAACTTGACAAAAGCGCTCCAGAGTGGGTAAATCATATCCACCATTACATTTCTGTCTCATCACCACCACTCTCCCCAAGCATTCCATCTTGGAACCGCCCAAAAAAGTAATCATCAGCCTCAGTATTTTATTCAGGATGGCTTTAGGGGGAGGAAAAAGCAAAGAAAAATACAAAAACAAAAGGAAGAATTACCGATTTCACCACAAGAGTCTTCCCAGTGAAAGGCAAATCTCTTAACTTCCAAAAAGAGATCTTTTTCTCTATTTTACATTCCATTTTCTATAATGTTCACCACCTTTTAAATCTTTTTCAAAAATGGTGCCCAGAACTTTAACCTGATCTCCCTGCTACACTCCCTTCACTGACACCTTAGCAGGTCTACCCAGGTTACACAAGTGACTCTAATTCCAAATAATTTGCCTGGAAGACATTGCACAATAAATCCTCAAATGCAGATTGGCTCTATTAATGTCTACCTGAGAACTACTGACAAAAACAATGTCCTCCATATACCCCATGGATTTTACCTGAACACCGCTGCTTCCAGGGATCCTGACACCCTTTACCACTTTATGCTTCTGCACACTCCTCAGCAAAGGTTCTATAGCACAAATAAAAGAACAAAGACAGGAACACCCCTGTCTCACCCCAGAAGACACAGGGAAACTTCTTGACTGGTTATTATTTACAATCACCCCACTGGAGATACCAATGTACAAACCCCTCAGCACTTTCATCATCTCCACCAGCATGTTCATTCTCTGCAACACATGAAACAAAAATTATGAAAAACCACGTTGAAAGCTCTTTGGAAATCAATTGTTTCTATCAGAAAACCCGGATTGTTGCACTGTGCATAATAAGCTAAATCACATTGTCAGAAATCCTCCTGCCAGGAACAGAACAGGTCTGATAATCACTGATCAGGACATCAATCACTCCCCTGAATCGGTTCGCAATCAGCTTTGACATCAATTTGTAAACTATGTTAAAGAGCGTAATAGACCTCCAGTTGCCAACATACCTTTTATCTCCCTTCTTTTAAATGAAGGTTTTTAGACCCTCTCTCATAGAATCTGACAACACCCCAGACACAAAGAAATCTTTCACCAGCTCAGACATCCTTTCCAATGATTATCCATAAATGCAAATAGAATTCTACTGAAAGGCCATCACTGCCAGAGGTCTTCCCCTTTGTCATTGCCCGGAGGGTCACCACAACCTCTTCCTCACTCACCTCCCCACACAGACACTCTGCATCTATCTCAGACAAACTATCATCCATAACACTCAAATACTCCTCCACACAATCCACAGAAGGACCACCTCTATCAAAGTACAAGTTAGTGTAACATTTTTCCACCTTTGTGACAATGGACTCCCCAATAAACTCCGGGTCTCCACAACCACAGAGGAAAGCACTGCACACTTTTTTGAAAAAATAACGGGTACATTCCCCCCCCCCCCCCCCCCGGACCAAATCTTTGACTTTGGACAGGAAGACAATACTCTTCTCCCTCTCATAAAAGGCCTTCTTCCTCGCTTACTTTAATTTTCTGATGTCACACTTCACATCCATCCCAATCCTTTTAAATTTGTACAAGGTCTGCAGCTGCACATTCACTCTCTCATCCTCCCTCCTCTCCCGAACCTTCTGCGCCCTCACAGGCCTAAAAAAGGAAGACATTTTTACTTTCACCCAATCCCGCCACAAACTCACGGAACCGAAAGCACACTTACTCAAACACAAATAATCATACAATTGTTTAAATTCTCCACACACTGACCCATCCTCCAACACAGCAACATTAAGTTTCCACACATCCCTTCCAAAAGACACTTTCGGTTCCACTTTCACACATGCAATCAAGGCCACTTGATCAGAATACAGGTTGTAAGTTTATGCTCCAATGAAACTACTTTCATAAATGCAGAGAAAATAATATAGTCAATACTGGATCTAACCAGGCCACTGTCAGAAAGATAGGTAAACCTATCCACAGACTCACTCAGGAAATTAACTGCATCTTGCATCTTAAAGTCCTGAATTAATTGGTTTAGTGCAACACTAGTGACATCTGTCCTGGACTCACCAGGACCCACCCGATCCAAAGAGTAACGGACGCAATCTGATCCCTAATCACCACATCCAGCACATTACCAGAAACAGAGGACACAGATACAAAATCAACTGATTCTGAGGATGAACCCCAGGAGTCCACGTTACTGGCAGAGTCATCCACGGAGTGGACGGGGCTTCTTGGGGCGCACAAGGATCCCAACACCGGTGCCATTTTATGACTACCATTACCGGAAAGAGCATTCTCCGCATCGGAGACATTACATGCATGAGGAAAGCACAGTTTCTGGCAAAACACCAGCAGCGGCAGAGGAATGGACATCAGTGCTTTTAGCACTGTACCAGCTCCTCTTCTAGTTGGTCTGGAGGGAATCTTAGAGGGACGGGGAGGCAAGACAGTGGAGGCACTACTGGGCGCAGCATTCCCGGTGGCAGATTCAGCAAGGGGACAGGCGGGCTCACTAATAGCAGCACCAAAGGGTGCATCAGCGACAGGCTGGGCAGGAGTTGCATCGGTGTTAGCAGCTGTAATGTCAGCATTAGCGGGGGCGGGCAGATTAGTGGCAGAGTCATTAGACGGCAGAGAGACAGTTATACCAGTGGCAGAAGCATTACAGTTATTGCGCTGTGCGGGTAACTCACCTGACAACTCAGGGACCACACAGGCAGCAGTATCAGAAGTGGGCTGAACTCCGGGCGGCACCAGGGCTCCAGCAACATCACCAGGAGCATTTTCAGCAGAGTCAGCGGCAATATTAGCAGGGTCGGCACTGCTGTCAGCACCAGGCGGGCTAGGATCTCTGGTTACACAGCTTTCTGTTCTCACACTATTCCCAGGGTCAGTGGGCACCAAACCAAATCCCCCTGCCTCCACTTTCACAACGGGAGTCTGTTCAGCGGTACCCACCACTTCCTTCATGTGTATCCATCTCATCATCAGAGGGGTCAGCCATCTCGGTTTCCATGCTCTTCGGGCCAAACAGTCCCTGAGCCACTTTACTTGCATAAGTTGAAAAAGGATTCCCAGAAACAATGGAACAGTTTTTCGTCACATGCCCAGCCACACCGCACAAATCACACACTCTTGCTGCACTACACTGCCCAGCCATGTGCCCCGGCTGACCGTACTTTCTGCAAATGTTGCCCATAGTACAGTGCTCTTTCAAGTGTCCACACTTCATACACTTTTGTAATATTCAGGCAGTCCTGGAAAAAAACAGAAACCCTTTCTCAATCGAGAAGACAGCAGGAGGCATCCTCACACCATTAATACTGTTTGGATTGAGTATAAACCTCACCATATAAAACGTTGTCTGCCATTAACCTCTTCTCTACCACAGGTTTTATTCCCCTTCAAAAGCTCTTCCCATTCATTTGGTAATAACTTTATCGCTAATTATCACACTGAAATTATCTATTTATTATTCTTTGCAGAGCTAACTAGGCTTTCTTCTGGCAGTACTTTATGCAAATGATTATATTATTTTATATGTATTTGACAGGGAAGAAGAAAAAAAATGAAAAAATTCACCATTTCTCAGCTTTCAGCCATTATAGTTTAAAAATAGAATGTGCTATTGTAGATAAAACAGACACATTTTAGTTGCCCATTTGTCCCGGTTATTACAATGTTTAAATTGCGTCCCTAGTACAATGTATGGCGATAATATTTTATTTTGGGTTAGGGGTGAAGGAGTTAAAAAAATATGAAAATGCATTTAATTTATCTACACTAAGTGTATAATGGTGTATTTGGAAGTAGTTTTACTTTTTGGCCACAAGATGGTGCTATACTAACTCTGTTTTCTAAAAATAGAAAACAGAACCAAGTGTTTACAGGTTTTTATAAACAAGGACGTAGAAAAGCATGGCAAAAGTTGCTAAGTGTTTAAATACAGGGTGGGCCATTTATATGGATACACCTAATATAGCCATTTATATGGATACACCAGTTTATGTGAATGGTGAAGTTAACAAACAAAAACACTGCTATTGGTCTGACACTAACCCACATTGGATAGATCCCTCCAAGAATGTTCGAACAAAAAAAAAATGATGGTATGGTGTGGTATATGGGGTGTATCCATGTAAATGGCACACCCTGTATACCATGTCTATTTTCAATTCCCCCCCCCCAGACTCCTAACTGATGAACAGAACCTCTGCAGGAATATTTCCACCGCTCTATCTTCCACATAAGGGGTTATACGTATGAACTGTAACCATCTACTTTCCAAAGTTGAATAAAGGTACTAGGTCAAACATTTTAACTGCATTATCCTCAGGTATCCACATCAAATTCTAGTACTGAGTTTCTGTATTGAACGTTAAATCATAGTAGCCTTGCTTAGGGAATTCTTGCAAACAAACAGATCTAGGGGTGAATCTCCCCGATGTTGCCACCATATAATCCAGAATCAATTCTTCTGTCACTCTTAGTCGGTAAGCAGGCCAGACCTGAAGATTTATCATATGAGGAACACGCTGTGTAGCCATTTTGTGACAATCCAGTTCAGCACCGCCACTCGCCCCAAGAGCACCAGGGGACCCCCAGAGGGGGAACCCCTGTACAGAGCTCTGGCTTCCTAGGACCAAGCAGACAAGCACACTTAATCCTAGCGAAAAGGCCAAAAAGCGAAAACCCATTAATTGCCCGCAGCTGCGCCTGCTGCAATAGCTACTGGGGGCTACTGGCTGCCGTGGGAACATTTTCCTACTGCCTCTACAGGCCTGCTGGGCCACCGGGATGGGACAACCTGTGCTGGATGGAGACGCACGGGCCAGGCTCAGCTGCCGCCTGATTACATTTCAGGATTTCAACTCTATCCTGCACCCAACCAGCAGTAGCAGCCCAGACATAGAGCGCACCGGGACAAATGGGCAAATAAAATGTGTAGGCTTCATCCACAGTAGAACGTTTTATTTTAACACTATAAAGGCTAAAAAATTGAGAAGTAATTTTATTTGTTTCCATTTTTTTTCTTATTCCAATTAAAATGTATTTAGAATAAAATAATTCCTAGCATAATGTACCTCCCTAAGAAATCCTAATTGGTGGCGAAAAAAAAAACAAGATATAGATCATGTTGTTGTGATTATTTGTGATTAAGTTATTGTTGAAAGAATGGGAGGAGCGCTGGCAGGTGAAAATTGCTCTGGTCCTAAAGGGGTAAAAACCCCTCAGTGGTCAAGTGGTTAAAGCGGACCCAAACCAAACATTTTTTTAATTAAAAAGTATTTAGTTGCACCACTCTGCCACATACAAAGTTAAATAAACACTCCTTCAAACATATGATCATTTCAGTGCATGCTTTTCACCCTTCTCTTTTCATAGCTAGGGTTATACTGGGGGCAGCCATTAGCAATTCCTCCATTGCCGGACACCATCTACTCCACCAGTTTGCCGGAAAAATCCCGGCAATTTGAAAGGAAGGGAGGGGTTCCTCCAATAAATGTAAAATATTTTATATTTGTCATCATGCAGCTGAAAAAAGGCTGCTATTTAATATTATAATTTAGAAAATAGATTTTATTTCTTGTATTTTTAATTTGGGTCCACTTTAAACTCTCTAATTGTTTTTTTCTATTGGGATATCATTTTCTGGCAGAATCCACTTACATGGTTTATTTAAAACTATCTCATCTATTTATATTTCCTTAAGAAAAAACCTAATCTATGTACTAAGAAATTTTAAAAATAGAATTATCTCCTTTTACTTTTTTTGAACACTTACGCCAAATATTTACAGTATACAACATTTCTAATGTTAAGATTCTACCCCCTTTATTTTTAGATTTATAAAATTCTTCTCTCCTAATTCTTTACAGGTTTGATCCCCATAAAAAAGGTAAAACACAACTTTTTAATTATTTTCATAATCCTAATTGGTGGGATAAAAATCATTGCTACATAAATTAAAATAGGTAAAATAACTTGCTTTATGATTAAAATTGTTCCTTCTAGCGACAATTTCCTGAACTTCCAAAAATCTAGTTTTTTCCTGACTCTCTCCAACAAATCTTTACATAGCCACAGTTTTGTGAAAGCCAAATACTTACAATTTTTGTTTCTGACATACTCTTTTTTACATTCTTGACCCAAATACATAATCCCAATGATTAAAACACCTGATTTATCTAAATTAATTTTAAAATTGAAAAAACCAATTTATTTTCTAATCTTACATAATAAAGGTTCTATTGCACATATAAATAGAATAGGTGAAAGACGGCAACCTTTCTTCACACCACTTAAAATTTTAACCTTCTCGCTTAAAAACTCATTCACTGAAACGTTACTAAAACAATGTAAATATAAACGTTTAATATGTCTAATGAATACCTCAGGAAATCCCATCTTCTTTAGAACCTGAAATAAAAAGTTATTTGACACAAAATCATAGGCTTTTTTGAAATCCAGAGAAATGATTGCCATTTTTTGTCTTCTTTCTTTTACGTCCCAAAGTATATCCCTCAATAAAAGCAACAAGTTTGTGATTGATCTGCCAGGAACAGCACATGTTTGATCCACCTCTATTATTGCACTAATCACTTCTTTTAATCTACAGGCAATCACTTTAGCATCCCTTTAGGGGCTAATTGGACCATGCCTTGTAAGGGTTTTTTCGCCTTCCTCTGGATCAACAGGGATATGTGAGGGAGCAGGCTGGTGTTGTACTTTATACTGGTTGAACTCGATGGACGTATGTCTTTTTTCAACCAAAATAACTATGTAACTATGTAACTATATATTTTGCAGTCTGTGTTCAATAAAGTAATCGGTCTCCAATTGTTTATCTCTTCCTTATTCCCTTTTTTTTAAAATCAATGTAATAATCCCTTCTTTCCAAGAGTCTGGTACTATACAATCTTTAGCCACACTACCAATAATACTTACAAAATCTTCTTTTAAAATATCCCAAAATGTCTTATAAAATTCAATTAGCAAACCATCTGCACCTGGAGTCTTCAAGTTTAAGAAACTATTGATCCCTTTAAAAAAATCTCATCCTCAGTAAAACCTAGAAATAAAAAAAAAATCACTGTTAACTTGATAGTTTTTTTATCTGTATTCTTTTCCAAAAAAAAGACTCCCTACAACCCTCCTCGATTATCTTTTCTTGGAATAAATTACTATAAAACTCTTGCATTTTTTCTAATTTCTTCTCAATCTTTGTTTCTCCTTCAAGTACCTTTATAAAATCCTTTTTTTCCAATATCTTCTTAACCACTTGAGGACCCACCCTTTACCCCCCCCCCTTAAGGACCAGCGCTGTTGTAGCTGATCTGTGCTGGGTGGGCTCTGCAGCCCCCAGCACAGATCAGCGTGCAGGCAGAGCGACCAGATCGCCCCCCTTTTTTCCCCACTAGGGGGATGATGTGCTGGGGGGTCTGATCGCTCCTGCCTGCCGGGTGTTGCGGGGGGGGGGGGGCACCTCAAAGCCCCCCTCCGCGGCGAAATCCTCCCCCTCCCTCTCCTACCTGGCCCCCCCTGGTAAGCCGGGCTGCACAGGACGCTATCCGTCCTGTGCAGCCAGTGACGGGACGTCCCCTGTCACATGGCGGCGATCCCCGGCCGCTGATTGGCCGGGGATCGCCGATCTGCCTTACGGCGCTGCTGCGCAGCAGCGCCGTACAAATGTAAACAAAGCGGATTATTTCCGCTTGTGTTTACATTTAGCCTGCGAGCCGCCATCGGCGGCCCGCAGGCTATTCACGGAGCCCCCCGCCGTGAATTGACAGGAAGCAGCCGCTCGCACGAGCGGCTGCTTCCTGATTAATCAGCCTGCAGCTGGCGACGCAATACTGCGTCGCTGGTCCTGCAGCTGCCACTTTTTTTATATTTAAAGTTTTTTATTTTTGTATAAGTAGAAAACATACAAAATGTTTGGGCATTTTTGGTAATGGGTAGAAAAAATCATCAACAGGTTACATACCATATATACACAGTGACCATTATAGATTAAGTATAATGTATATGTCATTTCTTACAAATAACTAACCCGGCCGTTAGCCTTATAATTATGTAGAAAAGAAGGAATCGCTGGGCGCGGGAACATACCGCGCTCACATACCAGCAATTCCTCCTACCACTTATCCGTGGCCTATCCCTATTGCAAATGACCAAACCATAAGGTATTGAGTCTAGAAAGAGATTTAGATTAGACAGGAAATAGGAAAGTAGGAAATATAGAATAGGGAGTAGAGCAGAAAAGAGAAGAAGATCTGATGCGAAGTACCAGTCTTCACATCAGGGAAAAAAGGGATAGAAAAGAGGTCAGGGTGGATATATGGCCAAGCGTTCCCATTGCCAACTCTAAATGGGATGATCAATCAGAGGGTTATCAACAACGCCGTTTAGATAGAGGCATGGAAGCTAGTTACACCCCAAATTTTATCAAATTGTGTCTGTTTATCTGATAATCTAGCTGTAAGCAATTCCATCCTATAGACGTGGGCCAACTTAACCAAGACCTCAGCTCTGGATGGGATATGAGGATCTCTCCAGTGTTTGACTATTAAACATCTAGCTGCTGTCAAGTAGTGGTTAAACAAACGTTGAACATGTGGTTTTACTTTTGGAATGGGTTTTGCCAAGATACAATACCAAGGGTCATTAGGGACCACTAAATTAGTATGTTGAAATATAAGTTGGATAACATCTGCCCAAAAAATCTTAATTTGAGGGCAGTCCCATAAGATGTGGAATAATGATCCAAGATCGCCACAATCCCTCCAACAAAGTGGGGAAACCGATGGGAACCACTTATGTAGTTTAATTGGGGTCCTATACCACATTAACATTATTTTATATATATTTTCTTTTGTAGTGACGCAGATGGAGGTCTTGGCTGCGTTGACCCATATCTTAGACCAAGATTCCAAGGAGGTTTGAGTACTGCATACATCATCCCAATATTTCATATAGTTATGACAATAATTAGCTGTTTTGCAAGTAGGAGCATTTATCCAGGTATACAGATTTGAAATTAAGCCTTTTTGTTGTGGGCCCATTTCACATATTACTTCTAGCTCTGATTTTTTAGGGAATGTTAAAGTAGGTGAAATCGAACGTAGGAAGTTCCTTATTTGCATATATTGCAAGAAGTAGGAGTTGTCCATTTGGTGCTTCTCCTTTAGAGAGTCAAAAGAGAGTAGTCGATAGTCTGTTGGATCCAGAAGGTCTTCTATAAAGGTGATGTGGTTGATGCGCCATTTGGAATCTGTCTTGAGGGTAAGACCTGGGCTGAAGTCCGGAGAGCCAAAGACCGGACGAAGTATGGAATTTGGAGTAAAGAGTACCAGTTTTTTTTGGAGAGAATGCCAAAGTTGAATATTCGTAGTGATAGAAGAAAAAATCCTTGTAGATTGAGGAATAAGCTTGGTGTTTGACCAGAGAGCAGAGCTAGGGTGCCATGGAGCAAATTGGTGGAATTCCATCTGAGACCAAGAGGCGTGGGGGTACTTAGAGAGCCAGGCTATCATTTGTCGGAGTTGAGAAGCTATATAATAATTATAAAGGTTAGGAACTGATAGGCCCCCATATTGTCTTTGATGTAATAGGACTGATCCAGCTATCCTGGGCGGTCTATGGTGCCAGATGAATTGGAAAACTTTACGTTGTAAAGGAATAAACATATGCTTTGGAATATCTAGAGGCATAACTGACATAACATATAACAACTTAGGAAGGGAGTTCATTTTAAAAGAAACCATTCGACCTATCCATGAGATGGGGTAATCTTCCCACTTGTTTAGATCAGCACAAATTCTAGAGAACAGGGGAGAAATGTTACATTTGACCATCTGTGATGTATTTTTAGGGATTATTATTCCTAAATACTTCAAGGACTCTTGTTGAACCTTGTATGAATACCCCATCAAAATTGAGGATACTCTGCTGTCGGAGATGTTTAAAGGTAAAACCTCAGATTTGGAGTCATTTATCTTATAGTTGGATAGATCACCGTATAGATTAATTTCGGATTTCAGAGAGGCTAATGAAATTAGTGGTTGTGAGATGGTAAGTAAAACGTCATCAGCAAATAAGGATAGTTTGTATTCCTGACTGCCAATCACGATGCCGTGTATATCAGGGTTGCCCCTTATCCTGGCCGCCAGGGGCTCTATCGAGAGGGCAAAAAGTAGTGGGGACAAGGGGCAACCCTGCCGGGTACCATTAGAGATCCCGAAATAATCATTAGAATCTGTGTATGGAATTTTCAGTGCCACCTTAGGATATGTATATAATTTTTGCAGAGTATGAAAATAGGAGCCAGTGAAGCCCATATAGTTCAAACACTGAAATAGGAAGGTCCAATTTAAGCGGTCAAACGCTTTTGCTGCATCTAAACTTAATATAAGTGATTCAATTTTATTATGATTAATATAATCAATAATATTTATCGATCTTCTGATGTTATCTCCCGCATATCGACCAGTGATGAAACCCACCTGGTCCAGATGGATTAACGACGGCATTAGAGGGGAGAGGCGATTAGCTAAAAGTTTAGAGAGGATCTTAAGGTCCGTATTGATCAATGAAATAGGTCTGTAATTTTTGTAATCTAAGGGGTCCTTATTGGGTTTGGGAATTTCCACCATGTGCGAGTTCAACATTGAGTTTGGGATTTGCTCTTGATCCATAAAGGCCCGAAATAATGTAGTCATTTTAGGTATGAGTATATCTGAAAATTTCTTATAGTATGCTATCGTGAATCCATCTGGACCAGGGGCCTTGTGGGGTTTGAGGGGCTTTAAAGTTTCTTTAATTTCCTCTTGCGTGATTATTGTATTTAAAGAAGCGGCTTGGGTCTGAGACAGCATAGATAATCCACACCCCCCTAAATATTTATTTATCTCATCAACATGAGAATGTGATTTCTCTACTTGTTCATTCAAGTTATAGAGTGAGGTAAAGTATGACTTAAATATTGCGGCTATTTCTCTGAGATCATAGTGGGGAGTCCCTCTCTTATCTTTTAGAGCGAACACTGCATTACGGGTTTGGATTCCTCGTAGTTTTTTAGCTAAAAGGGAATGGGCTTTATTGCCTTTTTCATAGAATAGTTGTTTGGTAAATGCTAAGGATTTCTCAATCTTTTGGAAGTGTAGCTCTGAAAGGGCTTTGCGCGTTTTCTCTACGGCTCTATATTTTTCAGTGGTGGGGTGTTTTTTAAACTGTTCGTCCTCTAAGATCAGCTTATTGTACAGCTCTGAAAGTTGTTTATTGTACTCTTTTTTACGACTGGAGGCGATAGCTATGAACTTTCCTCTAATGGTTGCTTTATGAGCCTCCCAAATAATTGCTTTGGATCTCACAGAACCCTCATTGATTGTAAAATATTCCTGCAGTGTCTGACTTATATCTTGTACTATATCTTCATTTATGAGCAGACTATCATTCAGCCTCCAGCTTGTCCTAATAGAAGGGGTGTGGGTCAAATTAAACGAAGCCTCTAACGGGGCGTGGTCGGACCAAGAGATTGGACCTATTCGGGAGTCCAATAAGCTGGAGAGAAGAGGAGGGGAGATAAATATATGATCTATCCTTGTAAACGTGCCACAGGTGTGAGAGTAAAATGTATAGTCCTTGTCCAGAGGATGCTGGATCCTCCATGCGTCCAAGAGACCATGCCGCCTCAGAGTATCTCTAAATCTATGCGAAGAGGAACAGATGGATTTAAAGTTTAAAGGGAGAATATCTGATTTCCTATCCATTGTAGGTGAATAAATTAGGTTAAAGTCTCCCCCCAATATTTTATAATTAGTCCCTGTGTCTGAAATCTTAGAGAGAACTTTTTCTAGAAATTGTGTTTGACCCTCATTAGGTGAGTAGATTGTAGCTAATAAAAGTTCTATACCATGTAGCGTCCCCCTGACTATAAGAAAGCGTCCCCCAGGATCCCTGCACACATCTGTCACCAATAAAGGGCAAGAATGATGAATCAGAATAGCCACACCAGCTTTTTTTGAAGAAGAACTAGAAAGATAGATTGTTGGGTAGACTTTACTTTTCAGGTAACCTGGCTTTAATCTGGAAAATCTAGTTTCCTGTAAAAATATAAAGTCTGCCTTGGAGCGTTCAAGGTCGCGTAAGGCTAGGTGGCGTTTCCTGATTGAGTTTAAGCCCTTAACGTTTAAAGTAAGTACCTTAACCATCGTTTATCAAATTAAGTAAAGGAGTATCTGTACTTGATGTGCGCAAGATCCCAGGGGGCGCCCTCCCAGACATCACCGTTTTAAGACTGACTAGGCCATCCACCTCTGACGTAGAAAAGAAAAGGAAAAGAGAAAGAGAGTAGAAAATAGAGATAGAATACAGAGGAGAGCAGGAGTTACAAAGAACTCCTTTCGTTGATCTGAATGACTTGCTAGAGGTTCTAACATATTGTATTGTTATTATCAACATTAAGATAGAACTATTATAACCAGAAAACATCTTAGTCTAAGTGGCTCGTGCACCCGGACAGGGTGTGACCCGCCTCACACCACTATTGGGTAAGCAGACCCAGCCCAACCCGGCCACCCCAATACTCCGAAATACACCCCCCCTCCCCCCTCGTCACTCATGTTGTATCTAGATAGATATTAAACATAAAGAAAATAGGCAACATTATGTGGCATCAAAAGATAAAAGATAAACTATAGCCTTAATGATATAGACAGTGTTTATAGTCACGAGGATGGCACCCTAGTTGTCTCCCTTTGCTCTTTAGGAGGTGATGAGGCTGGTTGCTCATGAGTAAGTCCAGACGCTGAATCCTCTGGTGTCGTGGTATCTTTTTTAGGGAGTTGCAAACCTAATCCCTTCAGCAGATCGCCGGAATCTTCTGGGCAAGAGATGGCGTGTACCCTTCCATCCTGAGTTGCTATCAGCTTAAAGGGGAACCCCCACCGGTATGGGATACCTTTTTCTCGTAGCAGCTGTGTTACTGGGCACAGTTTCTTTCTTTTTGCCCATGTGATAGAAGAGAGGTCATTTAGAATTTGAATGTCTGTTCCTTGGAAGTTATATGAAAGCGTGTTTCTAGTAGCTAAAACAATCAGTTCCTTTGCTTCATAAAAATGAAAGCGGGCGATAATATCACGCAATTGAGGAGCCCCAACCGGCCTGGGACCGATGGCTCTGTGTGCTCGGTCAAACCTCCACATATCTAAAGGTGTATCTGGAGATATAGTTGTGCAGAGGTCTGTGAGGCATTTCTTGATGTCCGTTGGACGGACAGTATCAGGCACCCCTCTGAAGCGTAAGTTCTGCCTGCGGTCTCTGTTTTCGTGATCTTCCGCAGTACGTTGTAATTCCGCCACTGAGTCTATCAGTCTAGCGTTTTTTTCTTCTAGATAGTCACATTTCTGCTGTAAGTCAGCTACGTCTTTTTCTAACGATGTTGTGCGAGTCAAGGCAGAGGTTATGTCAGCTCTAATATCAGTTAGGGCCGCATTGATAGTCTCTTTCATCGAGTTCGTTACCTTTTTATGAAGATCCGTTAAGCAGGATTCCAAGACCTCTCTCGTCACATACGCCACAGCCGTATCAGCTTTGGATCCCTTAGCCGCCATGACAGGCTTTCCGGGTAGCGTTGCGGAAGTAGGCCTGAGAAGGTATTGATCCAGTGGTTTGCTCTTGGCCTGCTTCGTTTTTTTCCTGCCGCCCATAGATCAATTCCCCGGCTACTCCTGAGTGTAGGGTGCTGCAAAAGAGGCGCCTATCTCCCGTGAGTTTGCCGCTATTATGAGTGGCGCTGGAGCGAGGTGCGGAGCTCGGGGATCAGGTGGCCATCTTGGATCGCGCCGCGCATGCGCCCCCCTGCAGCTGCCACTTTGCCGACGCGCGTTATGAGTGCGCGGTCGGCAAGTGGTTAAAGAAAAACCGAGTGCACCTTTCATTGTCCTCCAAGACTTTCACTCTTGAATTAAACATTATGGCCCATATGCAATTCATTTTTTCACCTGAGGTATCTCCTAGGAGATAATTTTCATCTTTTTAAAACTAACTTTTCAGCATTTTACAATTGAAAAAGTACCCAAAAGTTGGTGAAAAAGTACTACCACATTTATTTTGAGTGTTTTCTTGCTTGCTGATGGCTTAAAAGGATCACTTAGGAGAAAACTTCGGAGGAAAGGTTCATTGCATAAGGGGACAGTAGTCCAATCCCTACACACGTATTATTTCCTCCTGAAAAAATAGCTTTCCCACTCCAATGTTTTTTTTAAATATCTCATAATTCAGTCTCCTATATATTACACTCCTGTAAAAAGATAATATAATTTTCTTGTTCGAAAAAAAAATCATAAAGGACATATTTTTTCCTAGAATTTCTTATGCTCCTTACATTTAAAGTAATTGCTTTTAGACTTATTTAGCCAACTTTGTGATATAAGGGCTACTCCCACCACCCTTGTTTTCTTCTTCCTATCTGGAGTCAAATTTCTGCTCTATATGCAAACATCTGGACCACCACTTTCACTTTATTTCTCCTCTTCCACTATACCAGCTTCTTTTCTCTTTCTCTTTCTTTTTTTTTTTTTTTTTTTTTTGGTATTCACTTTCACCTCCTCACTACTTCTCTTAGCCTGCTTCCCAGTGCCTTGTCCACAGGGTAAACTACTATCTCCAGTTTCCATTTCTTCTTCTTGTTCCTCCTCCTCACTTTCTTCTAAGGCTGTAGTATCTTCACCATCTCCTCCTTTAACTTCCTGTTCCTGTTGCGTCTCTTCTCTTATTTCTATTTCATTCCTAACCTCATTCCTTTCTTCCTACATTTATGCTCCATCCTCCTGACTATTTTCTGCTTCTTTAGCTTCATTTTCTTCTTGGGTCTTATCTTCTCTAGTTCTCTCTTCAGACTCATGATCTTTTTTTTTTTTTTTTTTTTTTTTTTTTTTTTTTTTTTTTTTTGAAAGTCCTTTTTTAAATGCTATGATGCAGTCCTCCATCCTATGACCATGTTCTTTACATAATTTGTAAAAATCCGCCATCCCCAAATAAAGCAAATAACCTTGACATATCCTAATAAACACCACCGGCGGAGGTCTTCTAACTTCTCCATATGAAGTTTTGTCCTCCTCAAAAATAACTCTGTACTTTCTTTTCCCATTCCAAACTCCGAAGTTATGATAGACATCTGCGACATACTCCACCTTCTTGCAATATTTAAACAAAAAAAATGTTAAATTTCTTGTCGAGAAACAAAAAGATCATACATAAGAATAGTCAGTAACGTAAATTCATTAAAAAAAAAAGGGGAGTTACTTTCACTCTCAAAAAACCATCATTATCCATATTCCTCCAATGTAGCTCATATGCAGCTTCACATTCTCTATAGCTCTTAAGAGTCACATCATAAGTTCCTCTTCTCCGGCACTCCTGAAGACACATAATGGTGTCTCTGTTTCATCCAAAAATAGAACTCAAAATTTTCTAGAAAAAAAAAAAAGAATGACCTTTTCTTGCCGATGTCTTGGCTCAATTTAAAAATGAATGGGATGCTTAATCCCCTTTTCTTTGGAGAAAAATTCTTGCTGACTTGCACCTTCCAAATTCGCCAGACTTCTCTTCTCTTAGATCCAATGATCCGCAATCCAAAAATAGCCTTGTGAAAGGCTCGATCCCTCCTCGTTCCTCCGCTTTCAGCTCACTCCCAATAGCAGCAGCTGGTTAAACCAGAAGGCCGAGAGCACAGCGTCCTGCCAAGAGGACCCTCCAGCCGCAAACTGCAAGTCACGTCCACTCTAACATTTTCCCCCAATAGCAGCAACACCTATTGGTGAAAGCCGAGGGCTTAGCTTGAGCTTCAGAAACCAAACGGATCGCAGCCAAAAGTCCAAGGAGCGATAACCCATTAATTGCCCGCAGCTTCACCCGCCGCGACAGCACCCTCCATGGGATTAGCAAAATGTCTGGGGACACTGTGTTTCTCTGATTTAGATAATATATTACATTTGTGTTCCCCGAGTATCTCTCTTAGGGGCCTGGTTGTCCTTCCCACATACAGTTTTTTACAGCTACATTCAAGCACATAGATGACAAATTCTGTTGAACAATTAATAAATTGTTTCAGTGGGATAGACCACCCTTCTGGGTGTTGAAAAGATTTTGAGCCATGTTTAATAAATGGGCAGCATCCACAATGTAAACTCCCACATCTATAGCTGCCCACAATATTGGTCCTCAGCCAAGTGTGTGGGGCTTCCTGCCTCCTATTGCTTGGGCCAATCTGATTTTTGAGGGAGCAAGCCTTTTTAAAAGATCACTTTTGGTTTGTCAGGGATGGTGTTTTTGAGCAGGGGGTCCTGTAATACTATAGGCCAGTATTTCCTGATAATGCTTTGGATTCGGCGGGAGCTTTCTGTATAGCTGGTGATAAATGTAGGTGCAGGGTCCTTTTCACAAGTTCTCTTGCTTTGTCCGACTTTCTCCTTACTATTAAATTCTTCTATAGCCACATTTATAGCCTCATCTTTATATCCTTTCTCCCTGAATTTGCTCGCCAGCTGTTATGCTTGTCTCATGTAATCTCGGTCTTTTGTACAGTTCCCTCTGAGCCGACAGAATTGGCTACGCGGGATATTGTTCACCCATTTAGGGTGATGGCAACTGTCTGCGTATAGATATGAAAAATGTGTTTCCATGCAGATCTGAAGCTGATCATCTGTGAATAGCTCTAAGTCGAGAAATATTAATCTTTCTTTATCTATAACAGATGTGAATTCTAGTCCAGTTGTGCTTGTTACATTATTTCACATTATTCACATTTTTCTATAGATCCGTCCCAAATTAACAAGATGTTGTCTATATAGCGGGTATATAAGATTATATTCTCCTTAAAGGCATGCTTGGACCAGATAAATTGGTGCTCCCAGTATGTCATATAAATGTTCGCGAAACTGGTTGGCAACTGGCTCTGTCGCTGAAATTGAAACGTAGGCACTGAGAGCGGCAGAAGCATTAAAGAGGGACGGCTTTTTTAGGTTCCCTTTAAGTTTCACTTTAAGGCTAGGCTTACAGTGGGAGTATTATGTACCGTGTAACAGCAGGAATGGGAGGGAGAGTGGCATCACTTTATCCACACGTAGTTTTGCATACAGTCTATGAAAACGATGCTTCACTGTAACGTGCACATTTTGCAGCTGATGTCCTTTGCATTATGGTGTAACAGACAATATAATCTCATTGCAATGCATTACAATTGTATTCCAATGGGGCGTGTCACACTGGTATAGCTGCAGTGCGTCAGCGCTCTACGGAACAAGGAGACACATTATTATTATTATTATTATTTATTGTATTTATAAAGCGCCAACATATTACGCAGCGCTGGACAATAAATATATACAATGATACAAGGATGACATACATAGGGTTATACACATAGAACAAAGTTATACATACAAATTGTACAAAATACATGATCATGCAATATGGGCTGGTTAGGTAGGCCCAGTAATACAAGTACAGGCTGTCATAGGACAGGAGCACATGATCCTGTAGATTACACTAGGGAGTGGAGGACCCTGCCAGAGGCTTACAATCTAAAGGGAGGGGTGGAAACACTAGGGGGGGCTGTTAAATATTCCTTAGAGAGTTACTGTGTGGTAGGAGGTGGGTAGGCCATCATAAAGAGGTGGGTTTTGAGGGCTTGCTTGAATGTGTTGAAAGAGGGAGCAAGTCTGATGGGTGGTGGAAGGGCATTCCAGAGGGTGGGGGCAGCTCTTGAGAAATCTTGGAGGCGGGCATGGGAGTGTGAAATGCGCGGGGTGGTGAGGCGAAGGTCGTTGGAGGAACGGAGGGGGCGACCTGGTGTATACTTGTGAACAAGCTGCGAGATGTAGGTAGGGCATGTTTTGTGCACAGATTTATACGCCAGGCATAGAATCTTGAAACTTATCCTGAGACGGATAGGGAGCCAGTGCAGGGATTCACAAAGGGGAGATGTGGATGCAGAGCGGTGCGAAGAATGGATGAGTCTTGCAGCCGCGTTCATCACTGATTGAAGGGGGGCAGTGCGTTTCAGGGGGAGGCCAGAAAGGAGTGAGTTACAGTAATCAAGGCGGGAGATGATGAGGGCATGGATGAGCAGTTTGGTCGTGTCCGGGGTTAAGAATGGGCGGATCTTGGAGATATTACGGAGGTGGAAATTGCAGGCTCTTGTGATGTTTTGGATGTGTGGGATGAAGGAGAGGTCAGAGTCCAAGGTGACACCCAGGCAGCGGGCCTGGGAGGTAGGGAGAATGGTTGTGTTGTCGATTGTGAGGTGGAAACCTGGGATGGGTGCAGCAGTATGGGGTGGAAGGATCAGGAGCTCAGTTTTGTCTAGGTTAAGCTTTAGGAACCTAGCTGACATCCAGGAGGAAATTGCTGAGAGACACGAGGAGACCTTGTTTATGGTGGTGGCTGAGAGATCGGGGGTATGGAGGTAAATCTGAGTGTCATCTGCATAAAGGTGGTAATTGAAGCCCAGGGAGGAGATAAGCTTGCCAATTGAGGAAGTGTATATGGAGAAAAGAAGGGGGCCTAGAACAGAGCCCTGGGGGACCCCAACTGAAAGGGGGGCAGGAGTTGAGGAGGAGCCATTGAAGGAAGTGGTGAAGGAGCGATTGGATAGGTAGGAGGAGATCCAGGCCAAGGCAAGCCCATGGATGCCCATGGACTGTAGTGATTGGAGGAGGAGGGAGTGGTCAACAGTGTCAAATGCTGCAGAGAGGTCAAGGAGGAGCAGGATGGAATAACTGCCTTTGGCCTTGGCAAGGGTAAGGTCGTTGACCACCTTGGCGAGGGCTGTTTCAGTTGAGTGCGCAGGTCGGAATCCAGACTGTAGGGGGTCAAGTAGGGCATTGGTGTTGATGTATTGGGTAATGCGCTGGTGGACTAGGCGTTCGAGGAGTTTAGAAGCATAGGGAAGGAGGGAGATTGGGCGGTAGTTTGAGGGTAGGGATGGGTCGAGTGAGGGTTTTTTCAGCAGGGGAAGCACAGTGGCCTGTTTGAATGCTTTGGGGAAGATGCCTGTGGAAAGGGAGAGATTGAACAAGGAGGTGAGGACTGGGGCCAGGTCAGAGAAGTTGGGACGAAGAGTATTCGCGGGTACCGGATCACAGGGAGAGGATGTGGGGGGGGAAGCCACTAGCAGCAGGCTGACTTCATCAATGGTGGCAGGAGCAAAAGAGGCGAGGGGTGGATGAGACAAGGGAGCCGCTGGGAGTCACATGCGGTGTGACTGTAAGGTCAGTGGACTTTGTCAGGCCTTGTTCACATTACAAATCACCAGCTCTGGGAGATTTGGTTAGTGATTTTAAAAGTGCTTTTCCTGCTCTTTGAAAAGCACTTTTGCTGAGCGACAATTTTGTACACTTCCCGACGTCAGTCGGAAATGAATAAATACAATGTATATATTCATAAAAGTGCTCAGGAAATCGCCATTCAAATCGCTTTTTCAAGCGCTTTGCGATCTCCCTATACTTTGAATTGAAGTGCAAACGCTCAGAAAATAGCACAGGAGCCACGTTTGCGATTGGACAGAAAGCTCATCGCTCATGTGACAACACTCACATAGCGCAATATTGTGCTAGCGCTTTAAGGCGATGTTTAAAATTGCCAGCACTTGAAAAAAAAAAGTCAAAACGCTCATAGTGTGACCAAACCCTTACATTATACGGGTCACATTGCAGCGTCAGGATGTGATATGGCTTTACATGACTGTTGTGTTGTGATTGTATATTTCTGGATGCGCACCGCAGTGTATATAGTGTGACAGGAGCCTCAGAGGACACCTGGAATATGGAGACAGACAGGTTATTATTATTAATTTATAAAGTGACTGGGCCGAGGCAGAGAGGCTCCAGCCTCAGTGTGCAGTGTAGGAGGGAGTGCAGGGCCAGGCAGAGGCAGAGGCGAGAGAGGCTCCAGCCTCAGGGCGCAGTGTAGGATGGTGTGCAGGGCCAGGCAGAGGCAGAGGTGAGAGAGGCTCCAGCTTCAGGGCGCAGTGTAGGAGGGAGCGCAGGGCTGGGCCGAGGCAGAGGTGAGAGAAGCTCCAGCCTCAGGGCGCAGTGTAGGAGGGAGCGCAGGGCCAGGCAGAGGCAGAGGTGAGAGAGGCTCCAGCCTCAGGGTGCAGTGTAGGATGGTGTGCAGTGCCAGGCAGAGGTGAGAGAGGCTCCAGCCTCAGGGCGCAGTGTAGGAGGGAGCGCAGGGCCAGGCAGAGGCAGAGGTGAGATAGGCTCCAGCCTCAGGGTGCAGTGTAGGATGGTGTGCAGGGCCAGGCAGAGGCAGAGGTGAGATAGGCTCCAGCCTCAGGGTGCAGTGTAGGATGGTGTGCAGGGCCAGGCAGAGGCAGAGGCGAGAGAGGCTCCAGCCTCAGGGCGCAGTGTAGGAGGGAGTGCAGGGCCAGGCAGAGGCGAGAGAGGCTCCAGCCTCAGGGCGCAGTGTAGGATGGTGTGCAGGGCGGGCCGAGGCAGAGAGAGACTTCAGCCTCAGGGTGCAGTGTAGGAGGGAGTGCAGGGCTGGGCCGAGGCAGAGGTGAGAGAGGCTCCAGCCTCAGGGCGCAGTGTAGGATGGTGTGCAGGGCGGGCCGAGGCAGAGAGAGACTTCAGCCTCAGGGTGCAGTGTAGGAGGGAGTGCAGGGCTGAGCCGAGGCAGAGGTGAGAGAGGCTCCAGCCTCAGGGTGCAGTGTAGGATGGTGTGCAGGGCCAGGCAGAGGAAGAGGTGAGAGAGGCTCCAGCCTCAGGGCGCAGTGTAGGATGGTGTGCAGGGCTGGGCCGAGGCAGAGGCGAGAGAGGCTCCAGCCTCAGGGCGCAGTGTAGGAGGGAGCGCACAGCTCACTCAGCTATCACTCCCCTATTGTGTTTGAAGCAGAGAGAAATAAGAAAAGTGGATACATGGCAGTGACTGCAAGCCAGATAACTAGAGATTAAAGGGGAACTGAAGAGAGAGGTATATGGAGGCTGCCATGTTTATTTCCTTTTAAGCAATACCAGTTGCCTGGCAGCCCTGCTGATCCTCTGCCTCTAATACTATTAGCCATAGCCCCTGAACAAGCATGCAGCAGATCAGGTGTTTCAGACTTTAAAGTCAGATCTGGTAAGACTAGCTGTATGCTTGTTTCTGGTGTTATTCAGATACTACTACAGAGAAATAGACCAGCAGGGCTGCCAGGCAACTGGTATTGATTAAAATGAAATATGGCAGCCAACCTCTTACTTCAGTTCCCCTTTAAGGTGTTGGGGGCCCTGGGGCGCCTCTTAATCTAATAGCAATCAGGGCTGGAACCCACACGCAGCGATTTTGTGAGCGTTTAAGGAAATCGCTACCGGTTTGAATCACTCCCTAAACGCTCAGCTAATGTTAATGGATGGGCCAAATTCCACTGGAGAGATTGCAATTACCAAATCACAAAAGGCAGGACATGCAGCATTTTTGAGCATTAGCCATTAGCGTTTCTGAAATGTAAAGTATATAAACGCATAATCGCTTGTCAAAACCTACACAGCGTTTTTACATTACTGCACACTGTAACTAAATGAAAATTAATGAAAAGGACCAATCAGAATTAAAAACGCTAATCGCTAAACAACCGCTGGCAAATTAATTACACTTTTTAAAATTGCTCCCGAAAACGCTTACAAACCGCTCATACAAAACGCTAGCGATTACGATTAGCAATAGCGTTTTGTAGTGGGTTCCAGGCCTCAGTGTGTGATGTCTGGGGTGGGAGGGATGGAGGGACGCACTTTGGTGTCTTTTTTTTTCAGGATTGCAGCTTAGCGTGATTTTTATGTTAAGTGAATGGAAGCCTTTTTTTAAAAAATTAAACGGACCCACAAAACACTCTGTGGTGTGTCAGGGCCCTTACTGCATTTTTCCCGTGTTTGGGTTTTTTGGTTTGCGTTTTTCATAGCTTTCCATTTTGAATTTTAATACATATTCATCCACTGAAAAATGTCATTATCAAACAATGTTTTTCCCTCAAACGCATGTGGTGTTGATACCCCATAGGAAAGCACTGCGTGTGGATTATGTGAACTGCATACAGGATGCAGGAAGAGGGGACTTGCTGCGTGACTTTAAGGCTAATAACTCCTATATATTATTATTATTGATAATTGATATAGCTGCAGCATCTTCCGTGGCGCTGATATAATATTGCCCCGTGTCTCTGCGTCCTGTCCCTGTGTGTGTCGGTGCGTCCACTACTGCACATGTGCCACACGGACAGCTGTTGGGACAGGAGCAGGACAGGACAGGCGGGTATGTGTGCACACGCATGTGCGCTGACATGTGGCGGTGATAACAGACCTAGCACCCAGTATTAAACAGGCTTAGGTCACTAGTGGGTTATAATGACTGTAAACTGCAATGGAGACGGGCCATAGACTAATATAAAGCCTGCATGCAGTGAGTTAGAACAATGCAATCCATTACTGTGAACAGGCCCATAGGATTGTATAGGCAGTGAGCTGACATGCAGATTTATGCTGCATCACAACTCACCAATGTGAACAGAGCCTAAAATGCACATAAATTGCACAGCAATGTGATTTCTGTGTGGCCCATAGACTTGGCATTGTATGAGAATTTCCATGCATTTGCCACTATGCAGCTAAACACATGCATTGCTTTGTGATGTGAAAATCTCTTGCTAATGTAATGCTATGGGTGTGATCCCACTTGAGCAATGTGATTTTATAAGAATCCTCCATAGCATTACATTAGCAGGAGCTTTTTCAGATCACTAGCAATTATAAATCGCTCCTGATGAGTTCCAGGCCTCAGAGATGAAGTGATCTGTGTAATGTGTGAGCAGAGGGGGTGCACAGGCTCCTGAAGTATCCTGTGTAATGTGTGTGCAGAGGGGGTGCACAGGCTCCTGAAGTATCCTGTGTAATGTGTGTGCAGAGGGGATGCACAGGCTCCTGAAATATCCTGTGTAATGTGTGAGCAGAGGGGATGCACAGGCTCCTGAAATATCCTGTGTAATGTGTGTGCAGAGGGGATGCACAGGCTCCTGAAATATCCTGTGTAATGTGTGTGCAGATGGGGTGCACAGGCTCCTGAAATATCCTGTGTAATGTGTGTGCAGAGGGGGTGCACAGGCTCCTGAAGTATCCTGTGTAATGTGTGTGCAGAGGGGGTGCACAGGCTCCTGAAGTATCCAGAGTAAAGTTTGAGCAGAGGGGGTGCACAGGCTCCTGGAGTATCCAGTGTAATGTGTGTGCAGAGGGGATGCACAGGCTCCTGAAGTAGCCTGTGTAATGTGTGTGCAGAGGGGATGCACAGGCTCCTGAAATATCCTGTGTAATGTGTGTGCAGAGGGGATGCACAGGCTCCTGAAATATCCTGTGTAATGTGTGTGCAGAGGGGATGCACAGGCTCCTGAAGTATCCTGTGTAATGTGTGTGCAGAGGGGATGCACAGGCTCCTGAAATATCCTGTGTAATGTGTGTGCAGAGGGGATGCACAGGTTCCTGAAGTATCCTGTGTAATGTGTGTGCAGAGGGGATGCACAGGCTCCTGAAGTATCCTGTGTAATGTGTGTGCAGAGGGGGTGCACAGGCTCCTATAGGCTGCTTGTGTAATGTGTGTGCAGAGGGGGTGCACAGGCTCCTGAAGTATCCTGTGTAATGTGTGTGCAGAGGGGGTGCACAGCATTCTGTGTATTGCAGGAACACACCAGCCAGTCAATAATCAGTGTTAATAGGTGAGCTCAGTGACAGCAGCTCCTCCAGTCTCCTGTGAGCACATGGCAGTTTGCTTTCTCTTCCTGGTTGCAAGCCTTTCCCAGAATCCTTTGCATGCAGCCCATACACCACTCAGCAGCCAATCAGGGAGGTGGTGGATAGGCCCGCCCCTCTGGTAATAAGAGGCCAGGGAGGAAGCCGATGGATTGCTATGAGGGATGTGTGGGGAGAGCTGTATGCTGGGAGCTCTGTGAGGGCAGACTGGCTGTAATGTGTAACAATGTACGGCTGTAATATGTGCTACAGGGAGCTCTGCAGGGCTGGCAGCTCCCCAAACCCTCCTGTGATCATATATGTGCTGTATATAGAGCTCTGCAGGGCTGGCAGCTCCCCAAACCCTTCTGTGATTATATATGTGCAGTATATAGAGCTCTGCAGGGCTGGCAGCTCTCTATGCTCCTCAGTCTTCCCTGTGCTGTATAATGTGCTGTATAATGTGCTGTATATAGGGAGCTCTGCAGGGCTGGCAGCTCTATCTATGCTCTGCATGTGGCCACAGCTCGTTAGCCCCTCCTGTGATTATATAATATGTGCTACAGGGAGCTCTGCAGCTCCTCAGTCACTGCTGTGCTTGTATAACGTTCTGCAGGGCTGGCAGCTCTCTATGATCCTCAGCCCTGCCTGTGCCTGTATAATGTGTTATAGGGAGCTCTGCAGGGCTGGCAGCTATCTATGATCCTTAGCCCTGCCTGTGCCTGTATAATGTGTTATAGGGAGCTCTGCAGGGCTGGCAGCTATCTATGATCCTTAGCCCTGCCTGTATATGTGCTGTAGGGAGCTCTGCAGGGCTGGCAGCTCTCTATGATCCTTTGCCCTGCCTGTATATGTGCTGTAGGGAGCTCTGCAGGGCTGGCAGCTATCTATGATCCTTAGCCCTGCCTGTATATGTGCTGTAGGGAGCTCTGCAGGGCTGGCAGCTCTCTATGATCCTTAGCCCTGCCTGTGCCTGTATAATGTGTATAGGGAGCTCTGTGGGCTGGCAGCTATCTATGATCCTCAGCCCTGCCTGTATATGTGCTGTAGGGAGCTCTGCAGGGCTGGCAGCTCTCTGTGCCTCTGGGGATTCTTGCACCCAGAGCAATATCTTTAAGAAGGAATTTTATCATTAAGGCCTCGTTCAGACTAAACACGCTGCCGTGCGCAGTTTGGCAGCGCGTATAGTGTGCGACGCGCAAGAACGGTAGAAGGGCATAGACAGCCCTTCTACCGTTCCCATCATATGCGCTGCGTGGCAGCGTGATTGCGCTATCGCGTGCTGCACGCATTTTTGGTAATCGCAGCGCAGATCCCATTAATTGTAATGAATGGGATCTGCAGCGCATAGTAGCGCAGATGGCGTGCGATCGGACGCGTTGCGTTCCGATCGCACATCCATCTGCGCTAAATGATGTGAACGAGGCCTAAATAAATTAAAATGTAATAATTGATGTCCAGTATAATACATTATATGTCTTTTACCTCCCCTGCTACTGCTAGCTGTGTGAATGTTCCGGTGCAGAGTGCTTCCACATTAATGATAAAAATTGCTCTGAAATATGCGCACTGGGAATTGCATTTTGCGGTGTGAATCAGGCCTCAGGCAGAGTTCACATCAGTGAGGAAGCCATGTTTTTTTGTTTTCACACAATTTTTTTTTTAAACCCTGCTTGCCTCAACGCAATTTCTAAACAGGAACGTAGTAAATCTCCATTTCCTTCCCTTGTGCTGCCCTCTTTAACCACCTTAGCGGTATGGACGAGCTCAGCTCGTCCATTACCGCCAGAGGGTGCCACTCAGGCCCTGCTGGGCCGATTTTAATGAAATAAAGAGCAGCACACGCAGCCGGCACTTTGCCAGTCGCGTGTGCTGCCCGATCGCCGCCGCTCTGCGGCGATCCGCCGTGAGCAGCGGCGAAAGAGGGTCCCCCCCGCCGCCTGAGCCCTGCGCAGCCGGAACAAATAGTTCCGGCCAGTGCTAAGGGCTGGATCGGAGGCGGCTGACGTCCATGACGTCACTCCGCTCGTCGCCATGGCGACAGGAGAAGCCAAACACGGAAGGCTGCTCATTGCGGCCTTCCGTGCTACTTTTGGCCGCCGGAGGCGATCAGAAGAACGCCTCCGGAGCGCCATCTAGTGGGCTTTCATGCAGCCAACTTTCAGTTGGCTGCATGAAATAGTTTTTTTTTTTTTATTTAAAAAAAAACCCTCATGCAGCCGCCCTGGCGATCTTAACCACATAACGACCGCCCCCAGCCGATGGGCGGCGGCAAAGTCTGGGCCCAAACGACCGCAATACGCCCATCGGCGGGGGCGGCTGCGGGAGTGGCTATGCGGCGATCGCGTCATTCGTGACGCGATCAGCCGCCGGGGACTGGCTCCGCCCCCCGTTCGCCGTAACCCGCCGGCCGTTCGGAAGCGCCGGCGGGTTACTGGCATCCGGATCGCCGCTGCAACAGTGTATAATAGGCTTTGTAATGTATACAAAGCCTATTATACTGGCTGCCTCCTGCCCTGGTGGTCCCAGTGTCCGAGGGACCACCAGGGCAGGCTGCAGCCACCCTAGTCTGCACCAAACACACTGATTTCCCCCCCCCCTGCCCCCTGATCGCCCACAGCACCCCTCAGACCCCCCCCTGCCCACCCCCCAGACCACTGTTTGCACCCAGTCACCCTCCTAATCACCCATCAATCACTCCCTGTCACTATCTGTCAACGCTATTTTTTTTTTAAGTCCCTAATCTGCCCCCTACTCCCTCCTGATCACCCCCCCACCCCTCAGATTCTCCCCAGACCCCCCCCAGACCCCCCCCCCCCCCCGTGTACTGTATGCATCTATCCCCCCTGATCACCTGTCAATCACCTGTCAATCACCTGTCAATCACCTGTCAATCACCCGTCAATCACCCCCTGTCACTGCCACCCATCAATCAGCCCCTGATCTGCCCCTTGCGGGCAATCTGATCACCCCCCCACACCAATAGATCGCCCGCAGATCCGACATCAGATCACCTCCCAAATCCATTGTTTACATCTATTCTCTCCTCTAAACACCCACTAATTACCCATCAATCACCCCCTATCACCACCTGTCACTGTTACCCATCAGATTAGACCCTAATCTGCCCCTTGCGGGCACCCAATCACCTGCCCACACGCTCAGATTGCCCTCAGACCCCCCCCTTATCAATTCGCCCGTGCAATATTTACATCTGTTCTCCCCTGTAATAACCCACTGATTACCTGTCAATCACCCATCAATCACCCCCTGTCACTGCCACCCATCAATCACCCCCTGTCACTGCCACCCATCAATCAGCCCCTAACCTGCCCCTTGCGGGCAATCTGATCACCCACCCACACCAATAGATCGCCCGCAGATCCGACATCAGATCACCTCCCAAATCCATTGTTTACATCTATTCTCTCCTCTAAACACCCACTAATTACCCATCAATCACCCCCTATCACCACCTGTCACTGTTACCCATCAGATTAGACCCTAATCTGCCCCTTGCGGGCACCCAATCACCTGCCCACACGCTCAGATTGCCCTCAGACCCCCCCCTTATCAATTCGCCCGTGCAATATTTACATCTGTTCTCCCCTGTAATAACCCACTGATTACCTGTCAATCACCCATCAATCACCCCCTGTCACTGCCACCCATCAATCACCCCCTGTCACTGCCACCCATCAATCAGCCCCTAACCTGCCCCTTGCGGGCAATCTGATCACCCACCCACACCAATAGATCGCCCGCAGATCCGACATCAGATCACCTCCCAAATCCATTGTTTACATCTATTCTCTCCTCTAAACACCCACTAATTACCCATCAATCACCCCCTATCACCACCTGTCACTGTTACCCATCAGATTAGACCCTAATCTGCCCCTTGCGGGCACCCAATCACCCGCCCACACCTCAGAACGCCCTCAGACCCCAGCCCTGATCACCTCGCCAGTGCATTGCTTGCATCTATTTCCCCCCTCTAATCACACCTTGAGACACCCATCAATCACCTCCTGTCACCCCCTAGCACACCTACCCATCAGATCAGGCCCTAATTTGCCCCGTGTGGGCTCCTGATCACTCGGCCAAACCCTCAGATCCCCCTCAGACCCCCTTCCGATCACCTCCCCAGTGCATTGATTGCATCTATTTTCCCCTCTAACCGCCCCCTGAGACACCCATCAATCACCTCCTGTCACCCCCCTAGCACTCCTATCCATCAGATCAGGCCCAATACATCCTGTCATCTAAGAGGCCACCCTGCTTATGACCGATTCCACAAAATTTGCCCCCTCATAGACCACCTGTCATCAAAATTTGCAGATGCTTATACCCCTGAACAGTCATTTTGAGAAATTTGGTTTCCAGACTACTCACAGTTTTGGGCCCGTAAAATGCCAGGGCAGTATAGGAACCCCACAAGTGACCCCATTTTAGAAAGAAGACACCCCAAGGTATTCTGTTAGGTGTATGATGAGTTCATAGAATATTTTATTTTTTGTCAAAAGTTAGCGGAAATTGGATTGTTATTGTTTTTTTCACAAAGTGTCATTTTTCACTAACTTGTGAGAAAAAATAAAATCTTCTATGAACTCACCATACCCCTAACGGAATACCTTGGGGTGTCTTCTTTCTAAAATGGGGTCACTTGTGGGGTTCCTATACTGCCCTGGCATTTTAGGGGCCCTAAACCGTGAGGAGTAGTCTAGAAAACAAATGCCTCAAAATGACCTGTGAATAGGACGTTGGGCCCCTTAGCGCACCTAGGCTGCAAAAAAGTGTCACACATGTGGTATCGCCATACTCAGGAGAAGTAGTATAATGTGTTTTGTGGTGTATTTTTACACATACCCATGCTGGGTGGGAGAAATCTCTCTGTAAATGGACAATTGTGTGTAAAAAAAAATCAAAAATGTGTCATTTACAGAGATATTTCTCCCACCCAGCATGGTTATATGTAAAAATACACCACAAAACACATTATACTACTTCTTCTGAGTACGGCGATACCACATGTGTGACACTTTTTTGCAGCCTAACTGTGCTAAGGGGCCCAAAGTCCAATGAGTACCTTTAGGATTTCACAGGTCATTTTGAGACATTTGGGTTCAAGACTACTCCTCACGGTTTAGGGCCCCTAAAATGCCAGGGCAGTATAGGAACCCCACAAGTGACCCCATTTTAGAAAGAAGACACCCCAAGGTATTCTTTTAGGTGTATGATGAGTTCATAGAAGATTTTATTTTTTGTCACAAGTTAGCGGAAATTGATATGTATTGTTTTTTTTTTCACAAAGTGTCATTTTCCGCTAACTTGTGACAAAAAAAAAATCTTCTATGAACTCACCATACTCCTAACAGAATACCTTGGGGTGTCTTCTTTCTAAAATGGGGTCACTTGTGGGGTTCCTATACTGCCCTGGCATTTTAGGGGCCCTAAACCGTGAGGAGTAGTCTAGAATCCAAATGCCTCAAAATGACCTGTGAATAGGACGTTAGGCCCCTTAGCGCACCTAGGTTGCAAAAAAGTGTCACACATGTGGTATCGCCGTACTCAGAAGAAGTAGTATAATGTGTTTTGGGGTGTATTTTTATACATACCCATGCTGGGTGGGAGAAATCTCTCTGTAAATGGACAATTGTGTGTAAAAAAAATCAAATAATTGTCATTTACAGAGATATTTCTCCCACCCAGCATGGGTATGTGTAAAAATACACCCCAAAACACATTATACTACTTCTCCTGAGTACGGCGGTACCACATGTGTGGCACTTTTTTGCACCCTAAGTGCGCTAAGGGGCCCAAAGTCCAATGAGTACCTTTAGGATTTCACAGGTCATTTTGCCACATTTGGTTTCAAGACTACTCCTCACGGTTTAGGGCCCCTAAAATGCCAGGGCAGTATAGGAACCCCACAAATGACTCCATTTTAGAAAGAAGACACCCCAAGGTATTCCGTTAGGAGAATGGCGAGTTCATAGAAGATTTTATTTTTTGTCACAAGTTAGCGGAAAATGACACTTTGTGAAAAAAAACAATTACAATCAATTTCCGCTAACTTGTGACAAAAAAAAAAAATCTTCTATGAACTCACCATACATCTAACGGAATACCTTGGGGTGTCTTCTTTCTAAAATGGGGTAATTTGTGGGGTTCCTATACTGTCCTGGCATTTTAGGGGCCCTAAACCGTGAGGAGTAGTCTTGAAACGAAATTTCTCAAAATGACCTGTGAAATCCTAAAGGTACTCATTGGACTTTGGGCCCCTTAGCGCAGTTAGGGTGCAAAAAAGTGCCACACATGTGGTATCGCCGTACTCAGGAGAAGTAGTATAATGTGTTTTGGGGTGTATTTTTCCACATACCCATGCTGAGTGGGAGAAATATCTCTATAAATAGACAATTGTGTGTAAAAAAAATAAAAAAATTGTCATTTACGGAGATATTTCTCCCACCCAGCATGTGTATGTGTAAAAATACACCCCAAAACACATTATACTACTTTTCCTGAGTACGGCAATACCACATGTGTGGCACTTTTTTGCGGCCTAACTGCGCTAAGGGGCCCAAAGTCCAATGAGCATCTTTAGGCTTTACAGGGGTGCTTACAATTAGGCACCCCCCAAATGCCAGGACAGTAAACACACCCCACAAATGACCCCATTCTGGAAAGTAGACACTTCAAGGTATTCAGAGAGGAGCATAGTGAGTCCGTGGCAGATTTCATTTTTTTTTGTCGCAAGTTAGAAGAAATGGAAACTTTTTTTTTTTTTTTTTTTTGTCACAAACTGTCATTTTCCGCTAACTTGTGACAAAAAATAAAATCTTCTATG
The DNA here is from genome assembly GCF_040937935.1 of Hyperolius riggenbachi. Taxonomy (NCBI): domain Eukaryota; kingdom Metazoa; phylum Chordata; class Amphibia; order Anura; family Hyperoliidae; genus Hyperolius; species Hyperolius riggenbachi. Next base: position 19,966,483 of record NC_090649.1, read on the forward strand.
AACTCACCATGCCTCTCACTGAATACTTTGGGATGTCTTCTTTCCAAAATGGGGTCATTTGGGGGGTATTTGTACTATCCTGGAATTTTAGCCCCTCATGAAACATGACAGGTGCGCAGAAAAGTCAGAGATGCTTGAAAATGGGAAAATTCACTTTTGGCACCATAGTTTGTAAACGCTATAACTTTTACCCAATCCAATAAATATACACTGAATGTTTTTTTTTTTATCAAAGACATGTAGCAGAATAACTTTCGCGCTCAAATGTATAGGAAATTTTACTTTATTTGAAAAATGTCAGCACAGAAAGTTAAAAAAGTCATTTTTTTGACAAAATTCATGTCTTTTTTGATGAATATAATAAAAAGTAAAACTCGCAGCAGCAATCAAATAGCATCAAAAGAAAGCTGTATTAGTGACAAGAAAAGGAGGTAAAATTCATTTAGGTGGTAGGTTTTATGACCGAGCAATAAACCGTGAAAGCTGCAGTGGTCTGAATGGAGAAAAAGGCTCTGGTCCTTAAGGGGCGAAAAGACTGTGGTCCCGAAGTGGTTAATAGAACGCCAGGGTGGTTAAAACAGTTTGTGACATTCACAGCTGTGTGTAGTGTCAGCCTCAGCAACACACAAGGCACACAAAGTCCTTTGAAGTGCCGGTGTGTGTCCAGAGCTATGAATCAGCTTCAGCAGCATAAGTGAGACTGCGCTCCCAGAATGCTCTGCGGCTGCGGACAGGACTGAAGGGAGGGGCAGCTGGAAAAAAAATATTTCCATGTTCGATACTTTTACAAATTCAGCACAGCATTGTAAATATAATATATACTGCTGTTTTATCTAATGTAGGTCTGCTTTCAGCTGGGGTGCAACTTTTTATTCCCCTCTAAGAAATGATACCACCTGTGACCTAATTGTCTTCTGACACACTACAGGTTCACAGTGGGGGTTGTCTGTAAGGGCCCGTTTCCATGTGGCTATATGCGAATTTCCATGCGTTTTCATGCGGATATATGCTAATTTTCATACGATTTTGCATGGGTGACGATTTATGCGAATTTAACCATGGCAGTGCCTGTGTGCTTTTCCATTGATTCCATGTGAAATCGTATGCAAATTCGCATAACAAAACCGCATGCGAATTCCCTATTAAATACATTGTATGCGAATAGCATAGCGGTATGCAAATTCTGATAGGTCTGCCATGCGGATTTTTCATGAAAACACTCAAATCCTGACAAGTGGAAACAGTCCCATCCACTTGTATTGGCTATGCGAATTTGCATGCGGCAAACACATGCGAATTCGCGATAGTGGGAACGGGCCCTTACAGCATTAGTGGGGTCAGGAAAGTGCTGCCGCATGTTTCCAAGTGTTGCATACAGTGAAGCATACAGTCAAAAATTATGCTTCACTGTCGGTGCTCATGTATGCATTTTACAGTAATGCACTGTTGGGGTACCATAGTCCAATCAAACACACTGCACTGGCAACACTGTCAATGTCACATTAGTTTTGCATTGCAATGCGATATTCTGGGTTACAATGTGACCGTGGTGCTGTACTGCAATGTCCCACTGCATACATTGCATTGCAGAATAATTCTGCATGATACCTCGCTGCACATACAAGGTTTTAGGACTCTTCCACGGACAGCTGAACTGTGTGCTCAGCAAGCAGTTGCCTGGCAGCAGTGAGCGGTTACCTGGCAGCAGTGAGCAGCTGAGTGTTTAAGAGTCAGAGGAATTTCACTGCCTATCAACTGTCCGTGGAAAAGAGGCCTCAGGGCCTGTTTACACCTCTGCGTTGTAACTGATCACGTCATTCTACTATGCTGCAGGCAGGCTTTGACTAAACGTCTGTCCAATCTCCAATAGGCCTCTTTTCCATGGACTGTTGAGCTGTGCTCAGCAAGCAGTTATCAGGCAGCAGGGAGCAGTTATCAGGCAGCAGGGAGCAGTTATCAGGCAGCAGGGAGCAGTTATCAGGCAGCAGGGAGCAGTTATCAGGCAGCATTGAGAGTTGGAGAGGCTTTTCACTGCCTATCAACAGTCCATGGAAAAGAGGCCTTACATTTCACCATCATAACACGTGCATTATGCAGCACATAGTTACATAGTTATTTTGGTTGATAAGACATACGTCCATCGAGTTCAACCAGTACAAAGTACAACACCAGCCTGCTCCCTCACATATCCCTGTTGATCCAGAGGAAGGCAAAAAAAACCCACAAGGCATGGTCCAATTAGCCCCAAAAGGGAAAAATTCCTTCCCGACTCCAGTTGGCAATCCGATAAAATCCCTGGATCAACATCATTCTGCCTTACCTAGTAATTGTAGCCATGGATGTCTTTCAACGCAAGGAAAGCATCTAAGCCCCCTTTAAATGCAGGTATAGAGTTTGCCATAACGACTTCCTGTGGCAATGCATTCCACATCTTAATCACTCTTACTGAGCACACCAAGGCATCCTACCTAATAAAACCCCTGTCTCTGTGTCCCATGTCTGTGTGTGGTCCTGCATTAGCGCTACTGCGCATGTTGCACAGGGACAGCTGTTGTTGGGACAGGAACAGGACAGCCAGGGGGTCGGGTGGGTGTGGCTGACAGGTGGTAGCAGTGACAGACCTACAGCCTGTTAAACAGACTAAGGTCACTAGTTTATTCAATAAAATGCCTTTTAAGCAGTGGCATAGCAATAGGGGGTGCAGAGGTAGCAACCGCATCAGGGCCCTTAGGCCAGAGGGACCCCGAGGCGCCCTCCCTCACCCACAGTATTAGCTCTCTATTGGTCCTGTGCGGATAATAATCCCTTCTATAGATGCTTTGAATAGTAGTAATTAACATACTGTCCCCATCCCCTGCTTGCATCTCTGACACTATAGTTGTCCTTGGCAGGTTTTGGTGCGCCGTGTCAGTTATGTACAGAGTGCTTGGGGGGCTCCAATGTAAAACTTGCACCGAGGCCCACTGCCACTGCTTCTAAGCCACGAGCAAGCATGAAAATCTTACTAGAAAAAGATGAGGGAAAAAAAAGGCCCATAGGTCTCCACTCACAATGAGTTCCCACACTCAGGCCTGGTGCACACCAAAAACCGCAAGTAGATCCGCAAAACGCTAGCGTTTTTAGCTGCGTTTTTCTTATTATTTTGAAGCGTTTTGCGGTTTTGTGCTGCGGTTTTTGGTACAGCAGATTACAGATATTGTTACAGTAAAGCTGTTACTGAACAGCTACTGTAACAAAAAGCGCCTGGCAAACCACTCTGATGTAGCATTTTTCAGAGCAGTTTGCAGTTTTCCTATACTTTACAATGAGGCAGAAACTCCTCCGCGATCCAAAATCTGCAGCAGTCGGGGAGTATGAGTTTCTGCAAATCGCCTCCCGCTCTGGTGTGCACCACCCCATTGAAATACATTACCCTAGCGTTTTCCACATCCGCTATCGGATCTGAAAACACAACCAAACCTCTCTGGTGTGCACTAGGCCTATGTAAGGAAATATTGGAAAATAACTGACTGAAGTCTGACCATGTTTACTTTCACAATGTTTTTTTTTTTTAACCTGAAATTACTGTTGTGGAAAAAGTGCAGTGATAATAGTGAGGTAGCCTGTTAGTAAAAAAATATTTATTTATTAACTTAAATTCTGAAAAAAAAATTGCAAAAAAAAAGTGCATTGTTTTTCTTTAACCTCCTCGGCGTTCTATTGAGATCGCCAGGGAGGCTGCGGGAGGGTTTTTTTTTAATTTAAAAAAAAAACTATTTCATGCAGCCAACTGAAAGTTGGCTGCATTTTCATGCAGCCAACTGAAAGTTGGCTGCATGAAAGCCCACTAGAGGGCGCTCCGGAGGCGTTCTTCCGATCGCCTCCGGCGCCCATAATAAACAAGGAAGGCCGCAATGAGCGGCCTTCCTTGTTTTGCTTAGATCGTCGCCATGGCGACGAGCGGAGTGACGTCATGGACGTCAGCCGACGTCCTGACGTCAGCCGCCTCCGATCCAGCCCTTAGCGCTGGCCGGAACTTTTTGTTCCGGCTGCGCAGGGCTCAGGCGGCTAGGGGGGCCCTCTTTCGCCGCTGCTCGCGGCGAATCGCCGCAGAGCGGCGGCGATCAGGCAGCACACGCGGCTGGCAAAGTGCCGGCTGCGTGTGCTGCACTTTATTTGATAAAAATCGGCCCAGCAGGGCCTGAGCGGCAGCCTCCGGCGGTGATGGACGAGCTGAGCTCGTCCATACCACTCAGGAGGTTAATCACCTGTAAGTATCTGGCATTTTTCACTACACTTCCAGTTACATGTAGTCTAGAATAATAAAAATTGTAATTGGTGTTCCTCAATGGGAATTCTATCAAAAATATGTAGTGTGGGGATAGAAAATCGCATCTCATCCACCCACATGTGATAGAATAGTGGGCTCACCAGACAGTTAAACTAAAACCTTTATTTGATAAATATCACGTGTCAGACAGGTTATACGTGGCCGTCAGGGCAAATGTACACAATAAAAACAAAACGATTTAGGCAATTGAGGTCGAATACATGCTCGCATTCACACGGGTATTCATTCATTATGGAATATCGGCCAAATCAGGCAGGTGATGACAAAAATCACAAAGCACAATGCCTGTAAGTGATACAATATTAGCAGCACATATAGGTAACCAGTTGAAATAGAGATAATAGGAGCCTAAACATCCACTATCTTGGAAACGGAGTGCTGTGACCCTCAGAGAATCCAGATTGACAAAGGTCACTGTATAGTTCACAATGTTTCCATTCCCTGTAGTATCCCTGACTTGCTATTATCGCTTGCCATGTAGTCTACAGCCTTTTGAGCCGTTTGCTGGACTTTGCAATTTTTCCACAGAAAACCATATTTTTCACATATCCGCCATGTTTAACAAATAGTGAAACCTCCCTGGCATTCAATTTCCCCAGAATGTTTGTGCAAAAAGAAGCCAATTAATTTTCAGTACCTTTTTTTTTTTTTTTCCTGTAACTTGCCAAAATGTCAACCAACGGTCTAGTATACAGTGCAGGACTCACGTGTATAACAGTCAATACTGCTAGGGAGGATAAAGACTTTTAACTATTGCCACCATGATACAGCGCCATTTTACAGATTTTTTTTTTTTCACACAATTTTATTTTAATTTTTTTTTTGGGGGGGGGGGGAAATGAACAGGACTTACCATCTGCTTTCTTTTAATGTTAACATTTCTTCATGCACATGTATTGTGAATGGAGGCCAATATAACTCATTCCTTACGCAACAAGCACAGTGTGAAACCAGCCCTAAGTTCCTTTCATACTACGCCTTCAATACATAAAGCATTACTGCATGTGGTAAAGCAGATAACAGCCTTTATCAAACATATTGTCAATTTCCTAAAGCTGTTCGCATCTGAAGCTGAATTTATAAACTAGCGAGGTGTAACTTGTGAGATATGTTAGTGACTAGTGAGGTATGGTAGTGACTTGTAAGGTAAACACTTCCTAAGGCCTGTTTCACACTAGTGTTAGGCCTCCTTTCCACGAACTGTCGATAGGCAGTGAAATGCCTCTCAAACTCTCTCAACTGCTCACTGCTGCCTGGTAACTGCTTGTTGCTGCATGATAACTGCTCACTGCTGCCTGGTAACTGCTTGTTGCTGCATGATAACTGCTCTCTGCTGCCTGGTAACTGTTTGCTGAGCTCACAGCTGAACAGTTAGTGGAAAGGAAGCCTTAAACGGTCCATTCGGGGATCAGAACGGATACTGTACAAACGGAACAGATGCAAAAGGATCCAATGTTAAATTATGGAACCGTTCACATGCATATGTTTGAATGGATCTGTTCCGCACGATCCACGGAACGGACTGCAAGTTTGCTGCCACGCTTATTTTTCTGGACCACTGAGCCCAGCGGATCGGAAACGGAAGATGAAGCCTTGCTCTGGGAGCAATGAGAGAATTGAATGTTTCTTCACACTAGTGAAGTAACGGACCATTCAAGGGGCAAAATCTATGGGGGGTTGTGAGTCGGGGGGATGTGGGGGTGATCTATTGGGTGCATTGGTCAGGGTGGTGTCTGGGGGGACTCAAGTGTGAGCGGGCGGGTGAGGTAGGAATAATTACCCAGACTTCCATCTTCCTGTTGCATCCCACATAGCATCAAGTGACTACCACACTTCCTCTTCCGGGTTTAGGAGGAGGCGTGGCAGTCATGTGGACACAATTGCAAGAAGACAGAAGCCTGGGTAAGTGAACCTTCCATCACCCGCCCACTCATTGGAAGACCGCAGTGGCAATGGAGTGAAAACAGATCCGATCGATGATCACATCAGTTTTCACGGTTCAGTTTGCCTGTGTGAACAAGCCTTACGGATCGGGTGAAATGTAGACCAGATCCACTTTACAAGATCAGTTTGGCTTGAAAATGCCAGTGTGTAACGCTAATAAATGTCAATTCACTAAACAAGTGAGATGTTCAGTATCTGCAGCCTTAAGCTGTCAGTAACTAACAAACCATTTAGAAAGTTAGGAGTGAAACCTGCATATACTAGTCAGGAAAATAATTAAGATTATTCATAAACCTATTTCCCTGATTTCACAACTTTATTGCGTACTGTAGTAATGGACAATGATTAAGGCTAGATACACAGTGGGATTTTAGGGTTTGATGCAAAAGTAGCAGCGCTAAATTACAATGCAACATGCCAAAAAAGTCGCAACACAACTTAACCCAGCATTACCATTGCATACAGCAGATACAGTAGCGCAGAAAGGAAATGAAAAGAATGCTTCCAAGTCATTACTGAGCATGTGCAAACAGTCTAGCACAGCTAATAACCTGTATAACGCATGGCATACAGTACTTTCACTTAACGTGCAGCTTTAGTCACCAATGCAATGTGTGCACTGTGAACGGGGCATTGATTTTTTCATTACAGAGTTATTCAGCGTTAGAATTTTTATTTTAATGTGCGACTTGAAAGAGAATCTGTACTCTGAAATTCTTACACTAAAAAGCATACCATTCTATTCATTATTTTCTCCTGGGCCCCTCTGTGCTGATTCTGCCACTCCCTGCTGCAATCCTGGCTTGTAATTGGGAGTTTTAGGCAGTGTTTACAAACAAGACATGGCTGCTAAAAGCTTGTGATAGGCTCTGAGAAGCTCAGTCTGTGACTCACACAGCCTGCAGCGGGCATGGAGAGGGTGTGTATAGCTTCTATCCTATCACAGCAGAGCAGCAGATTCCTGCCTGAGTGCCTGAGCCTGACAAGGCCGTCAGAGGAAAGATTAGATTAGATAACAGAGATAATACAGCCACTGTGCAAATAGGAAAGGCTGCAGTCAGACAGACCACATTAGAACATGTATAGGAACTTACAGGATAAAAGAAATAAGGCTGAAATTTTTGTTATAGTCTCTAACTTCCCACTGGGAACTTTGCCTAAGACTGAGGCTGGGAGCCCACTAGGTAGTGCAGAAAACTATGCATTTTCATGCATCGTGCATTTTTTTTAGGGGGGTGTTTTGCATTTGCATGGTTGGCTGGTGGTGTAATGGCTAAGGGCTCTGCCTCTGACACAGGAGACCTGGGTTTGAATCTCGGCTCTGCCTGATCAGTAAACCAAAACTTATTCAGTAGGAGACCTTTGGCAAGTCTCCCTAACACTGCTACTGCCTATAGAGCGCATCCTAGTGGCTGCAGCTCTGGCGCTTTGAGTCCACCAGGAGAAAAGCGCGATATAAATGTTTTGTCTTGTCATTTTTGTTTGTTTTCCATGCCTTTTTGGTGCGTTTGTATTTCCCCTCAATCAATGGAGTTAGTTTGTGTTCCTACTTCAGCTGAGAATGGATATTTTTTGTCCGTTCTCCACTCCTTGCAAAACTGTCAGTGAACTGTTCCTGCTTTATATACAGGAGCCGTTTACACTTGTCAGCCTGCAATGGATCTGTGAGATCAGCTGCAGTAAGTGGAACACACTCTGATGTAGTTCCCGATATTTGCAGGCCAGGTGGATGCGTCTCCCCCCTCCCCATACAGTCTATAGGGGTATTGCAGTATTGCATGTGTCCCAGTCTCCAGCCAGAACACAGCAGACACTACACTGTCCACATGGGATCCGGATAGGGACAAGGCATGAAATGTAGTGTTATATTTTTATTTAAAATAATGCAAGTAAAAACACATTTCTCTGCGTCTCCATTGACATACATTATGTGCGGTTTACATGCATTTTTGAAAATTATGCAGCAAGTTCTGAGTTTTCAAAAACGAACCCTGTAAAACGCACATATGAGTTTTTACATGCAGCCCATAGTCTTTCATAAGCAGTAAAATCGTGTTTCCACAACACTGGCATTTCCCTGCCCAGTGTCTCTAGCCTAAAGGTGCACACACTCCTCCAATTTTGCTTGACCAATCACTGCCCAGCTTCACTACCTTCATATAGTATAAGGGCCAACAGACTTTGAATACCATGAGCAGATTGTGTAGCTATAAGCTCTCATATTAAAGGAATGTGGCAAAATTGGCCAACCATTGGTCATTCAAAATTGCATGTGTATACTAGGCTTCATAATTTTGAGCTGATGCACATTTTTTTAAATTTATGCACGTGTGACTTGCCCTTTTACTTATGAGTATAATAAATAATGCTTGAAATAAAATACCACTATAGATTTTTTTTTTTTGCAAGGGAAAAGGGGGGGGGGGGGGGGGGGGAGAGACTACCACAGATTCCCCGATTTTATCTAATATTGTATTTTGAATATATTATTGGAGAAGTTTGCCTCTAAGTACATTGCAGCAACGTCCTTAAGGCTGGCGCACACCAAGAGCGGTTCTGAGCGTTTTTTAAAAAGCGCTTGGCTAATGTATTTCAATGGGAGGGTGCTCACCAGAGCGATTTTGTTTTTTCCCCAAATGCAAAATTGGGTCCTGAAGCATTTTTGTGGTTTTCTGAGATTCTGCCTCAGTGTTAATTATAGGAAAGTGGAAAATTGCTCTGAAAAGCGCTAGATTAGAGCAATTTTCCAGGCGTTTTTGTTACAGAAGCTGTTCAGTTACCGCTCTACAGTAACAAAAAATAAAGCATGCTGCACTAAAACACTCCCCCAAAAAATAATGCTGGGCATGTGTAGAAAATCTCTCTGCACAGGCCTAGAATTGCTCTGAAAACGCTTCAAAAAACACTAAGCGTTTGCGGATACGCTAGCGGCTTTTGGTTTGCACTGGGCCTTAGTGATATACCACTGATTCTAACATAAGTTCTACAAAATGTGCTTTTTCCAAACCATTTTGCGTATTACAACTAAGAATTCGCATAATACCTCACAGACCCTTCACATTTTGCGTAAGCATAAATGACAGAATCCCAACCTGTAGTCTGAACTTGACATTTTGACTTAACCACCCTGGCGTTCTGATTAAATCGCCAGGGTGGCTGCGGGAGGGTTTTTTTAAAATAAAAAAAAAACTATTTCATGCAGCCAACTGAAAGTTGGCTGCATGAAAGCCCACTAGAGGGCGCTCCGGAGGCGTTCTTCCGATCGCCTCCGGTGCCCAGAATAAACAAGGAAGGCCGCAATGAGCGGCCTTCCTTGTTTTGCTTACATCGTCGCCATAGCGACGAGCGGAGTGACGTCATCGACGTCAGCCGACGTCCTGACGTCAGCCGCCTCCGATCCAGCCCTTAGCGCTGGCCGGAACTTTTTGTTCCGGCTACGCTGGGCTCAGGCGGCTGGGGGGACCCTCTTTCGCCGCTGCTCGCGGCGGATCGCCGCAGAGCGGCGGCGATCAGGCAGCACACGCGGCTGGCAAAGTGCCGGCTGCGTGTGCTGCTTTTTATTTGACGAAAATCGGCCCAGCAGGGCCTGAGCGGCAGCCTCTGGCGGTGTTGGACGAGCTGAGCTCGTCCAGACCGCTCAGCAGGTTAATCAGAACAGGAAGTGAAAGGGATATGGAGGCTGCCATATTTATTTCCTTCTAAACAATACCAGTTGCCTGGCAGTTCTACTGATCATGTGTCTAAGGGCCCGTTTCCACTAGCGCGAATTCGCATGCAGACAACGTGGATAAGTGGATGGGACTGTTTCCACTTGTCAGTTTTCATTTGCGTTTTTATGTGCAGGATTTTTCTGCACGGTAGACCCCTGCAGAATTCGCCTGCGTGTGGAATGCAGGCGAATCGCAGGCAATGTATTTAATAGGGAAATCGCATGCGTTTTTTGCATGCGTTTTGCCGCGATTTTGCGTGCGATTTCGCATTGAAAGTAATGTAAATTGACACAGGCAGTGACATGGTTAAAATCGCATATACCCTGCCTATGCGAAATCGCATGCGAAATCGCGGCAAAAAACGCATGCGGAATCGCATCCGCATGCGATTTTGTCAGCGGTGATATGCAGCGATTCCGCACCGCACTAGTGGAAACGGGCCCTAACACTTTTAGCCATATACCCTGAACAAGCATATGCAGATCAGGTACTCGGACTCCAGCTTTTACTTAGACATATGCTTGTTCCAGTGTTTTGACTCAGGCACTACGTTTTTTGTGCAGGACCCTTTTGCAGAGGCCCATTTTTTTCACTTTGAGGTCAATACACTACGCCCCCCCCCCCTGCATTCTGCCCACCCCCGCCCCGATCGCTGTGGCACAGTGGCTTAAATTATTCACTAATAATCATCCTATTGTAAGTACTAGCATGAGAAAAGAAAGACCTCTACCTAAACGGTGTCCAAACAATTGAATACAGCAGACGGTCACATTCATAGTGATAGACCCGCTGTGACCCGGTTTAGATTGCTATCCAAAGATCCAAATGCAATGAAACCTTCAGGGCACAGAGGCCTAGATTGGTTGTACATGCTGGGAAAATATTGGATAGATACAGTGCATCCGGAAAGTGTCAGAATTCTACACACAACACCCAATAATGACAATGTGAAAAAAAATTGACTTGAGATTTTGGGAAATTTATTAAAAATTAAAAATTGGAGAAATCCCATGTACATACAGTAAGTGTTCACAGCCTTTGCTCAATACTTTGTCAAAGCCCCTTTGGCAGCAATTAAAAATAAATATAAATACTTATTATAATATTATTAAGTCTCTTTGAATATGATGCCACAAGCTTCGCACACCTGTCCTTGGACGGTTTCGCCAAGCATTGATGCACAGCCATTTTCAGATCTCTCCAGAGATTTTCAATCAGATTTAGGTCCGGGCTCTGGCTGGGCCACTCAAGGATATTTACAGAGTTGTCCTGAAGCCACTCTTTTGATATCTTAGCTGTGTGCTTAGTGTTGCCGAAAGATGAACAGTCACCCCAGTCTGTTCGAGTGCTCTGGAGCAGGTTTTCATTCAGAATGTCTCTGTACATTGCTGCAGTCTTTAAATCCTGACTTGTCTCCTATTTCTTGACGCTAACAAAAAAACCACAAACCCCTATAGCATGATGCTGCCACCACCATGCTTCACTATAAAGATGCTATTGGCCTGGTGATGAGCGGTGCTTGGTTTGGTACAAACATGATGCCTGGTATTCACACCAAAGTGTTCAATATTTGCCTCATCAGACCAGAGAATTTGGTTTCATGTCTGAGTACTTCAGGTGTCTTTTAGCAAAACCCAGACCAGCTGCCATGTGTCTTTTTACTAAGGAGTGGCTTCTGGACACTCTACCATGCAGATGTGATTGGTGGATTGCTGCAGAGATGGTTGTCCTTCTGGAAGGTTCTCCCTGCTTCGCAGAGGACCTCTAAAGCCCTGACAGTGACAATCCTGTTCTTGGTCATCACCATGACTAAGGCCCTTCTCCCCCAATGGCTCATTTCAGATGTCCAGCCAGCTCTAGGAAGAGACCTTATGGTTTTTAACTTCTTCCACTTCTGGATGATGGAGGCCACTGTGCACATTGGGATCTCCAAAGCAGCAGACTTTTTTTTTTTTGTAACCTTCCCCAAATGTGTGCCTCCAGACAATCCTGTTTTGGAGGTCTGCAGATTATTTCTTTGACTTCATGCTGGGTTTGTGCTCTGACATAAACTGTCAACTGTGGGACCTTTATATAGACAGGTGTGACGTTCCAAATCATGTCTAATCAACTGAATTTACCACAGGTGGACTCTAATTAAGCCCCAGAAACCTCTCAAGGAAGTTCATGAGAAATAGGATGCACCTGAGCTCAAAGGCTATGATATATATATATATATATATATATATATATATATATATATATATATATATATATATATATATATATATATATATATATATATATATATATATATATATACACACACATATATTATACTTTTTTTTTAATACATTTTCAGAAATCTCTAGTAACAGTTTCACTTTGTATAATTCTGAGGGGGAAAAAAATAATGTATTCCATTTTGGAATATGGCTGTAACCTAACATAATGTGGAAAAGGTTACATACTGTGAATACTTTCCAGATGCACTGTATATACATTTTTTTACCTGTAATATAGTAGTGAAAGTCTTCCTATGTTCAGTGTTAATGTCTTTAACAACGTATACAGTGCACACTAATCAGGTGAAAGGCTGGAGAGCTTTTTTTTCACAATCTTTGTTACCATCATCAAACGAAAGCTGATAATGTGTGTGTCTGTGATTGTGAGATCTTCCATTACGCTGCAACCTGCTGTCTCTCACTTTGCAGCTCTGTGCTGTTGTCTGTGTCACTTATTGTTATTCCTTGAAACTGTCTGTGTCATTCATACTAGTGTCTTTCAGTTGTTGCTGCAGAATTTGAGTTGAAAAAAAAAACAATTTTATTGTGTAGAAGAGGATAAAAAATAGACTCCGCTGTAATCGTAGCTGTGTCAAAAACTCAAAACGCATAGTAATTGTCTTCTTGAAAAAAAAAATAGAATAAAGAATAAAAATAACTTCTAACAGAGCTTGTTGCTAACATTTTAACAGAACTTAATGCTGAAACATTAAGGGCTAGTGCACACCAAGAGCGCTTCTGAGCGATTTTTTAAAACGCTTGCTCTTTGAAAAGTGCTTGGCTAATGTATTCGAATGGGATTGAGCACACCAGAGCGATGTGAGTTTTTTTTTCCCCCAAACACAAATGCGGGTCGTGCTGATTTGAGGCAATTCAGCCTCAATGTTAGGTATAGGAAAGGGGAAAATCGCTTTGAAAAGCGCGATCAGAGCGATTTTTAAAGTGTTTTTGTTACAGAATCTGTTCAGTTACGGCTGTTCTATAAAATTAAAAAATGCTACACCAAAACGCTCCAAAAATCACTAGGCATGCTTAGAAAATTGCTGGGCACATGCCTAGAATCACTCTGAAAAATCACTTTAAAAAGCCCTGAGCATTTGCGATTACGCTAGCGCTTTGTGGTGTGCACTGGCCCTTAATCACCAGAATATTAAGCATATTACCCCCTCTCTGTCATCTCTTCAGCATCTAGAACCACGTGTGGGAAGGTAGGGCTTCTGGCTTGTAGCTGAGTATGTGTCTTTCAGAAAAGGGCCCCAAACAGTATGAGACAAGCACCCAGGAGGGAAAGGCCAACGTGCTATGACTCTCGGTGCATCTGTACCTCAGACACGTACATTTGAAATCGGCGCCAGTAGACTTGGGCACAGAATACAGCCGGTATATGGCTGATCCTGCTTCTGCACAAGTCCTGGCTGTGTTAATTACTATTCCCCCTGAAGGCCACCATGGGTAGTGGGGGAATGAAAAAATTTGGCTTCCAGTGATTGTTGGACTCCAAATTATTCTGATTTTTAAGCAACCTCGGCTCCGTCTTCCGGCAGAGCCAAGGTTACTCACTGAGCGGCGCTATAGACTGATTCCCATTAAAGTCTAGGGCGGCGCTGGCTGCGCCCAAATCTAGCAGCGCTGAAAAGTACTGCTCCGACCTTAGACACCACTTCACTTCAAATCTCCTCCAGTAGAGTCAGCACCATTGTAAAAACATGACAGTGACAGCAGCGACAGACCCGCTGTTTCTGTCTAAAGGACCTTCCTCAAGCTGCTCAGTCACATCATACAGACTAAAAACATTCACTTTATATAGTGGAGTCTCACTGCTTCCACCAATAATAGAATAAAGAATAAAAATAACTTCTAACAGAGCTTGTTGCTAACATTTTAACAGAACTTAATGCTGAAACATTATGGGCTAGCAATGTTGCTATTTTTGCAGATGATACAAAATTGTGCAGAATCATCAACTCTCAGGAAGATAGTGTCATATTGCAACAGGATCTGGATAGGATGGCTATATGGGCACATACATGGCAGATGAAATTCAATGTTGACAAATGTAAGGTCATGCATTTTGGACGTACTAATGGTCTAGCACCATACAAAATAAATGGGATACAGTTGGGGACATCAAACTTGGAGAAGGACTTAGGAGTACTCATTGACAACAAGTTAAATAATTGTACTCAATGCCAAGCAGCTGCAGCTAAAGCTAACAAAATTTTGGGCCTTCCCTTCAGCCAATGGAAGAGCAGAATGCACTGAACGGACCTGATGGGAGACTTCACTCCCTAATATTCAAATACTCACATCCCATAATAGTGCTACAATGCCCAGCTCCTCCCCAGTCACCTAGTGTCCAGCGGACATAGAAGGGAACTTATACTTAGCTGCGCATATAAATTAGCCGGCGCTCACCTCTGGCAGCATCGCAACATCACCCGGCAGCCTTCGGCCTCCGTTTCGCTACTAACTTCCGCCATCATTAGCGGTTATGTGACCCACTCCGGTCACATGTCTGCTTACATCATCGGGGGCATGTTTTAACCATGCATTGCCCCCATAGCAACGTGTGTACACATAGTCCAGCGCATTCGCCGGCATCTCTATGGGACACATAAACGAAGCTATTTAAGAAGGGCAAAAAATCTGATCCAGGAAATTTATAGACCTGTAAGTTTAACATCAGTTGTATGCAAACTATTTGAGGGGTTACTAAGAGATACTATACATGACTTCATAGTAGAAAATAATCTTATTTCTCAGCATCAACATGGGTTTACTAAAGACAGGTCCTGTTTGACTAACATGCTCAGCTTTTATGAGGTAGTGAATGCTAATATGGATATTGGGAATGCTGTAGATGTGATATACTTGGACTTTGCTAAGGCCTTTGACACTGTTCCCCACAAAAGTCTGGTGCAAAAGTTGAGGATGCAAGGACTGGGGAAGAGTTTGTGTTCATGGATAGGGAACTGGCTAATGGACAGAAAACAAAGAGTTGTGGTCAATGGATCGTACTCAAAATGGGAGACTGTTAGCAGTGGGGTCCCACAGGGGTCTGTTCTGGGTCCAGTGCGCTTCAATTTATTTATTAATGACCTAGTAGATGCAGTAGTGAGCAATGTTGCTATTTTTGCAGATGATACAAAATTGTGCAGAATCATCAACTCTCAGGAAGATAGTGTCATATTGCAACATGATCTGGATAGGATGGCTATATGGGCACATACATGGCAGATGAAATTCAATATTGACAAATGTAAGGTCATGCATTTTGAACGTACTAATGGTCTAGCACCATACAAAATAAATGGGATACAGTTGGGGACATCAAACTTGGAGAAGGACTTAGGAGTACTCATTGACAACAAGTTAAATAATCGTACTCAATGCCAAGCAGCTGCAGCTAAAGCTAACAAAATTTTGGGATGCATTAAAAGGGAAATAAAAACTCGAGATGCTAGCATAATATTGCCCCTGTTTAACTCTCTAGTAAGGCCACATCTGGAATATGGAATTCAGTTCTGGGCACCACATTACAAAAAAGATATTGCAGTTTTAGAGCAGGTGCAGAGACGAGCAACAAAATTGATGCGTGGGATGGAAGGTCTCACTTATCGAGAAAGGTTAGATAAACTGGGTTTATTTAGTCTAGAGAAAAGACGCCTTAGAGGGGATCTAATTAACATGTATAAATACATCAGAGGGCAATATAATACCTTGGCGGATGAGCTTTTTGTCCCTAGGCCTTCTCAAAGGACTAGAGGACATGATCTGCGCATGGAGGAAAAACGTTTTAGCCATTTATTTAGGAAAGGGTTCTTTACAGTTAGAGTGATTAAGATGTGGAATGCATTGCCACAGGAAGTCGTTATGGCAAACTCTATACCTGCATTTAAAGGGGGCTTAGATGCTTTCCTTGCGTTGAAAGACATCCATGGCTACAATTACTAGGTAATGCCTAATGATGTTGATCCAGGGATTTTATCTGATTGCCATCTGGAGTCGGGAAGGAATTTTTCCCTTTAGGGGCTAATTGGACCATGCCTTGTAAGGGTTTTTTCGCCTTCCTCTGGATCAACAGGGATATGTGAGGGAGCAGGCTGGTGTTGTACTTTATACTGGTTGAACTCGATGGACGTATGTCTTTTT
Organism: Hyperolius riggenbachi; assembly: GCF_040937935.1. Taxonomy (NCBI): domain Eukaryota; kingdom Metazoa; phylum Chordata; class Amphibia; order Anura; family Hyperoliidae; genus Hyperolius; species Hyperolius riggenbachi. Next base: position 19,982,883 of record NC_090649.1, read on the forward strand.
TCAACCAAAATAACTATGTAACTATGTAAGCGCAGCGGTCCTATGTACAAGCAGTTGTCCCTATACGCGCATACAGCGGCAAGAGGCTCCAAGGTTTTCTTTTGCAACGCTGCCTTCTTACCCATTCAAGTAGGATGTTATTACTTGTAAGTGCATACTTGCTCATCTAGGCCTCTGGGAAGAATCTGTAACAAACATAAATACAAAATTAAGATACAACTGTTAGCTCAATTTCCTCAGAGATGATTTAGCAGATATCAGATCTGCAACCCAGTGGATTCAATTCCCCTATGATGTGAATATTCTCTGTCTAGCTGAGAGGTACAGAAACCACACAACACTTAAATTGGCTGAAATGCATCTCATAAAGTTTATATTGCATGTGATATATGTGATACAGGTACCGATATCAATGAGCTACAAAAGCAAGATGTACAGAGCAATTCAACAGTATAAAAGCATACACCATAGAAAACAATACCCACAATGTATACATTAATATGTAACCTGAATGCAGCTTCCCAATTTGTCCTACAAATACAACCCACATTACTCAGAACCATTACATCTTACCCAGCCAAGAGAACCAGCCACTCCAGCCGCAGACCAAAGAAGACAGAGACTAGAAGCCGCATGCTGAAAGACGATATTCTCATTGACTCCCCCCCCCCCCCCCTTCCCTCACCATACATTACTTTTCTTTAGGAGGCTTAGTGTCATTGGCTGAAAGAATGCTTTTCAGGACATTTAAACTTTATCTCCGCCTAAGGTCAGTTAAGCAGGAAGTGGATTCTTTTGTCTGAAACATGTGCTCTAATAATAGATTTTCAAACAGTCCAATTCTTACAACCCTTAAATGTACCAAAAATTACATCTGATTCTATCAACATTTAAATGCAAGGTGAAAGATCATATTCCCTGTTAGAGCCACCCCCTCCCCCCCCCCCCCCCCCCCCGCCCCTTAGTCCCCAATTTACGGATCCAACTTGCTTCCTTTATTAATACTGCTTTATTATGATCCCCTCTTCTCAAGGACATGGACACCTGGTCTATAATCTGTACTCTTAATTTCGATACTGTATGTCCATGTTGTTAAAAATGTTCAGAAACTGCTTGTTCCTCATACACACCTCCTAATTGCGGTCTTATGCGCCAAAAAATCCTTTCTTTAGGAGGCTGTGTGGTTTTACCCACATAGCCTAAACCGCATGGACATTTGATTAAATATACCACAAACGTCGAATCACATGTATAATAGCCATGCGTATAAAACTTACGGCCATTTGAGGGATGAGTGAAGCAGTTTCCTTTTAATCACGTGACTGCACATATGGCATTGCAAACAAGGATATGTACCCTTTCTATTTCTGCCACTAACTGGCTGTTCAAAAGTGTGTACTACTCTATCCCTTATGGTCGGTGGACGTCTAAATACAATAATACAATAACATTTCTATAGCGCTTTTCTCCCATAGGACTCCAAAGCGCTTAGGCTCTCTCAGATTCAGTAATTGGTAGTAGGATGAAGTATTCACACAACAAAAGTTATAATTCTGCAAATGCCAAACTGAACAGGTGGGTTTTCAGTCTGGATTTAAACACGGCCAGGGATGGAGCTGTCCTGATCTGTTGAGGTAGGGAGTTCCAAAACATAGGGGCAGCATGACAGAAGGCTCTGGGACCAAAAGTTTCCAAGTGGACTCTGGGTATGACTAGATTATTAGAACCTGTGGATCTGATAATGCGGGGATTGCTACGCAGCTGCAACATATCTTTCATGTATCCAGGGCCCAGATTATTCAGGGATTTAAATGTCAGTAGGCCGATCTTGAATAGGACCCTCCATTCTATAGGTAGCCAGTGAAGGGAGTGCAGGACTGGCGTTATGTGGCAGTGACGGGGTTGGTTGGTTAGCAGTCTGGCAGCAGTATTCTGTATCAGCTGTAGGCGTTACAAGACCTTTTTTGGAAGGCCAGTGTAGAGAGCATTACAGTAGACCAGTCGGGATGTGATGAAGGCTTGGACTAAGGTTGGCAGATCTTCTGGGGGGGATGAGGTGCTTGATTTTTGCAATGTTCTTCAGGTGAAAATAGGATGATTTCACCACAGAGGAGATTTGAGTTCTGAAGTTTAAATTCCCATCAATTAGAACTCCCAGGCTACACACATGATCAGAGCTGCGTAGATCTGTGCCTCCTATTCCTAGTGATGAAGACAGCAAAACAACTTAACTTGCAATCATGCTCTGCCCTCCAATCAGAAGGACTTCAGTTTTGTCTGCATTTAGTTTCAGCCAGTTGTCATTCATCCATTGCTGTAGTTCACGTAAGCAGGCATTTATAGTTAGAGTTGGGTCTGTCACACAAGGCTTGAAGGAAAGATATATAGTTGGGTGTCGTCTGCATAGCAGTGGTATGTCAGGCCATGTTTTTGGATTAGTTTTCCAAGCGGTAACATGTAAATCGTGAAAAGCAGGGGAGAGAGGATTGAGCCCTGGGGCACCCCATACTTAAGTGATACAGGGGTGGACAGGAAGGGCCCCATAGACACTTTGTGGGTTCTGCCACTAAAGAAGGATTGGAACCACTGAAGAACTATGCCATCAATGCCGCAGTATTCCTGTAGCCTGTTTATCAAGATGTCATGGTCAACTGTATCAAAGGCTGCAGAAAGGTCTAGCAGTATGAGGATTGAGCACTCACCTCTGTCTCTTGCCATGAGCAGGTGGTTGCATATTTGGATGAGGGCAGTTTCAGTGCTGTGGTGTTTCCTGAAGCCAGACTGGAATGGGTCATAACTGTTGTTTTGTAGGATTTTGGCTTCTAGCTGGAGGTAAACAGCTTTTTCAATTAGCTTACCCAGAAAGGGGAGGTTAGAGACAGGTCTGTAGCTGGTCATTGCATCTGGGTCTAAAGGATATTAAAGGGGGACTCCTGAATTCAACAACATTAGGAAAAGCTGTCTGTAGAATCTTCCAATGTTTTTTTTTAACTAGTGACAAAAGGGATTCTTGGGCCCATTGGACTTTTACCCCAGATGTTTTTTTTTATTACACACTTCTCTAGGGTATCCTCGTCTCCTAAATCTAGTCTGCATCTGCTCAATTCTTTCTGCACACTTAACTGGATCTGCCACTATCTGCTCCACCCTGGAAATTTTGACCACCAGGGATATTATCCCTTACATGATTTGGGTGGAAATGACCATATTCTAGCAGAGTTGCGGTCCGTGGGTTTGGTGTACAAGTCTGTGACAAGTGTGTCCCCAGACCTGTACACCAAGGTATCAAGAAAAGGTATTGCATCCCTTTCCACATGTGCAGTCAATGTGATACATGGACATCAATGTGATACATGGACATGTATCCTTTAACTCCTTAATGAAGTCATTAAGGGTCGAATGTGGCCCCGCCCACATGCAAAATACATCTATAAACCTCAGCCAACACTGAGCATGCTGGTGAAAAAGAACATTATTATAAACAAAGGCCTCCTCCATACTGACCTAAAAATAAATTTGCGTAGGACGGGGCCACATTCGACCCCATCGCCGTGCCCCGGAGTTGCACAAAAAATCTGACCATCAAAAAAGAAAATTTTCTTGTAAAATGATCCTTAAAAGGGACACCACAAACGTCCTCTGGGCATCTGAGAGGTCTGTACATGTCATAAGATACCATTCCACTGCCTCTAAACCCTCATCATGTGTGATGGAGGTGTAGAGACTTTCCACATCGAGCGTAACCAACATTTCCAAAGTCACTGCTGGAAAATGTTTCAACTTATCAATAAACATATTAGTGTCACGGAGATATGAGTCAATAGACTGTACTAAAGGCTGTAATACAAACTGGGCCAAAGGGACAAAAAACAAATCCACCCTGGAGACTATTGGTCTCCCAGGTGGAGCTGTAAGGCTTTATGAATTTTTGGCAGTGTACAGTATAGGGGTTTTTGGATGACTCTTGATCAAAAAGCGTGCACACTTCTGATCGATAATCCCCTTCTCCAATGCTTCTTCAACAAGGTTTTTAATTTTTCTTCTGAGTTGAAAAAATAGGATCAACATCCACTTTAGTATATACTTCCTCCTGTGAAAGTTGCTGTAGAATTTCAGACTTATAATAGCATGTGTCCAGCACTACCACAGCTCCTCCCTTGTCCTCCGGTCGTATTCTAATTTCTTTTCTCTCCTGAAGTGACTTTAAAGCCTCTCTCTCACCCCTTCATAAATTTGGCGTAGTAAAAAAGTCCCCTTTCTCATACGGTAGTTCCAACTGATGTATTTCACCATAAACCTTCTCCATAAAGAGCTCAATACTTCTGGGCCTGATCCTCAACAGAAGTGGAAGCAGTTACAGTCTCTGGTGCAGATGCACCATCCTCCAGAAGGCCTTCTTCGGCTTCTGCAACTGGAGGGTCATCTTTCACCACTTCCGCAAATGACCTCCCTATAGTACAGTCCTTGGCCAAGTGGGTCCTATCACCACATCGATGACACGCCTTTGCCATTTTGCAATCTGCAGTCTTATGCTCCTGCTGATAAGTTTCTGCAAACAGGACCTTTGTTACAATCCTCCTTGGTATGCCCAAAAGAAATGCAAGTCTGGCAAAAAACAGGCATATCCGGGTACCACAGCACCTCTCGATGCCGACCAACTGAGAAAGACTGAGGAGGAGAATTGTTGCGATCTGGGCTAGTGAGTCAGTGCCCAAGACCACCCAAAACCTCCTCAGCCCATTGAAAGTCCCCAGGATATTTTTTAAGCGAACTCCATCTGACACAGATTCTCAGTACCTTGTCAGCAAGACCTTAATATCCTCATCCGGGACGAACGGGTTGTACATCTGTACCGTAATAGGAATTTTGTGCTTGGATTCACTGACAAGAACTGTAAAGTCCTCCAACTCTGAAGCACCTTTTTTGTCTTCAGTCCTCTGGACACAAGTATGGATTGATGAAAGTAATGTCCACAAAGCCATCCTTTGGAAAATTCTGGACACAATAGATATCTTCCCGTGCCATTCCAAGGAATGATTCAATTATGTCTCTCTGGATATCCACAGCAGTATACGAACTCCTCTTCGACTCGGCAATCACCAGTCGTAGTGTATTGGGGGAATATGGATTAGATGCCATCTTTGTTATACCACCAAAGGTAAAGCAGGTCCAGAACCCAGGTAAACAAAAAAAAAACAGTAGATGCCATCCTTCCTTGCCTTCAGAAAAGATGGTCACTCTCGTATACCGCCACAACCGCCCACCCCATAGCAGCAGGCAGCGTGAGCTGCAAGGCCGAGTGGGTCGGTGCTTAAGTTACCCTCTGGCTTAGACCACTTGATCTAGCCAAAAGGCCGAGAAGCGATAACGAGCCTTGAGAACAGCCGACGCCGGCCACGACAGCACCCTCCATGGAATTTAAGGCAAACTAACTTCTAAATGCAGCAGCGGCCCACACAGCTTCCGGCTAACTAACCCCGGGGCTACCGCCTGCAGGGGGGGGGGGCCCTCCATGCTGCCTCTGCGGGCCTGCCGGGCCACCAGGACGGGCGGACCTGTGCTGGACGCAGACGCAAGGGCCAGGCTCAGCTGTCGCCTGATTACATTTGCTTGGCCCCGCCCACCGCCGGAACCCCTCCGCTGCCATGCCTCCACGCCTCAAACAAAAGTAAAGTAGGCTTCCGGCTCCTTGCATTCCGACACCACGCTAGGAGAGAGTGTGGAGGGCAGAGGAAGAAGTCAAGTCTCTAGCCTGGCAGGCTAGCTCTGGCTGTTTGAAAATACAGTGCATCGTCGTTCGATCATCCTCCTTCCTCTTAATCGCTCTGTCTGCAGGACGTGCGGGGTGTGCCACAAGAGGGAGACACAGGCCATGTAGTGGAAAGCCAAAACAGTAGATGCCATCCTTCCTTGCTTTGCCTGCTACACACAATCACAGCCTCGCACTGATGGAGGCACCTGACCTGTGCATGCGCTGTAGGGTTCCCAGGAAGTCAACCGATGTCATAATAACCTGACCTGTGCATGCAGGCGCACCTGACGAACCGATGATGTCATAATGCCCTGGGCAGAGGCTATATAAATAGCAGCTGCCATGGCACTGCCAGCCAGTCCGCTGGCAGCTCTCCAGGGGAGGGGTGCTGCTGCTGCTGCTCCTCCTGCAGGGGACAAAGTGCAACCATGAAGAAAAATTGTCCGGTCATGGAGTTTTGATTCAGCAACAAGTAAAGTAAGAACGCCACATGCAGCCAATGGATTTTTTTCCCCGGTTCTCTGTTTCTTATAGCCAGGAGAAGTACAAAATTAATAAATGACACAGATGCACAAAAAAAAAGCAGACACAACTTGAAACAATGTTTTTATTGAGGATTTCAACTCTATCCTGCACCCAGCAGTAGCAGCACAGACAGAGAGCACAGCAGGGGGGACAAAACAGCACTTGCTACTGGCAAATTCACTTTGCAGAGGGGCACTTGATTTCTCCACTTTGACTTCACTTCACTTTGTTAGTCAGCCGGGTATTTGAGGTTTGATCTGTTTTTTGACACCAGTTAGAGAGAGTAGTGCACCGGTCCTGGAGGTACTGCAAAAATGTTCCAAAAATCCATTTAATATATGGTCCCCAGATAGGGGACGTATCAGATATTAAACTGATAAGAACAGATTTTATTTTATTTATTTTTTTTTTTTTTGCTTTCCTGACCCCTGCTGTAAGACAGCAGGGGCCCTGAATTCTGGGCTTAAGGCCGCATGCCCGGGAAAAATGGCGATGCATTGTACACCGCCACAAAACCGGGCATGCGGCGCCCTCTGGGTCCTTCGCAAAGGGAAGGACCCCTTAGGCTTCTCCCCCCTCTGAGCGAGAGCTCAGAGGGTTGGAGAGCCCTTCTCCCCTTGCCAGAGGCTCGGGGGGGCTTGGGCCCTCTCCTGCCCAAAGGCACGAGAGGACCCCCTGCCCCAGTTGTTGCCAACTGGGTTCATGTAACTAAGTCTTCCGGGAGGGAGATGCCCAAAGTGCAGCCCAAGGTAAGAACCTCTGGCCTCACAATGTGCGTGTCCCTGCCGGCTTTTAACTGTGGGTCTTTGGCTCTGGCCCCGAGGAGAACCTCTGGGCCCAAGTCTCAAAGAGCTCCACTTCAATCTCTCTGTGGCTCTTTGTCTGACGTGCGGTGCACAGCCAATGCCATGATCCGCACATCCTCCAAAGTACCACAGTTTAAACCATACTTACCATTCAACAAAGCAACAGGGTGGGGGAGGAGGGTTGGGGTAGGGGAAGACAGACCTGAGGCTTTATTGAAGGACAACAAACAGTTAGGGAGGGGAGGAGGGAGGACTAGACAGACCTGAAGTGATCAGTCGTCGTCATCTTCTGACTCCTCCAGGGAGTCCATGGTGTTGTAGTCCCGAAGCAGGCTGTGGATAAGTCTGCGGCAGTCCTCCATGGACATCTTTTCCCTCCGGTGTATCATTCTTTCCCTGGCACACCACACAGCGTCCTTAAAGCAACACATAAGGCGCCAAGCGTCCAGGATTCTCTCTTCTGAATGGCTGCCGTGGAAGAAACCATACATCACCGCACAGTGGGTAATCGCTCTCCTTGGCATCAGTCCTGAAAGTTCCGGCCTCAGTTCGTCCAGCAGCTCCTGTGCGTACTGGCAGTCCCAGAAAAGGTGCCAAGATGTTTCCTTGCCGCGGTTGCACAAGGGGCAGTGGCTGTGTTTGCACAGGTTCCTGGCATGCATGAAGGACCTCAGGGGCAGCCCCCCTCGGATGGCCATCCAGGACAGGTCTTTATGCTTGTTGGTAAGCTTCCTGGATGCCACATTCTTCCATACATACCTGGCGGCGCTGTCTGGCAGGCCTGGGGCGGACTCAACATCATCTCTGTCTCTGATGATCTTGTAGATCACCTTCGGCTTCCACAGGTCCGGGTTAACTCTCTCAAGCTGCAGCTCCTTGATGAACTTGAAAGCTTCCAAGTAGAACCAAGGAGTGTCCCAGTTGTAGGGGATGGAGCTGTCCCATTTGTCCCACCCTAAGGTTCTCCAGAGGGGAAGAAGGAAGAAACGGGACATGGAGTTTCCTGCCGAGCCCTGTGCGTGGTCTGTAATCGTTCTGCGGGTGCAGTTGCATGCGAAGAAGACCCGGAGCATGGTGGAGATGTCGGGCACGCCCTTACCTCCCTTGCCGGGCTCCTTGTACATGACTGCCCGCTTGACTCTGTCCATCTTGGATCCCCAGATGAAGTAGAAAACTGCCCTTGTGATGGTCTTGCACGTGTCCGCCCTTGGTGGCCATGCTTGGGCTAGGTACTGCAGTACCGGAAGGATTCCGTTCCGCAGGACCAGGGTTTTCCCTTCGATGGTAAGCTTCCTGAGGCTCCAGAGTCCAAACTTCTGCCTCATCTTTGCGAGTCTCTCTTCCCATGACTTCTGGGCAGCGCCTTCTGCTCCGAACCAGACTCCAAGAATCTTGATGAAATCCGGCTTGATGCTAAAGGGGACAGGTGCAGATGTAGACAGATGCCACTCTCCGAAGAGGAGGGCCTCCGACTTACCGCAGTTGACCTTTGCTCCCGAAGCCCGGCCAAAGTCCTCACACGTCTGGACTAGCGATGCGATGGACTGCTGATCTGCGCAGAACACAGTCACATCATCCATGTACAGTGAGCACTTGACCGCCCGTCTCTCTGGTCCTGGTGCGGTGATCCCTCTGATCTCTGGGTTCCGTCTGATGCATTCGGCGAAGAGCTCTATACAACAAACAAAAAGAAGAGGGGACAGAGAGCAGCCTTGTCTGACCCCGGAGAGAACCGGAAATGGGTCAGTCTTCCAGCCGTTCACCAGCACCGTACTCTCGATACCTGTGTAAAGAAGGTTAACATAGGAACAGAACATTTCTCCCAAACCAAACCTGTTGAGCACCTTACGGAGGAACTCATGGGATACCCGGTCGAACGCCTTCTCCTGGTCGATACTCACCAGGGCCGCACGGACGTTGCGGTCTTTGATGTAATGGATCGTGTCTGACGAGAGCCAGACTGTCCGCGATCCTGCGGCCGGGGATTCCGCAAGTCTGGTCCGGGTTGATGATCTGACCGATGACCCTCTTTAGCCGGTTGGCCAGCACCTTGGTCAGGATCTTGTAGTCCACATTAAGGAGGGATATGGGCCTCCAATTTTTGAGGTCACACCTCTCTCCCTTCTGCTTATACAGGATCGTGACCATTCCCTCCCTGAGAGAAGGGGGTAACTTACCTACCGCCGCCGTCTCTTCGTATAGCTCCAACAGGTCCGGGCCTACCAGGTCCCACATTGCCACATAGAACTCTGCGGGGAGGCCGTCGCTGCCTGGGGTCTTACCTGAGCTGAAAGATCTGGCTGCGGAGTGAAGCTCCTCCAATGTCAGGGGTGCGTTGACTGAGGACTTACCTTCCTCGTCTACCGTTCTAGTGATTCCCGACAGGAATCTCTCGGTAGCCTCGCTGTCCGTGGCTTTCGGGGAGTAGAGGCTGGAGTAGTAGTCGGTGACCACTTTCATCACAGCCTCCTTCCCCTTCTTCAAAGCCCCGGACTCGTCTCTCAGCTCGACCAGGGGTGTGTGGCCTGAGTGAAGTTTCCTGAAAAAGAATGAGTTACATTTCTCACCTTTCTCCAGATTCTCCACCTTGGAACGGAAGACGATACGCCTGGATTCCTCCTCGAAATGTCTTTTCAGGCATTTCTTGGTTTCCTCCAGCTCCTGCCTAACATCCCAACCACAATGGAAGAGGTCCTGCAGAGACTGCAGCTCTCGCTGCCGCCTTCTGAGTTCCCTCCTACGCTCACCTTCCTGTTGTCGACCCTTCTCCTGGAAGAAAAAGCGGAACCTCACCTTGGTGAACTCCCACCATTGTCCCACGTTGTCAAAACTGTCCTTTTCATCCCGCCAGGGGACATAGGCCTCTCTCAGCTCCCCCATAATCTGCTCATTTCCCAGCAGAGTGCAGTTCAGCTTCCAGGAGCCTGGGCCGGGGGGTAACCCGTCACCCAAGTCTGCCTGTAAGTTCACCGCTCTGTGGTCAGAGAAGAAACAGGGGACCATTGAGTGGTTGCTATGCCTCACTGCCTGGGAGGTGAAGATGAAGTCAATCCTTGAGCGCACTGAGCCATCTGGACGGGACCATGAATAATTCACAGACCCCGGACCGATGCTGCCCACCGCGTCTCTCAGAGAGGCCTCCATCACCATCTCCCTGAGCAGCCGGGATGAAATGTCCAGCTTGGCTGCTGAGCCAGAGCTGCGGCCCTCCTCTTCCACCGGGCAATTGAAGTCGCCGGCCAACACTACCGCCCTGGAGGTGGCGAGATGAGGCCTCAGGGTCTGGAAAAGTTCCAGCCGCTCGTTCTTCCCAGGGGAGGCGTACACGTTGATGAGCCTAATCGGCTCTCCTGCCCATGAGCCGTCTATGACCAGAAGTCGGCCACAGACGAGCTCCTGCACAGTGTCAACCGTGAACTGTCCTCCCCTAATCAGAACGGCGACCCCCGAGGATCTGGAGTCGCCACCCCCTGACCAGAATGAAGGGCCGTGAGTCCACTCGGAGGAGAGGTGCCTGTATGTGCCAGCAGGGGGCAATGCACATTCCTGAAGGAAGAATACATTACCTTGCAGCCCAGACAGGAAACTCAGGGTCGTCTGTCTCCTCAACTTGTCCTTAATACTTCTCACATTGATGGAAAAAATGTTAATTCCTGCCATCATGTAAACCATTTGGGGAAGAGAGAGATACCGTTAGGTAGGCGGGACGGGGTCCCTTAGTTACCTGTCCTGACGGGTGGATCCCTCTCCGATGCCGCGCCCGATGCCGAGCCGTTGGTAGGTGAGAGATCCAAGTTCTCCTCAATGATACCGTCGGCTATAGCATTCCTGTAGTCGTCGATGTACTGTTCGAGCTCATCAAACACGTCCTCTCCATCGACTGCTATGGCCTCTTCGGTTTCCCCATCTGCCTCCAGTTCAATGGCCTTCTTCTTGGCCACATCTTCAGGGGGTGATGAGTCTTCCGCCTGTTTCCTTTTTCCCTTGGTGATGATCTCTGCGGAAGAGACAAGGGAAGAAGCCTCCTGGAGGGGAGGTGGAGGGTTAGGGGGAGGGGGGTGGGAGCGGGTGTGGTCTGGGTGAGTGGGGGTTGGGTGACCACAGGGGTTGGGGTAGGGGTCTGGGCTGGGGTGGGAGGGGTAGGATGGGGAGGGAGGGGTTGGGTGCGGAGGTGTGGGAAGGGTCGGGGGGTGGCTGTATCTTACCCTCCTGTGCCTTCCCTTTTCCTTTATCCTTCTGCTTCTCCTTCGGGGCTGCCTTTTGGGGTGGTGGTTTTGCGGCTGGCTGTGACGGTTTCACAGCGCCCATGGCAACCCTTCCGGCGTAGCTCTTGGCACGTTGCGGGCAGGCTGTGTACAGGTGGCCTGGTAGTCCACAGAGGTTGCAGCACCGCACTCTGGGGCAGTCCTTCGCCTCATGGCCAGTCACCTGGCAGTTCCTGCAGGCGTGCTCTTTGCAGTTCCTTGCGATGTGGCCCAGCTTTCCACACTTCATACAGGTCTGGGGGATGTCCTCGTAGCGGATGATGCCCGGTGAGTTCCCCAGGTTGAAGCTTGGGCTCAGGTGCTGGAAGCCGCCTGGCTTGCTGGAGTCCTTCCGCAGCCTGCAGATGACGCTCCACCTACCCGTCCAGAATCCGTTGGAATCGAGGATCTGGGTGGGACCCTTCAGCACCTGGCAGAAGCGTCTCAGGTAGGTGGCGATGTCCGCTGCCGGTATGTGGGGGTTCCTCATCGCAATCATGATTCTTCTCTCCTCTCTCTGGATTGGGGAGTTTCCGTCGAACTTCCTGAAGGGCGAGTCTGGGCCTGCTGTGGAGAAGGCCTCCCAATACCTCCTACAGACCTGCATCGAGATGAAGGTGATGTAAAAGATCCCCTCCATGAAGTTCTGGATCGACAGGGTCTCCGCCTTGGAGAACCCCTGGTCGAGGACCATCTTCTTGCCAAACACTTCAGGGGTCATGTCCGGCACTCGGCCATCCACCTTCCTCAGCTTCAGCGCCACCGTTGTCCTCATCCAGGGCTCCAGTGCAGGCGCCCCTAAGGGGTCCTGCCTGGGCCTGGCCTGAGGCCGCGGGGTTGCCTCTGCCGGGGTGGTGGAGGTCGAGGCGGCCACTTCCTCCTGAGGTCCGGCCGACGTTCCTGTTCCGGGGGCCTCCTTGGTTTCTCCCTTCTTCTTTGGCATCCTCTTCTTTGCCATCTTTACTTCTCGTCTCGTCTTCGTGGGCGGGCTTCCGGAGGTCTGCCGATGTCGTAGAGGTCTCGTCGGGACTGCTGCTCCCCAACTTGCTCGAAGCCTTGGAAGATCCTCTGCTAGGAGTTTGCAGGGGTTCAGCTTGGTCTCGGCGTCCTCAGTCCGACGTCTTCCTCGGCGATCTCGGAGTCTTCCGCCCTTTCCGCCTGGGATGTGCCCTTAAAAGGACATTTAGCTCTTTCACCAGGGGAACTGTGGGCCCAAGCTGCAGCACTGATAAGAACAGATTTTTTTTTTTTTTTTTTTTTTTTTTTTTTAAGCTTTCTTGGCCCCTGTTGCATGCAACAGAGGTCCCGGGTAAGCAAGGCTATTAGCCCCATGCACGGAAAAAGCGTGAGTGCCCTAAAGCACCCCCACAAAACGTGCATGAGTAGCCACAGGCCCCACAATGCTGCAGGGCCCTTCCGGTTGTTCCCCGAAGGGAACCTTCCCCCTTTGCCTTCGGCTCAGGGGGTGGCATCCTCCAACACCCGAGGGGTTGGAGGATCCTGGGGTCCTCCGAGGAGGACCCCTACTGCGCCCAGTGGTTACCCAAAGGGCCTGGCCATGTGGCATCCGTGTCCACATGGTCCGGGTGGCTCCCCCGAGAGGGAGCCGGGTGGGAACCGAAGTCCCCGGTGCCAGCAAGCTGGCCCCGACCTTGCGGCCGGAGTGATAAAAATTCGGCACTCTCCCTAGCCAAAAGGCCGGGGAGCTGCGTTAGTTGGCGATGCATATGGGCAGTACAGACCAAAGCACCCTACTTCCGCCTGAGATCTGCCACATCTCAGGTTTTTTCAGGTGCACCTGGAGCGCCACTTCCAGGGGCAGTACGCCTAAGCAAAGCCCTCAGCCATTCAGCCTCGACCAGGAGTAGATCCATTCCACCAGACCGTGGGAATTATGACTAGGCGGGACACACTGCCACTGTGCCATCCCTCCAGGTCCCCCAAGGTTACCCAACTGAACAGATTTTTTTTTTTTTTTTTTTTGTGCTTCCTTGGCTCCCGCCTTTCGGCAGGGGCCCTGAATGCTAGGGCTTAAAGCCGCATACCCGGGAAAAATGACAGTGCCATTATAACACTGCCACAAAACCGGGCATGCGGCGCCCTCTGGGTCCTTCTCAAAGGGAAGGACCCAAGGGTTCCCTTCCCTCCGAACCGAGGTTCGGAGAGGAGTGGAACCCTTATCCCCTCGCCAGAGGCTCGGGGACCACTTGGGGCCTCTCATTTCCCGAAGGCACGAGAGGGCCCCCCTGCCCCAGTTGTTGCCAACTGGGTTCATGGACTAAGTATCTACCAGGAGGGAGATGCACAAGGACGACCGTGGGCAAGGTGCCTTTAGCCGTCCTTCTCGCATGCCCCTGCCGGCTCATGCTTACTTTCTCTGTGGCCCCTTGTCTGACGTGCGGTGCACAGCAAGTGCCATGATCCGCACGTCCTCCGAGGTGCCACAGCTTAACCAATACTTACCATCAACAAGCGACAGGTGGGGTAGGGGAAAAAGGGGGAAGGGAGGGTAGGGTAAGGGTGTACCTGAGGCTTTATTGAGGGTTAACACACATGAAGGAGGGAGGAGGGGGGACAGGACAAACCTGTGAAGATCAGTCGTCGTCCGGTTCCTCCAGAGAGTCCATGAGGCTATAGTCTCTGAGCAGGCTGTGGATCAGTCTGCGACCATCCTCCTTGGACATCATTTCCCTCCGTCGTACAAACTTGTTCCTGGCGCACCACATGGCGTCCTTAAAGCAGCACATGATGCGCCAAGCTTCCTCGATCTTCCCTTCTGAGTGATCTCCGTCGAAAAGCCCATACATCACTGCGCAGTGGGTAATAGCTTCTCTTGGGATAACACCCGACAGTTCTTGTCCCAAGGCGTCCAGCAGCCTCTGTGCATACGGGCAGTCCCAGAAAATGTGCAGCGATGTTTCTTCCTGGATTACGCACAAGGGGCAGTGTCTGTATCTGCACAGGTTCCTGGAATGCATGAAGGTCCTAAGGGGCAGTCCCCCTCGGATGGCCATCCAGGACAGGTCCTTGTGTTGGTTGGTAAGTTTCCTGGATGCCACATTCTTCCATACATACCTGGAGGTGCTGTCTGGTAGCCCTGGGATGGATTCCATACTGTCTCTGGCTCTAATAGTCTTGTAGACCATCTTTGGCTTCCACAGGCCTGGTTTGATCTCCTCCAGTCGCTGCTCTTTGATGAACTTGGAGGCTTCCAAGTAGAACCAAGGAGTGTCCCAGTTGTAGGGGATGGAGCTGTCCCACTTGTCCCACCTTAACGACCTCCAAAGGGGGAGCAGGAAGAAGCGAGACATGGAGTTGCCTGCGGAGCCCTGTGCGTAGTCTGTGATAGTTCTGCGGATGCAGTTACACACAAAGAAGACCCACAGCATCGTAGGGATGTCGGGCACGCCCTTACCCCCCTTGTGGTGCTCCTTGTACATAACCGCCCGCTTCACTCTGTCCATCTTGGATCCCCAGATGAAGTGGAAAACTGCCCTGGTGATGACCTTGCATGTCTTCGCCCTTGGTGGCCAGGCCTGGGCCAGGTACTGCAGCACTGGGAGGATCCCGTTCCGCAGCACCAGTGTTTTCCCCTCGATGGTAAGTCTTCTGAGGCTCCAGAGTCCGATCTTTTGGTGCATCTTGGCCAGTCTCTCCTCCCAAGACTTCTGGGCAGCTCCTTCTGCCCCAAACCAGACTCCCAGGATCTTGATGCAGTCTGGCTTGATGTTGAAGGGGACTGATGCGGTTGAGGCCTGGTGCCACTCCCTGAAAAGAATAGCTTCAGACTTACCGCAGTTGACCTTTGCACCTGAGGCTCGGCCAAAGTCTTCGCAGGTATGGGCTAGTGCCGAGATAGACCGCTCATCTGTGCAGAATACCGTCACATCATCCATGTATAGCGAACACTTGACCTCTCGTTTCTCCATCCCTGGGGCGGTGATCCCTCTGATGTCAGGGTTCCGTCTGATGCACTCGGCGAAAAGCTCTATACAACAGACAAAAAGAAGAGGGGAGAGAGGACAGCCCTGCCTGACCCCCGAGAGGATCGGGAAGGCTTCTGTCTTCCAGCCGTTCACCAGCACCGTGGAATGGATTCCTGCGTACAAAAGGTTAACATATTTGCAGAACATTTCTCCGATACCAAACCTGTTGAGTGCCTTGCAGAGGAACTCATGGGAAACCCTGTCGAAAGCCTTCTCCTGGTCCAGACTTACCAGTGCAGCGCGGACATTGCGGTCTTTGATGAACTGGATCGTGTCTCTTACCAGGGCCAGGCTGTCAGCGATCCTGCGGCCGGGGATTCCACATGTCTGGTCCGGGTGGATGATCTGCCCAATAACCTTCTTTAGCCGGTTGGCCAACACCTTGGTCAGGATCTTGTAGTCCACATTAAGGAGGGAGATGGGCCTCCAATTTTTGAGGTCGCACCTCTCTCCCTTCTGCTTGTACAGAATCGTGACCATTCCCTCCCTGAGAGAAGGGGGTAACTTACCTTCCACTGCCATCTCTTCATATAGCTCCAAAAGGTCCGTGCCTACCAGATCCCACATTGCCACATAGAACTCTGCGGGGAGGCCGTCACTGCCTGGGGTCTTACCTGAGCTGAAAGATGTGGCTGCGGCATGAAGTTCCTCCAATGTCAGGGGTGCGTTTGCTGAGGACTTACCCTCCTCGTCCACCGTTTTAGTGATTCCTGCGAGGAATCTTTCGGTGGCTTCGTTGTCCGTGGCTTTGTGGGAGTAGAGGCTAGAGTAGTAGTCGGTGACCACGTCCATCACAGCCTCCTTCCCCTTCCTCATAGCCCCAGACTCGTCCCGCAGCTCAACCAGGGGTGTGTGGCCTGAGTGGAGTTTCCTGAAAAAGAATGAATTACATTTCTCACCTTTCTCCAGATTCTCCACCTTGGATCGGAAGACTATGCGCCTGGCTTCCTCCTCAAAATGACTTTTCAGACATTTCTTGGTCTCTTCCAGGTCTTGCCTAACCTCCCAGCCACAGTGGTAGAGGTCCTGCAGGGATTGTAGCTGGCGCTGCAGCCTCCTGAGGTCCTTCTTCCGCTCGCTCTCCTGTTGACGTCCCTTCTCCTGGAAGAAACTGCGGAGCCTTACCTTGGTGAACTCCCACCACTGTCCAGCGCTGTCGAACCTGTCTTTGTCACCTCGCCAGGAGACATAGGCCTCTCCTAGCTCCCCCATGAGCTCCTCATTTTCCAGCAGTTTACAGTTCAGCTTCCAGGAACCTGGTCCAGGGGGAAACCCGTCGCCTAGGATTGCCTGTAAGTGCACTGCTCTGTGGTCAGAGAAGAAACAGGGGATCATGGAGTGACTGCTATGCCTCACTGCTCGGGAGGTGAAGATGAAGTCAATCCTCGAGCGCACCGAGCCATCAGGCCGACACCATGAGTAATTCATGGCTCCCGGCCCAATAGAACCCACTGCGTCTCTCAGAGATGCCTCCCTCACCATCTCCACAAGCAGGCGGGAGGTGACATCGAGCTCGGCTGTCGCGTTGGAGCTACGTCCTCCCTCTTCCACTGGGCAGTTGAAATCACCGGCCAACACTACTGGTCTGGATGTGGCGAGGTGCGGTCTCAGGGTCTGGAAAAGTTCCAGCCGCTCATTCTTTCCAGGGGGGGCGTACACGTTGATGAACCTAACCGGCTCTCCTGCCCACGAGCCGTCTACGACCAGAAGTCGGCCGCAGACGAGCTCCTGCACAGTGTCAACCATGAACGCCTGACCCCTGATCAGAATGGCTACCCCTGCAGACTTGCAGTCGCCACCTCCCGACCAGAACGACGGCCCGTGAGTCCACTGGGTGGAGAGGTGCCTGTATGTGCTTGCATAGGGCAGTGCACATTCCTGCAAGAAGAATACATTACCCTGTTGCCTGTCAAGGAATGCCAGGGCTGTCTGTCTCCTCGACGTGTCTTTGATACTTCTCACGTTGATGGAAAGAATGTTGAGTCCTGCCATCGTTACTGCTGTGGGAAGAGTAAGACCATTACTGTGGTGGGGGCGTTGCCCCCCCCCGTTACCTGTCCTGTCTGGCGGCTCCCCTTCCGGTGCCACATCTGGGTTCTCGTGCGTTGTGGTCACCGTCACTGGCCTCTCGCTGCTGTTGTAATGGTGTGGGGCTATGATGTTTTGCCAGTTTTTGAGCATCTCTGCTATGCCCTTTTGGAGCTCAGCCTCTCGGAGGTCCGTTGTTGCTGTTGGTTTCATTACCCTTTTCGGGGCGAGTTCACCAGCGGATGAAGATCCTTTCGGAACTTTCAGTCTCCTTTTCACCCCTATTGGGGTATCTGTTTGGGCGGCAAGAATGGGGAATTCCTCCAGGGATGTTATCTCGGGGGGTGGGCCCTGGGAGGAGGGGGTGGGGGTGGGAGGGTCGTGGGGTGGGAGGGTGTGGGTTGGGGTAGGGTTGGGGAGGGTGGGTCCAGGAGGGGTGGGGTTGGGAGGGGTGGGTTTGGGTGTGGTCTTACCATCCTTCCTTTGCGGGTTCTTTGTTGGCTGTTGTGCTGGTCCGGAGGGTGTGGGCTTCGCAGGTCTACGTACGGACTGCATGGTGCCTTTGGCGACCTTTGCGGCGTAGGAATTATCCCGCCGGGGGCAGTCCTTATACATATGACCCGTCAGCCCACAGAGATTGCAGCTCCTTGCTCTGGGGCAGTCCTTCGACTCGTGTCCCGTCACTTGGCAAAACCTGCAAGCAGATTCCCCACAATCTTTCCCTTGGTGTCCCAGCTTACCACATCTCCTGCAGGTATGGGGTACATCCTCGTATCTCAGGAGTCCTGTTGAGTTCCCCAGTGAGAAGCACTGTTTTAGGTGCTGGAGGCCGCCCGGCAGATTGGGATCCTTCTGTAGCTTGCATAGGACCGACCACCTTCCTGTCCAGAAGCCGTTGGCGTCCAGGAGCTGGATGGGGGGTTTCAGCACTTCGCAGAAGCGCTTCAGGTAGGTGGCAATGTCCGCTGCCGGCACATGTGGGTTCCTCATCGTGACGGTGACTTTCCTTTCCTCCCTCTGGATGGGGGAGTTGCACAGGAACTTGGCAAATACCGAATCAGGTCCCGCTGCCGAGACCATCTCCCAGTATCGCCTGCATACCTGCAGGGAAACAAAGGTGACAAAGAAAATACCTGAGACGAAATTCTGGATAGAGAGGGTTTCCGCCTTTGCGAACCCCTGCTTCAGGACCATCTTTTTCCCGAACACCTCCGGGGTCATGTCCGGCACTCTCCCCTCTACTTCCTTCAGCTGGAGGACCACCGTGGTCTTCATCCACGGCTCCAGGGCAGGTGGTCCTTGGCGGGCCTGCCTGGGCCGGGGGTGGGACCCCGGGGCCACATCCGCTGGGGCGGCAGAGGGTGAGGCGGCCACTCCCTGAGGTGCCGAGGAGGGTCCTGGTCTCGGGGCCGCAGCGGCTTCCTTCCTCCCTTGTCCCGACTTCTGTCTGGGGCTCTTCTTCCTCTTCTTCTGTCCGGCGGTCCTGTAGTTTCCTCCCGGAAGGAACTTCATGGCGCCGGTTCTCTCTGGCGAGGATCCGATTCTTCCCCAGGCGATTCCGAGCTGCGAAGTTCTCCTGCTTGTCTGTAGCTTGCAGAGTCTCTGAAGTTCCTCGGTGAGTTCCTGGAGATCCTCAGCTTGCTTGCGACTTGCAGGATGATCTTCTGGTCTCGGAGTTCGGCGTCTGGGATATCCTCGGCGGTCTCTCGCTGGAATTCGTTCCGCCTGGGGTTGTCCTTAAAAGGACAAGCTCTTCCCACAGGGGACACTGGCCCAAGCTGCAGCACTGATAAGAACAGATTTTTTTTTTTTTTTTTCCACTCAGTCAAATAAAACGTTAATCTCACACAGATTTTAGTCGTAAGACGTAAAACTTTAAATGAGAAATCGTATCTTCGCATCATTGTGGATCTATAAATCTATTCCAATCTTTACTTTCCCATATTTTTTCCTGCATATTTAAAGCCATAATTTTTAACATCTCTCCAAACAAAAGTATACAAAAAAACTTAGACCAAAACTAATACATTTTTCAACTAAAGTTACATCACAGTAAAACCTTTAAATTTTCTCCCACAATTTTCTTTGTTTTTCACAGTAAAGATATCCCATTTTCATTGTATCGTCATTCCCGAAATACTCTGAAGAACCACAGTCATACAACTGAGTTCTTCTTACAAACCACAAGGGTAGAGTGTACTTTACAGCGTTCAAAGCAAAATCCTCCTTAATAAACTCCCACCACCACTTCTTAATTTTAGAAACCTGCTGCTCTTTTAACCTTCCCCATACCTCATCCGCCTCCCTGCTAACCTTCCGTATCTCTTCATCCCAGATTCCCTGTAATTCCCTGTGTTCGCGCACAATTGGTGCATAATATCTCCAGTTACGTCTTTCCCTCGGCACATAAGGACCTATAGCTTCACTTAACTCAGCACTTTCTTTCACAGTCATTGACACTTTCCTCTCAACAGACTTTTTGTCTTCCAATTTCTTTGCCGGCTCAGACTGCTGCGACACCTCCAACTCCTCACTCCCTGTCTGCAGTACCTCATACTTGTTAGGTGACAAGGGCACACTGTCACTCTCCTGAACACGCAGCTTCCTCTTCTTAGCACTGTTTCCACCACTCACCACCTCCCAATCTTCCTGTGACTCCTCCCCCTTGGCCTCAGTCACCTCCATCTGCTCCTCCTCTCTCTCCACACGATCTCCCCATTCCTCGCTATCAGTAGACACCCGGCAGTCACCACTCTGCGGACTCCACCCAATCTCATCCTCACTGGACGTCACATCACCACAACCACTCGCAGCTCTCATCTCCATCAGCCTCCTGGCCTTGCCCATCTCTGGGGTACCACTACACCCAGCAGGACTCCGCTCAGGACTCAGCAACAAGGATTTCGCAGTAACTCCGCCCACACCATGTCGCACAACACCAGATCCACCCATATTACTCGAGACTCCGCCCACAGCACTTCCATCCACCACATTCAGCTTCCTGATCACACCGCCCTCAACCTCCGTCACACAAGAGTCCTGGCTGCCCTGTACGACATCATCCACACTATCATCACCCGACGGAGCATGGCCACGCCCACTGCCGACTCCGGTCTCCTCACCGCCCGGCCCTCTGGGCTGACCACGCCCCTCCTCACTCTCCGCAACACCAACCACAGCGTCAGTCACTTTACCAGCCACATTCTGCCCCACATTCCCAGTCTCCGCATCCGCACCAGCCTCTCCGCTCTTACACCCAACACTTCCATCCTCCACACCAACCTTCTCCGCATTCTCACCGCTCGGCGCCTGACCACGCCCCTCACTCGCGTCACTCGTCCCCTGACCACGCCCACCGCTCGCTCCGCTCTCCGCACCGGAATCCTCCTGCCGGCTCCCCGACACCGCGGGCTCACCAGTCACCCCCACACCAGTCACCCCGCTCTCAACACCCACACCAGCCACCTCCACACGCTCCACAGCCATCCCCACACTCTCACCGCTCGGCGCCTGACTACGCCTCTCACCCGCGTCACTCGTCCCCAGACCACGCCCACCGCCACCTCCGCTCTCCGCACCGGAATCCTCCTGCCGGCTCCCCGACACCGCGGGCTCACCAGTCACCCCCACACCAGTCACCCCGCTCACAGCACCCACACCAGCCACCTCCACACGCTCCACAGCCACCTCCAAACTCGCTGCAGCCTCCGCTCCCTGACCACGCCCCCCGCCCTCTCCCGAGTCACTCGGCGCCATCTTGGCTCCTCCATTACCCTCAGATACAGCAGCGGCAGTAATATCCATACTGTCCTCGGTAAGTACAGTGTCTGCACCAATCACCACACTGACATCAGGAGAGGCTGCAGCCGGGGTGTCCTCAGCCCGCACTCCAGCCCCCTCCTCCCGCACAGTGTCCTTCTGCTTCCCCCACCCAGCAAACAGTCCTCCGACTTCACCTCTAACAACCCCCGCATAGGAAAACAGCTTCCTGCCACTGATCTTACTACAATTACGTGCCAGGTGCCCGGTCTCCCCACATAGATCACATGAGCGGGGGGCCTTACACTCTGACGCCATGTGCCCACTCTGCCTACATATACGGCAACATGCTTTATTAGGGCACTCAGCCCTAATATGCCCATACTCAAAGCATCCTCTGCAGTACTTGGGCTGGCCCTGGTAGTGGACAGTACATCTCTCCCCAGCAACACGGAAAGAAGCGGGGGGATGCACTGTACCTCCATAGCCAGTTACATCCGGTATCAGTCTGACCTTGTACTTCAGCTTACTCCTGTACATCCCATAAGGATTGTACAGCTTCTGAGGGCCACCCACTTCCAAACAGTACTGTTTCAGCCAAGTTCTCACCACATACTCCTCCATGTAGGGGTTGTAGAGGTGAACAGTCAAGTCCTTCATCCCAGGGTCAAAGCATAGTTGCACCCGCAGTTTCCGTAGGATCTTGTGATCCGCCAACAACGCCTTCAGCTTCCAATTCTCGAATACCTCCAGGCACTTTTCCTCGGAGTGAAAAGTAATAACATATAAGCCCCTCTGCACAAAATCCTGAACCGAAAAAAAATCTGTTACCTTTAAGTTAAAGGTCTTCAGCAACACTTCATTCGCAATCTCCTTAACGCCATACTCGTTCCGATTTTCCTCCTCAACCTCAATCTTGAGGGAAGCCCGCAGGTTTTTCCAGTCGTCCGCCATCCTTACGACCTTCGCCCCACTGTTGTTCCTAGGGCCCCCACAAGGAGGCCCTCTCGCTAAACCCCCTGACCAAGACCAAGCAGGCGTTCACCCACTTGATGTTAGCCAAAAGGCCGAGAAGCGATAACCCAATTACTCTCCGCAGCCGCGCCCGCCGACACACCACACTCCCTGGGAATTAAAGCATTATTACCTACTAAATGCAGCAGCGGCGAACAGCGCACAACCCAGCACTGCCCCGCACAGCCGGCTAACCCCGGCCAGCTACCAGCTGCCAGGGGGGGGGCCCCCCTTCCCATTGCCTGTGCAGGCCTGCCGGGCCCCCGGGATGGGCGCACCTGTGCTAAACGCAGACGCACGGGGCCAGGCTCAGCTGCCGCCTGATTACATTAGCATGGCCCCGCCCACCGGCGGAACAGCCATCACCCCTCCGCTGCCGTGCCTCCACGTCGAAGAGAAAAGTAAAGTAGGCCTCCGGCTCTCTGGCAACACGCTAGGAGAGAGTGTGGAGGGCAGAGGAAGAAGTCAAGTCTCTAGCCTGGCTGGCTGTTTGAGAACACAGTGTGTCTTTCTTCGTTCATCCTCCTTCCTCTTCATATCTCTCTGGCTGTGTGGACGTGCGCGGTGTGCCACAAGAGGGAGACACAGGCCGGGGAGTGGAGAGCCTAAAACAGGAGTTGCCTTCCTAGCCTGCTGCACACTCACTCTCACAGCCTGGCACTGAAGCAGGCACCTGAGCAGGTGCTGAGTCATGCAGGAAGTCAACCGATGATGTCACAAGGCCCTGGTCCCAGGCAGCTGCTTAGTAAAGGGGCTGCAGCCAGGGCTCTGCCTGCCAGTCCGCTGGAAGCTCTCTGGGGGAAGGATGCAGCTGCTTTTCTTGCAGAGGACAACGTGCAAACGTGAAGAAAAGTGACCCGTTCATGGTTTTTGGGACCTGCAGCTACTGCGCCGCGCAAGTACAATACAGACTAATCAAAATTAAAAATGATTTTTTCTTTGGTTGTGGGGTTTTTTTTGTGTGTTTTTCTGACTTCTTTTCTTGTCAGTTCTCAGGTTCTGATAACCAATGCGAAATACAGAGTCTATGAATAAATGACACAGATGCACAAAAATAGACACACACACTGATTTGAAACAATGTTTTTATTGTGGATATCACAATGTATCCTGCACCCAGCAGTAGCAGCACAGACAGACATAGACCGCACAGCAGGGTGGACAATACACAACACTTGCTACTGGCAAATTCACTTTGCAGAGGGACACTTAATTTCTCCACTACACTTCCGTACACTAACTTAGTTAGTCAGCTGGGTATTTGAGTAGTTTTGATCTGTTTTTTGACACTAGTTAGAGAGAGTAGTGCACCGGTCCTGGAGGTACTGCAATACCAGGTCGATGCGCGGAGTGGACAGAGCAAGCTCTTCTTCCATCTCCCTGTTCCAAAAATCCATTTAATATATGGTCCCCAGATAGGGGACGTATCAGATATTAAACTGATAAGAACAGATTTATTTTAATTCTTTTATTAGAAAAATACATACAATAAACAATACTCAATATTCAATAAGCATCAGAATATTTTGTACATAATTGACAATTATCTCAATTTCACATAAAATGACAAACTTCACTTTATTTTACAGAGAAAATCAAAACACCTACACCTAATCCCTTACATCTTTCCCTCAGGATCCACTCTCCCTCCATCTAAAACATTACATACAAGATTCTTGTTCCTAAAAAACAAAAATTAGCGTAAACAGCAAAAGACGGAAACAGTGGATTGTATAAATAATGTGAGTTACCATTTTTTGAATTTCCACACTCCTTCAGCATTATCTAGACCATATTTTCTCATATCACAGTACCCATATAGGTACAATCTACCTCGGACCATGGCCACACAGTCCCTTATTCTCAACTCATCCTTCCTAAATATTAACAAATTCCTAGCATCCCACAGACTCTCCTTCACACAATTCACCAACATCCACAACTCTCTTGCTTTACCCCTCTCCAGATCACACAACCCATACAACATCATACTAAACGTCAATCTCTCCACACCAGTCAAACCCTTAATCAACGCACCCAGATTTCTCCATACTTCACTTGCAAACTCACAATCCCACAACACATGATTCACATTCTCTACATTCCTACAACCTTCCCTCGGACATACTTCACTATCAACTAATCTCCGTCTACGCTGAAATTCTCTAGTTGGCAAAGCTTTATGAACCGCCAACCAAGATATATCTTTTTGCCTATTGGTTAACTCTACACAACTCATGTTCTTCAATACTTTCTCACTCTGAACCTCAGACAAACCCCCAATCACCTCAATCTCCCACCTTTCCTCAAACACTTTCATTACCTTCTTACTATCACACCACACTTCTCTAGATACACTCTGCAAGTCATACCATCTAATACACCTCTCAATTCTCATGTAAAACCACGGAGTAGCGAAAGCTACAGGCTTCTTCAAATCCCAATCATACAACTTATACCTTCTCAACACACTTCCAGCAGCATACCTCCACATACATCCAGATATTCCATCATTCTTACTGATTTTTTATTTTTATTTTGCAATACATTTTTATTAAAGTTTTGTACAAACAATAACCTAACGATTTGACTCATCTTAGAATTGTAAGCTATACGGTAGACAATAGATGCAAAATTGCTTAATAAACCTTCTAATAGACTAACACATGCATTCTCTGTCAATTAGCTGTAACTTAAAGAGACACTGAAGCTAAAAAAAATTATGATATTATGATTTGCATGTGTAGCACAGCTAAGAAATAAAACATTAAGATCAGATACATCAGTGTAATTGTTTCCAGTACAGGAAGAGTTGAGAAACTCCAGTTGTTATCTCTATGCAAACAAGCCATTAATCTCTACGACTTTCAAAATCGTGGAGAGGGCTGTCTTCTGACTTTTATTATCTCAACTGTAAGTGAACAGTTTTCTTTTTATCTGCCAGAGGAGAGGTCATTAGTTCACAGACTGCTCTGAAAGAATCATTTTGAATGCTGAATGTTGTGTAATCTGCACATATTATAGAATGATGCAATGTTAGAAAACACACTATACAGTATACCTGAAAATAAAAATTTGAGAATATTCTCTTTACTGCTAATCTTCTAGTAATTCCTGTGACATCATATGTGCAACTAACACGAGGAATATCAAGAAAGGAAAACATATTTTAACTCAGTGTGTAGGAGAACCACTTCACCTCTACCTGCATAGTTTTTGGTAGTGGTTTGGTTCTTATTAATTTGCCTCTAAGCAATTGGGTATCTGATCAGGGTAGGGGAGGGAGGGAAGCATCATACCAGGGGATTAGTCTGCAGGGAAAAATCTGATGCTGGAGTGCTGACTTAGGTTATGGATTTAGTAAGTGTCTGGGCAATGCCAAGTTTGAAATCTAATCCCAGTCTACTAGGCTATAGGGGATGGCTTATTAGGGCATAGTCTTCTGGAGAGGCAATGTTCCATTTCTAAGTTACATCTGGTTTATTGAATTATCTGGGAGATTTCCGGAATATGTTCATATGACCAATTTGTTAGAATGAGATGTCTTGTTGTGCAAATTAAGTGCGCCACCGCTTTCCTGTATGACAGAGGGATATCATCTATCCCAATCAAAAATAATGCTAAGGCGGGGGACAGTGGACTCCTGGAGGTGGAGAGCCTAGAAATGTTTTGGGATACGGTATTCCATAAAGGGTGTATTTTAGGGCATTCCCACATTATATGATATAGTGTACCAACAGGCAGTTTCTCCAGCAGTTAGAGGAATTATCTTTCGAATAGCTCGCTAGTACTCTCGGAGTAAGGTACCATTTACAGAACAATTTTCAAGATGACATACACATTTAGACATTCTTCGTAGACTAGAGTGCGCTTTAATAAATTGTTCCACTGTTATCCTAGTGTGACATTCTGTAGACAAATATCTCGCAAATTTATCTAAGGGGCAGTGATGGGGCATGGACAGAAATTGGTACCAGGCAGAGATGCCCCCTCTCAGCTGTGAAGGCCCATTTAATAATTGGAATAGGTTGTTTGGTAATATACATCTCTTTACAGGATGTGTTTTGAGCCAACTTGACAGTTGGGCATATTGATGGTGAAATCTGTTGAAGCCCTTGTATCTGCCCACTAGTGTTGGGAAAGGTAAAAGTTTACTCTCTGATTTGAGATCATTTAGGGAATTAATTCCTAATTTGGCCCAGTGTGAGTGGAATCAGGAATAACCCATGCGATAGCAGATAGTGGAATGTCTAGTTCCTTTCCTGATATCGGGGAGTCAGTTACCTCTGTCAGGGAGTTCCAAGCATTGTAAGTAGCTTGTATAGGAGGTGTATCTACTAATTTTGTGGGTATGCCTAAGGCACCAATTATTATTAAGGCTTTTAGAGAGTATGGGTGTCTTTTTGTAGCTTCCAGCATTGCCCAAGACTTAGCATGCTTACTAGACATGTCCAGGCATTGGTGGAACAATCTTAATGCTAAGTAGTACTTATACAGATCTGGCAACCCAAACCCCCCTAAAGTGGAAGGTAAAGTGAGTGAGGAGTAAGCTAATCTATGACACTTGTGCCCCCATATGTAGCAAATAATTAATTTTTTCGCTTCTCTAAAAAAGCTGGAGGGTATTGGGATTGGGAGCGTGCGGAAAAGATATAGCATTTTAGGTAGTGTTTGCATCTTGAAAGCTGCTATTTTGCCCGAAGCGGTAAGTTCAAATTTAGAAAGGTGTGATAGTTCCTCTTTTAATTTAGATAGAAGAGGAAGATAGTTGACTTTATATAGGCTATTAATATGATCAGGTATCTGTATTGCCTAAGTACGGTAAAGTTGTCTTAGTCCAAGGGAGCGGGAATTGTGTGGAGATAGTCTGAACTATTTGGTTTGGTAAATTAAGTCCTAAGAGTAATGATTTAGACTCATTTATTTTATAGAAGGACATTTTGGAAAATTCTTGAAGAGTTTTCCATACCTGCATCAGGGATGACTTAATGTCAGGAGCACATCATCCGCGAATAAATTGATCACACAAGGCCTATCTTTGGTCTTTACCCCTTGGGTTTTGGTGTTGCTGCGGATTTTTTCGGCTAGTGTTTCCATTACCAGTACGAATATCAGCCGAGAGAGTGGGCATCCCTGCCTGGTACCATTAGAAATATAGAACGTTTGTGAAAAGAATCCTGAGACCCTAACTGATTCGGAAGGGTTCTTATAAAGTGCCATAATTGCTTGGAAGAAGTGACCCTGGATTCCAAATTTAGACAGTGTTTCCCCCAGAAAACCCCAATGCACTCTGTCGAAGGCCTTCTCTGCATCCAAAGCAAGGAACAGAGAAGGCCTTTGGCAGGAGTTTACCCCATGTAATATATTGATAACTCTCCGGGTTCCATCCGGTCCTTGGCGCCCCTTTGTGAAACCTACCTGGTCTATGCCTATTATCTGAGGGAGGATGTGGTATAATCGATTAGCTAATATTTTGTCATAAAGCTTTTGATCACAGTTAAGGAGATCGGCCTGTAATTGGAGGTAAGACTGACAACCGATATTGTGGCTTTAGTGAATTCGGGGTGTATTTCCCCTGTAGTTAAGAAATAATTAAATAGTGATAATAGTCTAGGTGTTAATGTGGTTTGAAAGGTCTTATAATATTCGTGTGGAAACCCATCTGGATTTCTTGGAGATCGGTTGGCCTATTTAGTTCAGTCATCTGGGATGGGGAGATAGCGGGTAATTGTATAGAATCTAAGAATTGCTTAATTTCTTCTGGTGTTGGTTGGGGCATATTTGGGTCTCGGTGTAGGTTGTACAGGGCACCATAATAGTCACTGAATGCATTTGCGACGTCCTGTGGGTTTGGTAAACGAGTTTTAGAAAAGGGATGGATGAGATGTGGGATTTTAGCTTTGATACATCTACCTTTTTGCCAGCAGAGGGCTATCTTTATTTCCCTGATAATAGTATTTCCTTTTAAGTTGGTGTGCCTGTAATTCATGTTCTGCAATTAAGTGAATTCTCAGTTCTTGCCTTAAATTAAAAAGGGTGTTTTTTTTAGATTGGGGGTGGGATTATTCTTATGGGAAGACTCAGCTTGTTTTATCTGGAGAAGTAACGCATCTAATTTGGCTATGCAAGACTTCTCCCTCGAGGCCATTTGGATTAAGATGCAACGCATATAGGCCTTATGGGCCCACCATATTGTCGTACCTCCAATGGGGCCTGCCTCATTTAATGCAAACAATTCTCTAATGCTATTGGCTATTTTGATCCTATACTCCTCTTTCAGTAAGAGTTGGGTATTCAGTCTCCATGAAATAGGGGGACTAGGGGTAAGAGACCGGGCGACCATTATAGTGATAAGTGCGTAGTCTGACCACGTGATAGAGCCTATTGTGGACTTTGAGATTCTCTGAAGTGTAAAGCGGTCAACTAGAAATAAGTCAATCCTTGAATACGACCTATGTACATGTGAGTAGAACGAGAAGTCCTTTTCTGCTCCATGTTGAGCACGCCATACATCATACAGGTCCTCTTGATGTAGAAGACCTTGTAGGGGAGAGTTCGAGACTTGTTATGTGTTGGTAGAGTCCAAAGCAGGAATAAGGCAGGTGTTAAAGTCTCCTATGCATGTTGGATTATTATGGATTATTATGGCTCTGTACAAATTAACAAGCTGACACATCATTGCATTCCATCGGTTCTGGAGGTATGTTTAGCTTCGAAGGGTAACAATGGTTAATTTGCATATATTCAGCAGTGATGCACTGGGAGACATCTCAAGCTCACTCCAACCTGAATTATCGCAAATTCTTTCTGTTTTAAGAAAGCAAGCTTTTGTTTTTCTTAGCATTTTAGTAAGGGGGCTTTTAGGGCCATTGTAGTCCCTTACACACTCCAATGAGTTCTGGGTCACCATGAGCTTGCTGGTTAGTTTGTATCTCTCGGTGCTACAAGCCCTACTGCATAGAGCCAAATTAATCCATGCCATGCACTGATGAGGATCAAACAATCCGAAACAGTTTGTATGCATGTTGGATTATTATGGCTCTGTACAAATTAACAAGCTGACACATCATTGCATTCCAGCAGTTCTGGAGGTGTGTTTAGCTTCTAAGGGTAACAATGATTAATTTGCATATATTCAGCAGTGATGCCCTGGAAGACATCTCGGACCTCACTCCAACCTGAATTATCGCAAATTCTTTCTGTTTTAAGAAAGCAAACTTTTGTTTTTCCAATTATGAGGCATGAGGGTTCAGAGGACTTAGTTTGCTTGAGGAGCTTTCGGAGGAATTTTTTCTAACCAGTCTGTGGTGCATATATATTTACTAGAGTCAAGTTATAATCTTTTGCAAGGTACAAGGCTCTAATATATCTTCCTTGGTCGTCCTGTATGGTGGAAATTATGGACACGGGCAGGGAGGCATTAAAGGCTATTGTCACTCCTCTCTTTTTCTTTGTGAAGCTATTGCAGATAACTGTGGGAAAGGTGGGATGTGAGCACTTGGGTGCCTTACCTAGCATAAAGTGTGTTTCTTGAGCAAAGATAACGTCTGCCTTCTGTTTTAGTGCCTCAGACCACAAACGTATTCTCTTAAAGGGGGAGTTGAGGCCCTTTGTGTTGATGGAGAATTATTTCAAGGACATAGCCAGTCGTAATGATGCTGAGAGCTGATGTGGGTTGGAGTGGTGGGCTGTAGACCTAAATCATTGGCTTTAGAGATACCTGGGATGATGCTAGATGGGGTGGGGGAGGCAAATTTGAACATTATATTATATTGCTTGTTCTTCATACAAGGGAGCGTGGTTAGGAACCACGTACAGTATAGCAATTTCCACCTGTATGGGTGGGCTGGACCATTTGATCTACTCCCGATTAGCATGGTAAAAGAGTAAAGATCGTATGACCGACATCTTCATGGCTCATGAGACATTTTGCCAGACTGTGGAGAGTTTCTCAGCTTGACCCAAAGACTTAGGGGGGAAGGTTGTGGAAGGGGGACGTAGCCCCCATGCATGAAGTAGTTTGATGCCCTCTTCCAGGGATGTGGCAGCGTAGGTTTTCCCCTTGTGGCTTAGCAGGAGTTTGGTGGGAAAGCCCCATCTATAGAGTATTTGCTTTTCCCTTAAAAATTTTGTTAAGGGGGCCATGGACTTCCTTTTTGATAGAATGGCTTGTGAAAGATCTGTGGATGTATGTTATGGTATGGATCTGGGAGTTTCCCATTCTTCTTCAGGTACCCCACTAGAGCCTCTTCAGTATTGAAAAACTGAAAGCATACTATCACATCCCGTGGCAGCTTGTCCGGGAGATGTGACGGTTTTGGGAGCCTGTGGGTGCGCTCGATTGTAAGTTCAATTTTTGGCAGTTCCGGGAGTACCATGCCCACTAGTTGTATATTGAACTCTTTTAGTTGTGCTGCTGGTACATTTTCTTCTATGCCCCTGAATTTTAAGTTACACCATCTATTGCGGTCCTCTAGATCCGCAGCTTTTGCTTTCAGCCAGTAAATGTCATCTTGGTTATGATCCATGGCATCCACAGTTTTGTTGTGTTCTGTGATTAAGGCTGCGATTTGGGTTTCATTCCACCCTATCTCCCAGTCCACTTAGTGATTGTTGCATATGATTTGTTATATCCAGAATTTCTCTGGAGAAGGGAGGCTTTAAGGCATGCCTACGATACATTCTGCTCCGAAGCTGGGAAGGTTTCCAGCGAGTGCTCGAGGAGCGAGGTAGGGGGCTCGGCTTGTGTTTTTTGTCCTACCTTGTCCGTTGGATCTGCATAGCGGGGCTTAGACTTGACCGGACCGCGGGACGTTGGGGAGTCCGTCTCTGGGGAAGAATCACCTGCTCTTTGGTCGAGCTGCTTCCCAGTGTCTCCTGTTCTCGCGCTGAGCGGGCCTAGTGCAGGAGAGCCGGCGCCATCTTTGTTAGCGCTGCGTGCGCAGGCCTGCATCCCAGCGAATATCTCCGGGAGTTTCTGCGGTTTGGAGAGGTTTTTCTTTCACTTTTTAGACAGCTCGGTCTCCATGGGGTCCTCCCCAGCCTCTGGGTTCTGAACCTGTGTGTTGGGCATTGCGGTGGGTAGCTGGATTAGCCGCTGTGTGTCGGAGCTCAGGAGTTACACGTCCACCATCTATGCGCATTGGACATGCCCCCTCCATTCTTACTGATTCTAACACAGATACTCACATACTTCACCACCAAAAACCTTTCCATACGCACAACACCTTTCCCTCCATTCAGACGCATCTTCACCACTTTCTCTCTCCTGATCTTCTCCATCTTTGAGGACCAAAAAAAGACAAAACAGACTCTAATAATCATTTTCAAAATCCTGTCAGGGGCAGGAAACACATAATATAAGTATAACACAACTGGTAAAAGAACAGCCTTAATAATTAGGGCCTTTCCTTCCAAGGACAATGACCTCAAAGTCCAAAATTGAATTTTTTTCAGAATTTTAGAAAAAACCTCCTCCCAACTTTCTCTACCATATAATTCAACATTGAATTTCACACCAAGCACCTTAATTGCACCAGAACACACCACCCATTCACATCTCTCAATATCATCCCATTCACCAAACATCTTACACTCACTTTCCTCCACATTCACTTTAAATCCACTCACCATACAAAACACATCAACCAACAATTTCACTCTCCTCAACCCAGCAATACTTCTACACATTACAGTCACATCATCCATATAACCATAGTTGCATAGTTACATAGTTACATAGTTATTTTGGTTGAAAAAAGACATACGTCGATCGAGTTCAACCAGTACAAAGTACAACTCCAGCCCGTCCCCCACATACCCCTGTTGATCCAGAGGAAGGCGAAAAAACCCCCACAAGGCATAGTCCAATTAGCCCCAAAAGGGAAAAATTCCTTCCTGACTCCAGATGGCAATCAGATAAAATCCCTGGATCAACATCATTAGGCATAACCTAGTAATTGTAGCCATGGATGTCTTTCAACGCAAGGAAAGCATCTAAGCCCCCTTTAAATGCAGGTATAGAGTTTGCCATAACGACTTCCTGTGGCAATGCATTCCACATCTTAATCACTCTTACTGTAAAGAACCCTTTCCTAAATAAATGGCTAAAACATTTTTCCTCCATGTGCAGCTCATGTCCTCTAGTCCTTTGAGAAGGCCTAGGGACAAAAAGCTCATCCGCCAAGCTATTATATTGCCCTCTGATGTATTTATACATGTTAATTAGATCTCCTCTAAGGCGTCTTTTCTCTAGACTAAATAAACCCAGTTTATCTAACCTTTCTTGGTAAGCGAGACCTTCGATCCCACGTATCAATTTTGTAGCTCGTCTCTGCACCTGCTCTAAAACTGCAATATCTTTTTTGTAATGTAGTGCCCAGAACTGAATTCCATATTCCAGATGTGGCCTTACTAGAGAGTTAAACAGGGGCAATATTATGCTAGCATCTCGAGTTTTTATTTCCCTTTTAATGCATCCCAAAATTTTGTTCGCTTTAGCTGCAGCGGCTTGGCATTGAGTATGATTATTTAACTTGTTGTCGATGAGTACTCCTAAGTCCTTCTCCAAGTTTGATGTTCCCAACTGTATCCCATTTATTTTGTTTGGTGCTAGACCATTGGTACGACCAAAATGCATGACTTTACATTTGTCAACATTGAATTTCATCTGCCATGTATGTGCCCATATAGCCATCCTATCCAGATCCTGTTGCAATATGACACTATCTTCCTGAGAGTTGATGATTCTGCACAATTTTGTATCATCTGCAAAAATAGCAACATTGCTCACTACTGCATCTACTAGGTCATTAATAAATAAATTGAAGAGCACTGGACCCAGTACAGACCCCTGTGGGACCCCACTGCTAACAGTCTCCCATTTTGAGTACGATCCATTGACCACAACTCTTTGTTTTCTGTCCATTAGCCAGTTCCCTATCCATGCACACAAACTCTTCCCCAGTCCTTGCATCCTCAACTTTTGCACCAGACTTCTGTGGGGAACAGTGTCGAAGGCCTTTGCAAAGTCCAAGTATATCACATCTACAGCATTCCCAATATCCATATTAGCATTCACTACCTCATAAAAGCTGAGCATGTTAGTCAAACAGGACCTGTTTGTAAACCCATGTTGTAAACCCATGTTGATGCTGAGAAATAAGATTATTTTCTACTATGAAGTCATGTATAGTATCTCTTAGTAACCCCTCAAATAGTTTGCATACAACTGATGTTAAGCTTACAGGTCTATAATTTCCTGGATCAGATTTTTTGCCCTTTTTAAATAATGGGAAAACGTGGGCTGTACGCCAATCCACTGGGACTCTGCCAGTTGCAAGAGAGTCACAAAAGATGAGATAAAGGGGCTTAGCTATAACTGAACTTAATTCCCTTAGGACCCGAGGATGCATGCCATCCGGGCCAGGTGCCTTGTCTATTTTTAATTTATTTAGTCTTGCCTTTACTTCTTCCTGCGTTAAATATTTAATATTACAGTTAGAAGATTGAGACTCTTCTGCCTCTGTAATTTGCAACAGTGCTGTTTCCTTTG
Source organism: Hyperolius riggenbachi (assembly GCF_040937935.1). Classification (NCBI taxonomy): domain Eukaryota; kingdom Metazoa; phylum Chordata; class Amphibia; order Anura; family Hyperoliidae; genus Hyperolius; species Hyperolius riggenbachi. The sequence continues at coordinate 20,016,551 of NC_090649.1, forward strand.
AAGACAGAAGCAAAGAAAGCATTTAATAACTCTGCCTTACCTTGGTCATCCACCATTGAGTTCCCACCCTCATCCTTTAGGAGTCCTATATAGTCAACCTTTCTTTTTTTAGAGTTGATGTACTTGTAAAACTTTTTTGGGTTAGATTTGATATCCCCAGCGATTAGATTTTCAGCTTCGATCTTTGCCAGCCTAATTTCTTTTTTACAATTTTTATTGCACTCCACCAATCACACTCAAACATCTACCACTTCCACCAGGTATTTTTATCCCTCTCACCACCTTATCTCGCATCAGCATCCGTAACAAAGGTTCAATCACACAAACAAACAAAACCAGAGACAGGGGACACCCCTGCCTCACTCCAGAAGATATCTTCACTCTCTCAGACAACCAACCATTTACCTGCACCATACTCACCATATCACTGTAACACTTCAACCATCCAATCATTTTTCCAGGCATCCCCATCCTCTGTAACACTTTGAACATCCCTCCCACTACACCTATTACCCTCTCTAATAATACAATTAAAATCCCCAACAAATAAGGAAGGCTCGATTCCCCCCCCCCCCCCCCAAGAACAACCTCAACTTACTAAATAACTCTAATCTATCCTGTCTATTGGTAGAAGCATAGACATTAAATAACTAAATCCCACTAAACTAAAAAAAAACTAACACACACCTCCCCTGCCATACCTGCACCACCCTTCTAATCTTAAACAGATTCCCCCTAAAAAGAACCGCTACCCCTTTATTTTTTGTTTGCAAAGAGACCATACAGCTGGTCCCTCTGTCCACCTAACTATCCTCGGCTCTTCCCTCAAATTGCAGTCTTGTAAACAAAATATGTTGCTATCACAAGAAGACAATAACTTAAAGATGGCTGCTCGCCTATATCTCGAGCCAAGGCTCCTAACATTCAAGGAAGATATTTTGAAAAACATAAGAAAAACACAAATTACAGATTATAATTCAAAAGAACTAAACATCATGTAGGCCCCTTTTTTCTTTTTTGCCTCCTCCGCCTTCCTCCTTCTAGCCTTTTTATCCTTTTTTGTTTCCACAGGGACAAAATCTGTTTGACCAATAGCACTCCTATCCAAGCGCACTGAAGACTTCATCTGCATAACAGACTGTAGGTTCTCTAACTGCCCCTCACACACATAAGATTTTATGGAACCAGCATCAGAGTCCACTTCACCAGTACTCAAACTCCTGAATGTCCCCTGAAGGAGGAAGCTCCTCCCACGCCTTCCTCTTTCGAGTCCCCTTTGAGGTGTCCATATTCTGCTCATCCCCATCCTCCTCAAAATCCTTCTCCCCCTCCCCAACAAGAGGATCCAGAAGGGAATCATCCCTCTCCTCCGTTTTCTCACTGTCAGAGAGTTCAGAAACCTCCTCTGTCACACCCCCCTCCACAACAGACAATGGTTCCTTAGATGGTCCAGGAATCTCTGCACTCTCCTCCACAACAGTCACCGGCTCTTCAGATGATCCAGGAACCTCTGTACTCTCCTCCACAACAGTCGTTGGTGTAGCTGGAGGATCCGAGGCATCAGGAGCAGCCTCTGCCCCACCAGCAGTATCCACCTCTACCTCCACTACACCTCCACCTGTGTCTCCAGAAGCATTGCCAGCCTTATCTTTTGAAGATGCTCTATTCCTGAACGGGCATTGCCTGGCCAGATGACCCTCATCCATGCACAGATGGCACTTCTTTTTTCATTAAGCATTCAGCCATTTTATGGCCAGTTTTATAACAGTTCCTACAAGTTGGACCAGTCCGGCAGTTCTCTTTGGTGTGTCCGAAAGTAAAACAGGTCCGGCAGAACACTGGCTGATCTGTTTACCATAGTACACCCCAATCTCTCCCGATAGCAAAGGACTGTGGGGGATGTTTCACTCCTCTAATTCCCTCAGAGTATTTTTGGAACTCACACCAAAACTTCCTCTGGCCATTGAAGGTCCCAAATTCATTTTTCAGTTTTGTGCCAGGGGACACGTAACTGCAATACCGTAGCAAGAACATTTCAGCATCCTCCACAAAGGGATTATACACCTGGACCCACACTGAAGTCCGCTGTCTTGACTCTGCTGTGAGAAACAAAATCCCCTCAAGGTCTGGGTCACCCATCTTCTCACTCTTTCTTAATAGGCACGTCTGGACATCCGACTGAGATTCAAAAGACACATCAAAGTATCCCACTGATGGAAAATGCTGGATACAGTAAATTGATGAATGGTCCATAGCAAGCAATCCCTCCAGAACCGTCTTCTGTAAATGGCGTAGGCCCCAAACACCTTTCTTCTGCTCGGATAACACCAGCCTAATTGTGTATGGTGCTGTAACCAACATTTTCGCTCTGTACCTTCGCTACTATAGAGCAGCAAGGCAAACCTTGTACACCTCCACTACTGCCTACCCCATAGCAGCATGAGCTGCAAGGCTGAGTAGGTCAGCGTTTCGGTTACCTTTCAGCAAAGACCACTTGATCTAGCCAAAAGGCCGAAAAGCGATAACCCAATTATTCTCTGCAGCTGCGCCCGCCGCCACAGCACCCTCCGTGGGAATTAAGGCGAACTACCTACTAAATGCAGCAGCAGCGACGACAACACAGTACAGCACTTTACAGCACAGCCGGCTAACCCCGGCTGGCTACCAGCTGCCGGGGGCGGGGGGGCTTCCCACTGCCTCTGCCTCTGACATGCCTTTGCCATCGTGCATTTTGCCGTTTTATGTCCATGCTTATAGCAATTTCTGCACACCGGGCCCTTGCTACAGTCCTCCTTGACATGCCCGAAGGAAAGGCAGGTCCGGCAGAATACGGGCATATCCGGATACCACAGTACCCCACGATGCTTACCAACCGAGAACGACTGAGGAGGATGGTTCTTGCGATCCGGGCTGGACGAGTCAGGGCCCAAGACCACCCAAAACCTCCTCAGCCCATTAAAAGTTCCCAAGGAATTTTTTAAACAAACTCCCTCAGATACTCACTCGCAGTATCTCGTCAATAAGATCCTGATGTCCTCGTCCGGAACAAAAGGGTTGTACATTTGTACTGTGATCGGGATTTTGTGCTTAGACTCACAAACCAGAAAAGTAAAGTCCTCCAGTTCTGAAGCCCCTTTTTTGTCCTCAATCCTCTGGACACAGGTCCGCAGCACTGATGGGCTAACAAAGGTAAAGTCCACGAAGCCAGCCTTGGGAAAGTTCTGGACGCAGTAAATCTCCTTTCGATCCATTCCAATAAATGCCTCAATGGATATTCACGGCATCATGCAAGCTCCTTTTCGACTCGGAGATCACCAGTCGGAGCGTATTCGGTGAATCAGGGTTTGACGCCATCTTTCACTCCACCATTGAAAAGTAGGTCCGGAAACCCATGTAAACTGGTAAGACCGACCTTTTAAAAAAGGTGGTCACTCTCGTGCACTGCTACAACCGACCACCCCAAAGCAGCAGGCAGCATGAGCTGCAAGGCCGAGTGGACCGGAGTATTAGTTACCCTTCGGCATAGACCACTTGATCTAGCCAAAAGGGCGAAAAGCGATAACCCAATTCTCCGCAGCCGCGCCCGCCGACACAGCACACTCTGTGGCAATTAAGGCAAACTACCTTCTAAATGCAGCAGCGGCGACCAGTGCACAGGACAGCGCTGCACCGCACAGCTGGCTAACCCCGACCGGCTACCGGCTGCCAGGGGTGGCCCCCTTCCCACTTCCTCTGCAGGCCTGCTGGGCCACTGGGATGGGCGCACCTGTGCTAAACGCAGATGCACGGGCCAGGCTCAGCTGCCACCTGATTACATTTGCATGGCCCCACCCACCGCCGGAACAGCCGTCACCCCTCCGCTGCCGTGCCTCCACGCCAAAAAGAAAAGTAAAGTAGGCTTCCTGCTCCCTGCATTCCGGCAACACGCTAGGAGAGAGTGTGGAGGGCAGAGCAAGTCAACTCTCTAGCCTGGCTGTTTAAAAACAGTGCATTTATCTTCGTTCATCCTCCTTCCCCTGAAACGCTTTTCTGTCTGGACGTGCCACAAGCAGGGCCGGCCCTGGACTTTTTGCAGCCTGAGGCAAATTTAGAAAAAATTGATGCCCCCCCTCCCCTGTGGGGGGCCGCCGAGCCGGAGGGGTAGCGGGCAGGACGAAGGTATTGGGCCTAGCGGTGGGGTGGGGGGTCGGACCCCCTCCCTCACCTGGGTCTCCCGATCTGCGCTCCCCTCCAGCTGTAAATAGTTAGGAAGCAGCCGATAGTAAGAGGCATGGGCGGGAAGGAATCACCTCTTCCGCGTTCCAGCGTGCGCTCCACTGACGTCACTTCCTGCAATGCCGCCCACTGTATTGTAAGTGCAGGAAGTGACATCAGTGGAGCGCACGCTGGAACGCGGAAAAGGTGAGTCCTCCCCGCCCGTGCCTCTTACTATCGGCTGCTTCCTAACTATTTACAGCTGGAGGGGAGCGCAGATCGGGGGACCCAGGCGAGGGAGGGGGGGTCCGACCCCCCACCCCACCGCTAGGCCCAATACCCCCGTCCTTCCCGCTACCCCTCGGGCTCTGCGGCCAGCCCCCTGCACCCACAGACCGGCGGCTGCCGCCCCTAGAAGTTTGCCGCCTGAGGCAAAAGTTTCACCCCCCTCATGAGCGGGCCGGCCCTGGCCACAAGAGGGAGACACAGGCTGGGAAGTGGAAAGCCTAAACAGGAGATGCCTTCCTAGCCTGCTACACACACTCACAGCCTGCCACTGATGCAGGCACCTGAGCAGGCAGGTGCTCACAGGAAGTCAAACGATGATGTCACAATGAAAAAAAAGGCAGCCCTCCTCACAGAGCTCCTTATACTCCTCACATTCAGTGAGGCCACTTTAAGAGTTGTCATCAGCACACAAAGAGTTAATCACTTGAGCTGCAATCTGTCAGAAAGCCCACAGCTGGGGAGGAGGCTGTGCTCTCATCCCCATCAAGGATGACCTCAATATTATGCACAGACTCAGGCTTGTATGGCTGCAGTATATCAGGTGTTTCACTGCAGTCTGACTCACTAGAAATTACATCACGTGGCTCATAGTCAGGTGAGGAATCGCCAGCCACCTGCTGTTTTATTGCACATAATTCCCCGGCCACAGAAGTTAACTCCTCATTTGCTGCTTTGTTTGACCTCTTTGCTTTAAAAGTCTCCTCATCCTCTGACTCTAAGTTAACTTTCTTTTTGCATCTTTAACCTCTCAACGACCAGCTAACGCCGATTGGCGTAAACTGGTCGTCTGCGGGTTACCATGGAAACGGCCGCTCGATCGAGCGGCCTTTCCATGTCAGTTCACGGAGGGTGTCTCCGTGAACAGCCGGAGAGCCGCCGATCGCGGCTCGCCGGCAAAATGTAAATAGGCGGGGAAGAAATCCCCGCTGTTTACATCATACGGCGCTGCTGCGCAGCAGCGCCGTAAGGCAGATCGGTGATCCCCGGCCTCTGACCCTTTTCCACAACCAGTTTAGCAAAGAAAATAATTTTATTAATGTCCCTTTTTGCAGCAGCAGCCTTTGCATAGGACCCTCTAGGACAGTTTTTAAAGCGATGACCAGTCTCTCCACACACATTGCAAACAACCTCACTGGTGCAGTTAGCTGTCTCATGCCCAGTGGTGTTGCATTAATTACAGCGCGGCACATTTTTGTTACAAGTGTCTTGTTTGTGGCCAAACACCATACATTTCCTGCAGTAAGAGGGCATTCCAGGATAAAACAGGTACCCTCTGTCTCTCCCAATAGAGAAGTTTGAGGGGGGGTGCTTAAGTCCTCCTGCCCCCTCTGGATCATCAAGAAAGCGTACATAGTATTTGTATTTCCCAGTCCATATTCCACATTCATTCAGTACTCTATGGGAGAAACTTAAAGTGCAGTAGCGCTTTAAAAACAGTTCAATGCCACTTCTCTCTGCCCAGGGGTTGTAAACATGGATGACTAACGGAACCTCATCCCCCTGGTACAGGATAAAAAATGTAATGTCTGTGAACTCACGGTTGTTGGTATATTGCTTTAAATATCTGTGCAAAGTTTGGCAGTCTCCAATAGTTTCCAGTGTAAGGATGTATTCTCCCGACTTTCAGTCTTGCAGGCATACGATGTCATCCTTTTTAACGTGCAGCAGCTCCACCAGGTAATGGTCCACAAATCTTTTCAGGGTCACTTCTTTACGCTTCTTTACACTCATCTCGATACGGAAGGAATTTTTATATCTCGGTTCCCCAGGTTGTGCATATTGGATCCGAACCCCGCGAACAGGCTTCATCTCCGGGTAAACAGCACCAGAAGGGGTGCCCCCCCACTGTGCCACGATCGACCTCAAAGCTCAGTCCTTGATCTTAACCAAAAGGCTGAGAAGCGATAACCCAATTATTCTCCGCAGCCGTGCCCGCCGACACAGCACCCTCCGTGGCAATTAAGGCAAACTACCTTCTAAATGCAGCAGCGGTGACCACCGCACAGTACAGCACTGCACAGCACAGCCGGCTAACCCCGGCTGGCTACCGGCTGCCAGGGGGAGCCCCCCTTCCCACTGCCTCTGCAGGCCTGCCGGGCCACCGGGATGGGCACACCTGTGCTAAACGCAGACGCACGGGCCAGGCTCAGCTGCCGCCTGATTACATTTGCATAGCCCCGCCCACCGCCGGAACAGCCATCACCCCTCCACTGCCGTGCCTCCACGTCGAAGAGAAAAGTAAAGGAGGCTTCCGGCTCCCTGCCTTCTGGCAACACGCTAGGAGAGAGTGTGGAGGGCAGAGGAAGTCAAGTCTCTAGCCTAGCAGGCTCGCTCTGGCTGTTTGAAAACACAGTGTGTCTTTCTTCGTTCATCCTCCTTCCTCTTAAACGCTCTCTCTGGACGTGCGGGGTGTGCCACAAGAGGGAGACACAGGCCGGGAAGTGGAAAGCCTAAACAGATGCCTTCCTAGGCTGCTACACACACTCACAGCCTGGCACTGATGCAGGCACCTGAGCAGGTGCTCACAGGAAGTCCAACGATGATGTCACAATGCCCTGGGCCAAGGCTATATAAGGGGCTGCAGCCAGGGCTCTGCCTGCCAGTCCGCTGGCAGCTCTCCAGGGGAGGGGTGCTGCTGCTCCTTCTCTTGCAGGGGACAAAGTGCAAACATGATGAAAAGTGGTCCGGTCATGGATTTTTGGGGGCGCAGCTCAAGTAAAGTTCAACCAAAGCAAAATTATATAAAAAACAAGTATTTTAGTTTTTTGTGGTTTTTTTTCCATCTTCTTTACTTTTCTATTCTCTGGTTCTTATAGCCAGACGAAATACGGACTCCATTAATAAATGACACAGATGCACAAAGAAGCAGACAAAACTTGAAACAATGTTTTTTATTGAGGATTTCAACTGTATCCTGCACCCAGCAGTAGCAGCACAGACATAGAGCACACAGCAGGGGGGACAAAACAGCACTTGCTACTGGGAAATTCACTTTGCAGAGGGACACTTTTAATTTTTCCACTTGACTTCACTTAACTTAGTTAGTCAGCCGGGTATTTGAGTAGTTTTGATCTGTTTTTTGACACTAGTTAGAGAGAGTAGTGCACCGGTCCTGGAGGTACTGCAATACCAGGTCGATGCGCGGAGTGGACAGAGCAAGCTCTTCTTCCATCTCCCTGTTCCAAAAATCCATTTAATATATGGTCCCCAGATAGGGGATGTATCAGATATTAAACTGATGAGAACAGATTTTTTTTTTTTTTTGGCCTCAGCATCGCTCATTTCTAGCCTTACCTGAAACCAGAACAAGAAAGGGAAAAATCGAGAGCCCCCAATAGTGTATTATTGTTGGTATAATTGACGTGAAAGAAATAAATGGTAAAATTATACTCACAAGTGTAGGTTGCCGGGTCAGGCAACAACTTGTATCACAGACGGGGAAATTAGACCTGTCCCCGCTCAGGCTAAAAGTCGCTCTCTGTGTAGAAGAAGAAAAGGGTGTCCACACCCATCCACCAGGTGGATATCATGTAGTGAGAAAAGCAGAGGCGCCAATAGAGTAAAATATCATTCCAATTAAAACCAATTAAGATGTGGGTGGCAATGGTGGACTTGCCTACCCTACAATGAGCAAAGGACCACTTTGTATGGTTAACAATATAAATTTAATCAATTTAGTACTCCAAAATAAAGTGGTCCTTTGCTCATTGTAGGGTAGGCAAGTCCACCATTGCCACCCACATCTTAATTGGTTTTAATTGGAATGATATTTTACTCTATTGGCGCCTCTGCTTTTCTTACTACGTGAAACCAGAACAAGGCAGACTGAGCATAACACCAGCAACATGGTAACCGTCTTGCCAGAAATACTTGCATCATAGGCCTATTTTATTAACTCTCACTTTCTTTTTTTTTGTGTAAGAAAATCAGAACAAAATTCACAATAACCAAGACTATTACAATATACAATTTCCCTTAAACCCTCCTCCACAACCCAACCTCCCACAGGTTATCTGCACCTGCTTTCCCTAATGTCTTCACATCATACTGATAGGTTATTTTTTAGTCGTCTGTATATAATTTAACACCCGCCTCAACTGTCACAATTTCCTTCTTAAATATATATAAATTTCTTATATCCCACAACACCTCCTTCAGCACTGCCATCACCACCCACACCAACCTACTTCTTTCAAAATCCCCAACCCACCACCCTGTCAATAAACAGATATAATCAATTTGAGCACCCCCCTAATTTTCTTCAGGAAAGGCTCCAATTCTTTAATCAGTAACTTAGTAAACTCACACAACCAAAACAAATGATACTCATTCTCTCTTCCACCACACTCAGTCCTCGGACACTTCTCACTCCTCACCATATCTCTCTTCTTCATAAACTCACACATCGGCAAACAACTATGCACAGCCATCCAGAACACATCCTTCACACGATTCGACACACCTTTCACACACACAAACTTCCATACAGTTTTAGACTGCACAACATTCAATCCTTCCATCCTACACACCACATCTTTCTTTCTCTCTACTCCATTCCTTTAATTTCCCCTTCTCGAAAGCCTCAGGTCCTTTATCGCCCAGCCTTAGCTCATCCCGAATAATTTTAAGGACCAAGTAGAATGGAGGAACGATCAGAGACAACGGTCTCCTCAGATCTTTCACCATCCATCCCCACTTCAACCACTGCCATCCACCCAGATACTCCATCATTTTTGCCGTTCTATTGCCACTCCGCAACGTACACGCAACAGTCAACCAGTAATGCATCCTAATAAACATACTCACAAAAATCAACCCCAGACCACCCTCATTCACCCACTTTCCAGCCTCTCCATTCTAGAATTCCACACAAAAGATGCAATCCTTTTACACATTCCTTTCACCCACAACACACTCGGCAAAAAAACCATACTTACAAAAAAAAATTCAAGGCAAAATAACTGCTTTCACAACCAACACTCTTCCCAACATCGACAAATTCCTCAACTTCCATAACCCAAACTTCTGATTCACCTTCGCATCCACACTCTTATAACTCTCTCTACCCACCAACTCACTATCAAACGTCACACCCAGAACCTTTATTTTATCATTCCTTTCCACATTCTCCACACACACATTCACCTCCTTGCCCAGACTCGCCACTTGACATTTACCCCAGTTAACATTCATTCCAGACACACCACAAAAGATCTTCAAATGCAGATTCGCCCAATTCAAGTCCCGCTGTGAACTTGCCACAAACACCACATCATCCATATACGCACACACTTTCACTACACAACCACCCCCACCAGGCACTGCAATTCCTCTATACACCTTATCATTCTGCACATACAACAACAACGGTTCCATCACACACACAAAAACCAACGGAGATAGGGGACACCCCTGCCTCACACCTGACAACACATCCACACTCCCAGTCAAACATCCATTAACAATCACTCTACTACTAATATTGCAATAAAAACATTTAATCACTTTCAGTAAAGGCTGAGGAACCCCCACCCTCTCCAAAACTTCAAGCAAAAACCCACGAGACACAGAGTCATAGGCCTTCTCTAGGTCTATTGACTCTAATAATATTGGGCCATTATTCCCCTGTACATAATAGATTAAATCCCTTAACAAAATTAAACTATCTGTAATTTTCCTCCCTGGGACTGCACAGACCTGGTACTCTCCCACAAATTTTTCCACCACTCCTTTCAATCTGTTTGCCACTATTTTTGCCACCATTTTATAATCTGCATTAAGAAGAGTTATTGGCCTCCAGTTTTTTATTAATCGCCGATCACCCTTCTTAAAAATCAAAGTAATTACCCCCCTTTTCATGGATTCTGACAACACACCCTGCTCCCAAATAAACCTCACCACCTCCAACAACTGTGGCCCAACCAAATCCCAAAACTTCAAATAAAATTCTATAGGGATCCCATCCTCTCCAGGCGTTTTCCCTTTTGCCATTGATTTCAATGTAGCCAATAACTCCGCCTCCCCTACCTCTACACTCAACCCCTCTGATTCTTCCCCAGACAATTTCTGGGTTAGAATCCTACAGAAGTCCGCAATCTCCTCAGGATTGCTATTCTTCCCTCTAAACAACCCACTATAGAAGCCCCTAACCTCCTCTAACATCTCATCCCCAGTACATTCCCTCCCGTCCACCAAAACTGAAGCCAAAACATCCCTCTTGAACACTTTTTTAAATAAAAATCTTGAGCACTGCTCATCTTTTTCAATCTTCTCTAGTTTAGAGAGCAGCACTAATCTCCTCCCCCTCTCAACCCACAACCTCTTCCTCTGCTCCTTCACCTTCCTCACCTCCTCACCCACCTCCATCCCAATATACTTTGCAATTTTTATTTAGGTTAAACGCCCATTTAGATCGTCCTCTACTTTCCTCCTCTCTCTCTCGCCTTTCTTCCACCAACTTTCTTAAAGAACAACAAAATTCCTTTCTTCACCTCATCCCACCATTCAAGCACATTCACAAAGCACACCTTCCTCTCACAAGCACATGTAAACCACTTCCTGAACTCCTCACACACCTCCACATCATCCAACAATGACACATTCATCTTCCATACACCCCGTCCAAACCTCACACCCGCTCCAGTATCCACACTCACACTAACTAACTTATGATCAGAAAATAACACAGGCTTCAAATTAAACGAGACCACACCCACAGAGTCAGACACCAACACAAAATCAATCCTCGACTGTACCGTACCCCTATCCGACAAGAAAGTAAATCGATCATCCACATCACCCACCTCCATCGCACAATCCTTCAACCTCAAATCATCCACCAACTCATTCAACATTCGTGACGTCACATCCGTACTCGAATCAGTCCCACCCACTCTATCACATGCACGCCGCACACAATTCAAATCACCAACCACCATTGTCGCCATTCTGCCCACCAAACTCACCTTCAACACCTCAAGAAAATTCACCCTCTCCACCTTCTCTGCAGGCGCATAGCAACAAAACAACCTCATCGGTCCACCCACACACTTCAAATGAACCTTTACCAATCTCCCAGGCACAATTACTCTATACGAGGTAATCTGTACAGTATTGTTCTTAATTAGTATCCCAACCCCCTCACTCTTGTTGACACAAGAGGGGGACCATATACAATCTCCACATTCCCACTCATCCTTGCCAGGAAGCTTTGACAGTGCACATTCCTGCAAGCAGATAATGTCAGCGGGGATATTCTCTAAAAAAAAAAATCAAAAACAGCTGCTCTACGGCGAGCCGAGTTTATCCCCCTGACATTAAGAGACAGTACTTGAAGATACATAGGAGATCATACAAAAACCAACATCACCTCCCTCCCCTATCACCCACATCCTGCACCAGCCTATTAGGTGCTGCTGGTGAATAAGGGACACTGGACAAGGACGTTGTATCCCCCTCTCCAATGCATAGCCTCTCGGGACTGGATAATGGGCTGTAGCAGGGTTCCCCTTTAAGTTTCTTAGCTGCACTGGGTGTCTCTTCTTCCTCCTCCTCTACACTTCCCCTCACCCTGGACTGGCCAGCAGGGAGCTGAGAACCACTGGGCTCCGCTACCTCCATTTCCTCTTCCAATTCACCAGCACCTCCCCCTCCCTCCGGCACCTCCACTATCAGATGGGATACTTCTGTCACATCATCCACTGATCCCAGCTCCTCCTCCACATCCTCCTCTCCAGAGGAGGATACAGCAATGTCCTCTCTCACGTCCACCCCACCCCCCTCCCCCAGCACACCATCAGTAGGAGCGGTGGGCGGGACCAGGGGTCGAGTGGGGCGTGGACGACGTCCACTTGCTTTTTTCAGAAAGTGGACTCCGTCCACCCTGGCATCTGTGGAGGGAGAGAGCGCAGTGGAAGGAGAGCTGTGCGCAGCGGTGGGGAAGGGGGCCATTTCCCCCCTCCTTCCCTCACCTTGGGGCTCTCCATCCCCCGCTCTCCCCTCCAAAAGTAACAAATGAGCAGCTGGCAGCGGGCGGGAGTCGAAACTTACCTCACTCTCCTCCGAAAAGCTGAGTAAGTACTGATGTCCGGTTCATTTGAGCCGGTTCTTTCCTGTGAGTTGTGTGATCCGGCTCATCACACTGAACTGAATCAGTTCAGTGGATGAGACAGGAACTGCAGCTGAATACTGCAGCTGCAGTTCCTGTCTCCTCCACTGAACTGATTAGATTCAGTATGATCAGCCGGATCACTGAACTCACAGGAAAGAACCGGCTCAAATGAACCGGACATCACTACTTACCCGGCTTACCCGGAAGGAAGAGGTAAGTCACGCTGCTGTCAGGCTCCCACAAATTTTAGTTCTGGAGCGGTAGAGGGAGGAAGGGGGAGCCCTGAGGGGGGAGGAGACATTCCCCGCTGTGCCCACCAATCCCTCCTCTCTGTGCTGCCTGACTACATATACTGGGGATATATACACCTGTCTACATATACTGGGGACATATACTCCTGGCTACATATACTGGGGACATATACTCCTGGCTACATATACTGGGGACATATACTCCTGGCTACATATACTGGGGACATATACTCCTGGCTACATATACTGGGGACATATACTCCTGGCTACATATACTGGGGACATATACTCCTGGCTACATATACTGGGGACATATACTCCTGGCTACATATACTGGGGACATATACCTCTAGCTACATATACTGGGCACATATACCCCTGGCTACATATACTAGGCAACTATACCTCTGGCTACATATACTGGGGACTACTATACTCATGGCTACTTATACTGGGGACACTTATAGACCTGGCTACCTATGCTGGGGGTACCTATTTTGGGGGAACTGCTGTCAGATTATCTGCATTTTTGTGGAACCGCTGTTATGTATTTTGGGGAACAGCTGCCAGAATGTGTATGTTTGGGGGAGCACTGCTGCCAGATTATATGTATTTTGGGTGTTACTTGTATTTTGGGTGACTCACTGCCAGGTTTTGCGTATTTTGGGGAACTGCTTCCAAATTATGTGTATGTTGGGGGAACTGCTGCTGCGACATTGTCTATTTTGGAGGAACCACTGCCATATTATCTGTATTTTGGAGGAATTTCTACCAGATTATGTGTTTTTTTGGTGAAATGCTGTCAGATTACATCTATTTTTGGGGGATACACTATGGCAGAGCTCAAACTTCCCTGGCAGACCTTTTAAATCACTGCTAAGGTCATGTATATTTGGCCCCACCCATGACCACGCCCACATTATGTTTGACTACGCCCATTTTTTGGCACGCCGCAGGGCTTTTTAGGGTGAGTCCACTCACCTTTTTTTCCAGGACTAGACCCCTGGGCGGGACTATATCCCCATCGCTATATGCCGGCATTTCTCCTTCCCCAGTCAGCAGCCCACTAACCTCCTCCACAACCACCACCTCCTCCTTCCCCTCCACATCAGCAGCCTCCAACGGGTTAGACTTCTCCCCCTGTGCAGCGGTACCACTCTCCGGGACCTCCGACACACACGGCACTAGGCCACGCCCCTCTTCCTCGTCACCAGCCCGACCTGCACACATGGCTGAGCATCTGCCGCCGCCATTCCCCCTCCTCCAACAGCCTTCTGCACTTGCGAGAGTGGGAATTTCAACACCCTGCTAGCCACCTCCTCCCCATGCGTTCTCCGCAAAGACTCCTCCGCAGACAGCAGATCATCCAGTTTCGCATGATGACTGGGAGATTTACCAGAGGGGGTCAGAGTCATAATCAGCGATGTTATTGAGTCCAATATACAACTAACCCCTGAGTGCAGTAAGGTGGAGATACATTTTTTGGATCTCAATATATATGTGGATGAAAATACACTGAAAACTAAATGTTTTTTTTTAAAAAACTGACCGTAATGGGTTCATCCCAGTTGACAGCTGCCACCACCCTCAGTGGGTTAGGGCAATACCCAAGGGGCAGATGATACGTGTACGTAGGAATTGCAGTAACATCGCTGATTATGACCTGCAGGCCAATGTCTTGAAGAGACGGTTTATGCAGAAAGGTTACAATGAGGTATCATTGAATAGAACCATGGAACAGGTGCGCAATATGGAAAGGGATACCCTGATAGGGGGAACCCGGGGAACTGTTAATAAATCTGCCAATACAGCGTTTATAAGTGAGTACAGTATGCAATATAGAGAAGTAGAAAGAATATTTAAGAAACACTGGCAGGTTTTAATGTGTGACCAGACACTAGCTCGGGCGATACCTGAGAAACCTACATTCGTATATAGAAGGGCACCAAATATGAGGGACAAGCTGGTCCCCAGCTGCGTGGACCCCCCACATATACAGCGTGACAATCTATGGCAGAAGCCGGGCTTCTACCCATGCGGGAGATGCCAGGGTTGCAAGTTGAATCGCGATAACAAAAAACCAAAACATCACTTTGAGTCTTCCATTACGAAACAGCAGTTTAAAATAAGATCATTTATTACCTGTGCTACAAAGTATGTGGTGTACATGCTGTGGTGTGATTGTGGACTCCAATATGTGGGGCGCACCACACGTGAATTAAAAGAGAGAATAGGTGAACATGTATACAAAGCTAAAAGTGGCCATACCAACCATAGTGTATCGGCCCACTTTGGTAGACACCATGCATGTGATCCGTCTAAGATGCAATTTTGCGCAATAGAAAAGCTCAATGCGCATTGGAGAGGGTGTAACAAACTTCGTGAATTGTCCAAAATGGAAACTAAATGGATTTATAACCTGCATAGCATGACACCGCAAGGTCTCAATATAGAGATTGACATTAACTGTTTTCTTTCTAATGACTAAATCCGTTGCCTGTTTTTAATTTATGTTTATTTTTACAATGGTCTAATGCCTATTTTCTTTTTAATATAAATTTTATGTTTTGCTGTGGAGGGGTAAAAAGGGGGGGGGGGGGGCGGTAGGGGTGCCTTAGTGTTTAATAAAATGATCGACAATGAGTATTGTGTGAACCCACCATATCATATATATGTCCAATGATGCAAGGGGTGCTATCTGGTGTGACTATGATATAGCACCTGGCCTATCTCTCATAGGCGTATATGTTTGCAATTGGCTAGTCTTAGGATAAGTATATACGTATTTGGGGTTATGAGAGGTAAACTAATGAGAACAAGCTGTTGTTTAGTAGTTTCCGCATATAGTAGATGGATACGTGTTCTCACACACGCATGTGAGGCTGCAGGGGATGTGTAATAGTGTGTGCAGGTAAAGGGATGCAGGGGTGAGCGTGTTTGTTGTATATGTGAGCCGCCCGCCTCCCGCGTCATCTAGGCTAGCTAGGCGTGCTCAACTGGGCTGGCTGGGTGATGCGGGGTGGGAGGGGTTGCGCATATTTAATGTGTAGGGGAGCGTGCGTACTCCAGCCCCTGATGAGTCACAAGGTGTGACGAAACGCGTAGGGCGGAGCCTAGGAGGACGCACGCACGCTGCTAAACAGGAACAAGCCGGGGATGCGCAGGAGGCGCCCGGAGCTACGATTGTGTAACTATATGCGATTTTACAAGTATACCTATGTATGTGTAATTTTATTGGGGCCATTGGCGCTTTATTAAAACTTTTTTACGCTATGAGAAGCTGCTTTTATTGTACCTTATAGATGCTGCGGCTTGGGATTTGATATGCATTGAACAAGAGTTGCATCTGGTGAGCAGGGGAAAACGGGGGGAGTGTGTCATCTCCCTCTTATACTTGGTGACAGCTTGTGCACTTTAATCACCCTTATTTGAGCACACGGGTGAGGTGGCTAAGCGTTACTCGCTAGGGGGAATCCCCTTCTGTTTGTTTATATTTAAGGTGCCAGGATCCATGTGAGAAGACTCCGTTGGCACTGCTACTATTATTGGACTTGTATCTGGGATTTGACTCTCATTTATAGTGTGCTGCCTGGAGTCCAAGGGACATTTAGGACACTGAGCGCAGTAACATTGTGATAAGAACGCTAGCAGAAAGTTCAGTGACCCCAGATATATTATATATCTCTATACGAGACTTCTTATGTGAGGTCCCCTCCTCAGAGTCCTCCTGTGTTGCCCTAGTGACACCCCTCTGCCCAGCAGTAATAGGCATATCATCTTCTTCATCCGCCTCATTACCATCAGTCTCCATAGAGACATGTTCCAGAGTGTCACTCCCCTCCTCTCCAGTCTCCATTGACCATTCTGCTGCCTTGTCGTCATATGGCAGGAGTACCCCACCATCAGACAAGTTTATGGCAGGCTCCGAGCTCCATCGTACTGGCCCCGCCCCCAACAGCTCCGGTGTCGGTAACACACTGGAATCTGCTGAGGGACTTCCAGGCTCAGTGACATCATTGCCCCTCATCGCAACAGCAGTGGTGGCAGCAGAGTCAGTGTTCTCGGATTGCACCAGACCACCCACATTGTCCTGTACGGCAGAAGAGCCAGCTTCTCCTCGCTGCTCCCCGCCGCTCTGAACTGATACAATTGTATCTGCAGATACACTCTCCCGCACAGCTGCCTGCTCCGCATTGCAGCCCGTCACATCAGACTTCACAGCCTCAGTCTGCACGCCACTGCCCTCAGCACCAGGGACAGCTGCAACGTCCTGCAGAGCTGCAGACTGTTCCTCCTCACCCAGCGCGGGAATCTCCACTGAGGCCACGCCCCCAGCCATCCCGATCTCAGAACCACGTTTCTCCGCTACCTCTTTGCTTCTTCCAGCAGCTTTCAGCGCCTCCACCTCAGCTGCAGCAATACAATAAGCACCTCCATCCAGCTTGTCTAATTCAGCCTCTTTCTCTGCCAGACTCTTGCCTGCAAAGGCTGCACGTAAACCACTCAAGTCTGGCATCTTACTGTAGGGACGCCAGGCTTCCCTCTGCCTCCTCTCCCCCACATTCTCCTCAGGCTCCTCTTCCTCCCGTGCCTCCCTGCGCTTAGGACAATTTTTTGCCCAGTGTCCAGGTCTTGCGCAGAAATCGCACACCCGAGGCTCAGGGCAATTTGCAGCTTCATGCCCAGGTTTCTCACACCTCCTGCACAGTCTTCCGTTCACACAAGCAGTATTAATATGCCCATATTTATGACAGTTCCTGCAGTACTCCGGTATGTCCTGGTAAAATAAGAACCCCCTTTCACCCCCATGAGTAAACACTGCTGGTGGCCTTGCCACACTGCCAATACCGTTGGGATCTTCCCGGAATTTCACAAAAAAACGGTACTTCCCAGTCAGTATTCCATATTTATTTTTAAGGGATTCTCCACCTTTCACTGAAGAGCAGTATTGTCTAAGGAACATTCTCACAACCATCAAGTCTATGTCAGGATTATACATATGTACTGTCACCATAACATCCTGCATCATATACATGGGCTTTATTTCCATACGGGACAACAAACGGTCATCCCACTTTTTCTTTACAATTTCAAAAACATTCAGCAGTACTGCTTCACTATGAAATGTCACATCATATATCCCGATTGGGAAATTCTTGTATCATCCTAATCTCGCTTACTCTTATCTCCAGGGTCTTCGTCAACACCTCCTCCACCAGGACTTCCAGCTGAATCATCTGTCTAAAGTCTGGCTTAACCAGGAAACGTAGGGTCTTCCTTTGCGAATCGCCCGCCATCCTCCATCTACGATCCATCCCTCCTCTTGGGTTAGGGCCCCCACAGGGAGGACCCCAACTAAACCCCCGGCCACGACACTTGATCTTAGCCAAAGGGCCGAGAAGCGATAACCCGATTACTCTCCGCAGCTGCGCCCGCCGACACACCACACTCCCTGCGAATTACAGCTAAACTACCTTCTAAATGCAGCAGCGGCGATTAGCACACAACCCAGCACTGCACGGCACAGCCGGCTAACTCCGGCCGGCTACCGGCTGCCAGGGGGGGGACCCCTTCCCACTGCCTGTGCAGGCCTGCCGGGCCCCCGGGATGGGCGCACCTGTGCTAAACGCAGACGCACGGGCCAGGCTCAGCTGCCGCCTGATTACATTTGCATGGCCCTGCCCACCACCGGAACAGCCGTCACCCCTCCGCTGCCGTGCCTCCACGTCGCAGAGAAAAGTAAAGTAGGCTTCTGGCTCCCCTGCATTCCGGCAACACGCTAGGAGAGAGTGTGGAGGGCAGAGGAAGTCAAGTCTCTAGCCTGGCTGGCTGTTTAAGAGGAAGAAGGGTGAACGAAGAAAGACGCACTGTGTTCTCAATCTCTCTGTCTGGACGTGCGCGGTGTGCCACAAGAGGGAGACACAGGCCGGGGAGTGGAGAGCCTAAACAGGAGTTGCCTTCCTAGCCTGCTACACACACTCACAGCCTGGCACTGATGCAGGCACCTGAGCAGGTGCTGAGCCATACAGAAAGTCAACCGATGATGTCACAATGCCCTGGGCCCAGGCAGCTATATAAGGGGCTGCAGCCAGGGCTCTGCCTGCCAGTCCACTGGCAGCTCTCCAGGGGAGGGGTGGTGCTGCTGCTGCTGCTGCTTCTCTTGCAGGGGACAAAGTGCAAACATGAAGAAAAGTGGTTCGGTCATGGGTTTTTTGGCCCGCAGCAAGTGCGCAGTGCAAGTAGAGTTCAGCCAAAGTAAAATTAAAAATGTTTTTTTGTTTTTTTGTGTGTTTTTCCAACTTCTTTTCTTGTCTGTTCTCAGGTTCTGATAGCCAGGCGAAATGCAGAGTCCATGAATAAATGACACAGATGCACAAAAAAGGCACACACAACTTGAAACAATGTTTTATTGTGGATTTCAAATGTATCCTGCACCCAGCAGTAGCAGCACAGACATAGAGCGCACAGCAGGGGGGACAAAACAGCACTTGCTACTGGGAAATTCACTTTGCACAGGGACACTTCATTTCTCCACTACACTTCCCTACACTAACTTAGTTAGACAGCCGGGTATTTGAGTAGTTTTGATCTGTTTTTTTGACACTAGTTAGAGAGAGTAGTGCACCGGTCCTGGAGGTACTGCAATACCAGGTCGATGCGCGGAGTGGACAGAGCAAGCTCTTCTTCCATCTCCCTGTTCCAAAAATCCATTTAATATATGGTCCCCAGATAGGGGACGTATCAGATATTAAACTGATAAGAACACTTTTTTTTTTTTATTATATAAAAAGAAGCTATTAAGCTAAGCACAATATCAAACAAACCAAACTAAATTTCTCTCTTACTTATACAAAATATGTCCACCTCATCGGCTCCCACCACCTGTTAACATTTTTCTTTCAAGATTGTATGTGATTTATTAATATGATAGTAAAAATGATGGTAAGGAGAAAGCTAACAGTTTCATCCACACCAATCACATCCTTCTTGAACACCAACACATTCCTTACATCCCATAATACAGCCTTGTAAACCACACTCAGAAACCAGATCAACCTGCATCTCTCTTCATCCTCACAACACCAGCCATTCAACATAATCAAAAAGGAAAAATTCCAAACTTGAAAAATATCGTCCAATAATAATTTCAGTTTTTCCTTCACCTCCTGCGCAAAATTACAATGTCAGAATAGATGGTAAATGTTTTCAATATTATTACACCCCTCCCTCGGGCACACCTCTGATCTTATAATGTCCCTCCTTTTCAGAAATTCCCGAACGGGCAGACAGCGATTGAACGCCATCCAGGTCACATCCAGCTGTACATTTGACACTCCTTTCCATAACATTTTCTTCCATGTTATTTCCGCTTGCTTATAATTTAAACAAGAAATATCATTCACACATTCATTTTTGTACACCCATTTCCATACTTTATCTTTATCTTTAATCAGCAACCCCAAACCCTTTAAATCATATTCATCATAAAACGCTTTTATGATTTTACATCTATATATATAATAGAGTAAGTGCCTCAACCTTCGAGCAAGAAGAAGAAGTACTTTGCATGAGAAAATGTATGTGTGTTCAATCACCAAGTTTTAGGCTTCTTTTCCACGGACTGTTGAGCTGTGTGCTCAGCAAGCAGTTACCAGGCAGCAGCAAGCAGTTACCAGGCAGCAGCAAGCAGTTACCAAGCAGCAGTGAGCAGATACCAGGCAGCAACAGGCAGTTTCCAGGCAGCAGCAAGCTGTTACCAGGCAGTAGTGAGCAGTTGTAAGAGTTTGAGAGGCATGTTACTGCCTATCAACTGTCCGTGGAAAAGAGGCCTACCCTAGCAAGTCTGGCTTTGCAAATCTGGCCTAATTGGCTATTCATGAGGCAATGCTCATGCAAATATGCATTTGCTTTTGCATGCCAAACTATGCAGGGTCAAAAAAACAATACTGCAAAGCAGTCGCCCTGCTACATGCCAGTGATGAGCGAAAATGCCAAAATTTGTTTCGATAAATTTTTACCGAATTTTCGCCTAATTTCGTTTTGACAGGCAAATTTTCCATCTAATTTTTTCACGTTAATTTTCGCCTAAGGCCAGTCATTTTCGCATTACTTGCGTATGATTGCGGACATTTTCCACATAAGGGTATTAGCGCCCGCATTCAGAGAAGTTTCTTGCGCATTATTGCGGGCATTTTTCCGTATAAACGTCCGCATAGATTGAATTTCCATGCGGATTATTGTGGACATTTTTCCGCATAAGGGCATAAGCATCCGCATACAATGAATTTTCGATGCTGGTCGAAAACGCAAATATTTCTGAAGATTTTCGTGAAAATTCGCCAAAAAACGAAAACAGGATTTTCGAGGCGAAAATTCGCAAGCAACACTGCTACATGCTACATTAGCACTATCCAGGAGCGCCACGGGGAGGATTCCCAATGCCCCCCTTTTATACAACCGGGGGGACCACAGGGTCCCAGGCTCTCTCACTGCCTGGGAACCACAGCGACACCCCGGAGGGGGAGGCGCAGGCGACCCCCCCCCCAAGCGTGGCCAGCGTCGGGGAGAGCCGTCCACACCCACCTCCCAATATTAAAAACAGGCACTTACCTTAACGTCCATTGCGTTCTGCTACATGCGCATTAACTTGGGGGCACCACATGAGAAAGGAGTGAAGCATGGGTCACCCCGAGCTTTAGAGCTCAGGGCTGGCTCACATACAGCACTCCAGAGGGGGGGGGAGGACAGGTGCAGACAACTCACTCCAGGGCTCACACCACCGGAGCAAGCCATCCACCACATGCCTCCAAAGGATACAAACTGCACAAAATGCTTTCCATGAGAAAATTAATGCGCATGTAGCAGAACGCAATGGACGTTAAGGTAAGTGCCTGTTTTTAATATTGGGAGGTGGGTGCAGACGGCTCTCCCTGGCGCTGGCCACGCTTGGGGGGGGAGGGGGTCGCCTGCGGCACCTAGCCTCCCCCTCCGGGGTGCCGCTGTGGTTCCCGCGGTCCCTCCGGTTGTATAAAAAGGGGGCATTGGGAATAGGGATGCTCAAATTCGGCTTTGGGAGATATCCGGATTTTTGCTATCCGGATATCTCCCAGTAATGCTGTGCGGGCTAGGCGGGGGGGTCAAGCTTACCTCTCTGACGTCTTCTTCGGTCGTCCCTCGGCGCCTCCCACGATGCGCTCCATGCGCGTCACGTGATTACAAACACTTCCTCCTTCAACCCGGAAGGAGGAAGTGTTTGTAATCAGGTGACGGCCGCTTGGACCGCATCGTGGGAGGCGCCGAGGGATGACCGAAGAAGACGTCAGAGAGGTAAGCTTGACCCCCCCGCCCAGCATTACTGGGAGATATCCGGATAGCAAAAATCCGGATATCTCCCGAAGCCGAATTTGAGCATCCCTGATTGGGAATCCTCCCTGTGGCGCTCCTGGATAGTGCTAATGTAGCATGTAGCAGTGTTGCTTGCAAATTTTCGCTTAAAGTGAACCTCCGGACTAAAAATCGACTCAGCAGCACTAAAAAGGCCTGGTGTTTCTTTAACAGTTTCACAGCATCAGAACTTTGTTTCTCTTATACAAGCCTCATTTTTAGCTGCACAGAAGAAAACTGCCCGGGCTTTTTTCCCCTGATGCTGTGCAAAGCATGATGGGATTTCTGATGTTGTTCTCGTTCTGCTGTTTTGGTTCAATTTTTTTTTTTTTACATTTTGAATTTGACATTTGAAGCCTAGAGCATGCAGCTGGGAGGGGTTATCAGGACACAGGACAGTTGGAACTGTGTCTCCTGCTCCTTGTCACCTGCTTTCAACCAAAAATATGGCTGCCCCCATGACAAAGATGGCAGCCCTCATGAATCACAAACATTTGCCTGTTCTTTTAAAACAGGGTGGGTAAGAGATTATATTACCTATCTATTCTAATTAACATAACCAATGTAACTTAATGACAGTATGTTTGTTTAGGCTGAAGTTCCCCTTTAAGTCATTTTCGCATCGAAAATCCTGTTTTCGATTTTTGGTGAATTGTCACGAAAATCTTCAGAAATATTTGTGTTTTTGACCAGCATCAAAAATTCATTGTATGCGGATGCGTATGCCCTTATGCGGAAAAATGTCCACAATAATCCGCATGGAAATATAGACTATGAATGTATTTTGTAGGTACTGACCTTTTGCAGGAACGGATCTTTTGCAGATAATGATCTTTTGAATGTGTACAGCAACTTTGTGTGCAGCATCTTGCAAAGATTTCTATCTTATGGGGAGTGCAGCTCAGTAGAATAGACTGTGTAGGAATGGCTCTGATACTAAATGGAAGGGGGTAAAATTGGTCTGTGATCTTTCATTTTTCCAAAGACTTTTATCTGATGTGTGTACCCACCTTTATTCTTCTTGCTTCAAGGTTGAGGCACGTACTCTATTAGATAGATAGAAGATGCGGCGTATGCTACGACGCGGGACGGCTAGTATATAATAATCTCTTAACCCTCCTCACCCACATTTTTTTTGTGGTGGGATCACCCTAGCTGCATACAAGATTAATGGATACACTACAGCTTTTATAATCAAAACTTTACCCCGAAAAGAAAGTTTTCTCAATCTCCAAAATTCTAATTTTTTTCTTAATTTTTTTGAAAATATTCTGACACAATGTTTTCCCCTTTAAATTAGGATCAAATATTATTCCCAAAACTTCCACCTCCCTCACTTTTACCACCCTCTCCACCACACATTCCACCTGTCTCCCAAGAACACACATCTTGCACTTCCCCCAATTCACCACCATACCCGGAACTTCACAAAACTTCTTCAACAAACAATTTGCTCTCACTACATCACCTTGCGACGCACAAACAAAACATACATCATCCATATATGACAAAGCCTTCAATCGCTGTCCGCCACTCCCTGGCACTAACACACCTTTCATAAACCCATTCATCTGCACAGATCTCAACAATGGCTCAATCACACAAATAAATACTAGAGGGGATAAAGGGCACCCCTGTCTTACACCATTTTTAACCAAGAAACTCTCACTCAACACACCATTCACGATCACCTGACTACTGTTATCCACATACAATCCCACAATAACCTTCATCAACACATCTGTAAAGCCCATTTTCCTTAAAACCTTAAACAGGAAACCATGCCTTACCCTGTCATAGGCCTTTTCTAAATCAATGGATTCGGCTATCAATACCAGATTATGAGATTTAGCATAAAATATAACGTCTCTCAGCAATGTTAAATTGTCAGATATACGTCTCCCGGGAACTGCACAAGACTGGGCTTCACCAATAACATTCCCCACCACCCTCTTCATCCTATTTGCCACAATTTTAGCTAATAATTTATAATCAACATTATTATTCAAAAAGGGAGATAAAAGGGATATAAGGAATTGGAGACCAATTACTTTGCTTAATGTAATTACCCCCTCTTCCATAGACACAGACAAGCATCCATTCGCAAAACAAAAACTAATAACCTCAATGAGCTTCATCTTAATGAGGAACCACATTTTTACATAAAACTCTTTCGGCAATCCATCCTTACCAGGAGTTTTGTTCCCAGACATCCTTTTCAGTCCCTCATAAATTTCATCTTCCAGAACCTCTTTCTCCAAAATACTTTTATCCGTATCATCCAGAACATCATCCATACATTCTAAATACTCATCCATCTCTACATCACTCCCCACACTCTTACCATCATACAAATTCTCATAAAACCTTTTCACCGCTCCCACCACATTCTTACCCACAACTTCCACCCCCTCATCCAGTACAGCAGCAAACACATCTCTCCCAGAGAAAGCTTTCTTAAAGAAGTAACGAGAACACTTCTCACCCTCTTCCAGATGTTTTACTCTTGCATTAAAAACTAGTCTCCTTCCTCTTTCCTCCAGCAACTTTCTTCTTTCTTTCCTTGCCTCTTTTAAACTTACCCCAACCTCATACCCCAAACCCCTAAAAAATAAAGTCTGTACCCTCAAATTAGCTTCCTCCTCCCTCCTCCTTATTTCCTCCACCCTCTTTCTACTCTGCCCCCTAAAGAAACTAGCAACCTTACCCTTGACCCAGTCCCACCACTCTAATAAGTCACCAAATCTACCCTTGCACCCCTTCCAATAGGCCCAAGCCTCACAAAAAAGAACTACCACCCTCTCATCCTCTAATAATGTAACATTTAATTTCCAAACACCCTTCCCAAAATTAACGCTCTCCCCTACTGACACCTCCACCCATAATGCTTTATGATCAGAGAAAGAATTTGAAAAAGTCTGAAAATTAACAAAATCAACATATTTTGAGCTAAAGCGATCACCTTTCTCTCCAATTAAATTAAAATCACCAGCCACTAACGTATTACACCTCCCAGGTAAATACAATCTCAAATTATTCAAAAACACCACTCTCTCTTGTTTACTTGCAGGCGCATACACACAAAACAACCGAATCACCTGTCCCAAAAACTCAATCAAACACATCAACAATCTCCCAGGTACAATCACTACATGATCAATCAACTTGATATTCCCATTCTTAAACAACACACCCACACCCTCATTCTTACTACCATACCCCACTGACCATATAGCCACCCCATCCCATTCATCATCCCTAGGAACAGAGCCCAATGCACATTCCTGTAGTAAAACTATATCTGCAACACATTGCTGAAAGAAATCAAGTACTGCAGCCCTCTTATACACAGATCGCATCCCCCTCACATTAGCAGAAATGATCTTTAGGCAGACCATCTAAACCGCTTGCTGCAAAAGAAAAAATTCTTTCATACAAAGTTATGCAACATCACCATAATATCACATGCTTATCTTTTTTTCCCTTTTTTGGCTTCCCCACCCCCCCTATGCCTCCGCTTAGGGTACTGACATGCAGCTTGGAAACTATCCACGTCCTCCTGTGGAAGAAAACCCTGTCCAGGTGAGTCTGGTGCCTCCACATTGCTGTCCGATCCTGCTGGACTAAATGACACACCAGAAATGTTATAAGGGTCAATACACTTCCTCTTAGATGAGGAACTTTCTGTAGATTCCTCCATGTCACTGCCCTCTCTCACCCTCTGTCCTGCAGTCACAGGAGGGTCATCATCAACTCCAGCACCCTCCTCCATAGATTCCTCATCATCAAAGAGGTTTTCCACCTCCTCCACATATTCATCCTCCATCCAAGGATCATCTTCAGGATCCAGAGGGACCCCACTACTGAGAGAAGGATCCTCTTCTGTGTCCAAGCTCAGCCACTGAGACCCCGCCCCCTGCAGCTCCGTTGCCTCAGCAACAACACGCCACTCAGTGGGACAACAGGTCTCAGCAGCGTCCTCGCGCCGCACATCCTCCTGCTGCACAGCCTCCTCCTCCCGCCTGTCACTCACCTCCACTGCCTGCCCGGGCTCAGTACCGGGTAAAGTAACAACTTGCCCGACATCACCAGAAAGCTCCGCCTTTGCCTGCGTCAGCAGCGCTTTGGCTTCCTCGCTCCCCTCCATCACATTAGCCTCAGCCGATACATTGTTACTGGTGGCAGAAACAGTCACTCGGGAGTCCTTAGCCCCGCCCCCTGCCTCGGGGACACTCGTATTAAGAACATCTTCGGCTGTTTCTATCGCGGCACCACCGCTCTGCTCCACATTAGCTGCAGGCTCGCTCTGCCCATCAGCACACTCCACAGCAGCGCTAACCTCAGCCACACAGGGGGAATCAGTACCGCGGACAGCAGCAACGCTCTGCAGCTCGGCTGCAGACTGTTGCGCCCCAGCGACAGATTCAAAATTGGCCATGCCCCCTTCCGTCACGGCTCCACGCTGCCGCTTTTGCTCAACGGCTGCCAAATCCTCATATTCATCAGCAGCTTTACAGTAAGCGGCCCCTTCCAACACACGAGAGCCTGCTGCTTCTCCTCCATACTCATGTCTTGGAAGCTTTTGTCAGCTATCGCTGGTTTAGGAGCTGGCAGCTTGCCCCCTCTATGCTTCCACCTTTCCTTTTCTTTACTCCTCTCGGCATCTACCAGAGCAAAATCGGGAAAGTCCTTAGGGTCCAACCACACACGTGCCCCAGTGGTAAACCGAGGGTCCCTTGGCCACAAGCATTGCCTGGCCCAGTGACCAGAGGCATTACATAGATCACATACTCTGGGCGCCGGGCACCGATTAGCCTCATTTCCAGGTTTTTTACACCTCCTGCAGCATTGCTCAGAGTCACAAACATCATCTATATGGCCATATTTATGGCAAGTAGGGCAGAATTCCGGCATATCCGGGTAAAAGAGAAAACCCCTCTCCCCACCGAAGGTAAAGACCGCAGGGGGTCTAGCCACTCCACCAATCCCCTCACGGTCCTCCTTGAAATTCACAAAATATCTGTATTCCCGTTCCGTATGCCGTATTCATTCCTTAGGGGTTCCCCCCCTTTCACTGAGGAACAATATTTCAGCAAAAACAATCTGACAATTGCCAAGTCCACGTCCGGGTTGTACATATGGACTGTAACCATAATCTCCTTCAACATATACATAAGTTTTACCTCCATACGTAACAGAAACTGGTCATCTTTATGTTTTTTCACCAATTCAAAGGCATTCAAAAGGGTAGATTCTCTATAAAATGTCACATCATAAATACATTGATTTGTGAACTCTTGAATCATCTGAATATCTTCCAGTGTCAGCTGCAGGGTTGTCATCAAAACTCTTTCTACTATACACTCCAATGACATTGATCTTTTAAAGTCTGGCCGCACCAGAAATCTAAGGGTACGCCAACGGTCCATCGCCCCTCTTCGGTTAGGGCCCCCACAGGGAGGAACCCCAACTAAACCCTCCGGCCAGACACTTGGTCTTAGCCAAAAGGCCGATAAGCGGTAACCCAATTATTCTCCGCAGCCGCCGACACAGCACCCTCTGTGGCAATTAAGGCAAAATACCTTCTAAATACAGCAGCGGCTACCAGCGCACAGGACAGCGCTGCACGGCACAGCCGGCTAACCCTGGCCGGCTACCGGCTGCCAGGGGGGGCCCCCTTCCCACTGCCTCTGCAGGCCTGCCGGGCCACCGGGATGGGCGCACCTGTGCTAAACGCAGACGCATGGGCCAGGCTCAGCTGCCGCCTGAATGCATTTGCATGGCCCCTCCCACCGCCGGAACAGCCGTCACCCCTCCGCTGCCGTGCCTCCACGCTGAAAAGAAAAGTAAAGTAGGCTTCCGGCTCCCTGAATTCCGGCAACACGCTAGGAGAGAGTGTGGTGGGCAGAGGAACTCAAGTCTCTAGCCTGGCAGGCTTGCTCTGGCTGTTTGAAAACACAGTGAGTTTCTCTTCATTCATCCTCCTTCCCCTTAAACGCTTTTCTGTCTGGACGTGCGGGGTGTGCCACAAGAGGGAGACACAGGCCGGGAAGTGGAAAGCCTAAACAGGAGATGCCAGCCTAGCCTGCTACACACACTCACAGCCTGCCACTGATGCAGGCACCTGAGCAGGTGCTCACAGGAAGTCAACCGATGATGTCACAATGCCCTGGGCCCAGGCTATATAAGGGGCTGCAGCCAGGGCTCTGCCTGCCAGTGCGCTGGCAGCTCTCCAGGGGAAGGGTGCTGCTGCTCCTTCTCTTGCAGGGGACAAAGTGCAAACATGAAGAAAAGTGGTCCGGTCATGTTTTTTTGGGGGCGCAGCAACTGCGCAGCGCAAGTACAGTTCAGTTGAAGTAAAATTAAAAAAAATGTTTTTTCTTCCTTCTTTTCTTGTCTGTTCACTGGTAGCAGCACAGCAGTAGCAGCACAAACACAGACATAGAGCGCACAGCAGGGGGGCAAAACAGCACTTGCTACTGGCAAATTCACTTTGCAGAGGGACACTTAATTTCTCCATTAGACTTCACTCCACTTTGTTAGTTAGTTAGTTAGTTAGTTAGTCAGCTGGGTATTTGAGTAGTTTTGATCTGTTTTTTGACACTAGTTAGAGAGAGTAGTGCACCGGTCCTGGAGGTACTGCAATACCAGGTCGATGCGCGGAGTGGACAGAGCAAGCTCTTCTTCCATCTCCCTGTTCCAAAAATCCATTTAATATATGGTCCCCAGATAGGGGACGTATCAGATATTAAACTGATAAGAACAGATTTTTTTTTTTTATAATCTACATCATCATCATCTAATTACCCTCAACCAGTGGAAATGAGTTTTAACAAAACTCCCCTACTTCAAGACTCAATTTTAGCTTTCACTCTGTTCTTATTTTATTTCCCTAATTTGTATTCCACTTTTGTATACTCCATTTCACATCTGCTCTCTCACCTTCTTTCTTCCTATCCCATAAATAATATACATACATCTCTGCCAATGTCATTTTGTATGCCTAAGTTGTTATTATTTCTTTTCCAAAAAACAAAATATTTCTAACTTTCCATAAGACTTCTTTCGCTGTATTAATTACTTGCCACACTACTCCTGCTTTCCCTTCTTCACATTCAATTTTCCTCCCATAAACTATTAAAAGAAATAACGGGATTAAAAAAACTGGACCATGATACAATAAAGTGCCAATTCTCCTCCAAAACTTCTGTGCAAAATTACAATTCCATATAAAGTGCATAACAGACTCGTCCAAACCACATCTCCTCCTAGGAAATCTTGCGTTCCTCCCCAATCTCCTTCTGTACTGGAACTCTTTCACCGGCACACATCTATGCACTATTGCCCATGCTAAATCTTTCTGGCTGTTTGTTAGATTTTTATTCACCACCATATTCCATATCTCTTTACACACTCTCTCATTAACCTCCCTGCCGTTATAAAAAATTGCTGCGCACGGCAGGGAGGGTGTTTTTTGGCATTTTTTTTTCTTTGCATGTAGCTAGCCTAGCGCTAGCTACATGCTTCCCCCCTCCCTGCGGCGTCCCCCCGAATGCGCCGATCGCCGCCGGCGCATATACCCATCCGGAAATCCCGTTCTGAACGGGATTTCCAGGAGAGCTTCCCCCGTCGCCATGGCGAGGGAGTCCCGAATCACCCCTCGACGCTGTCTGGCACTGATTGGCCAGGCAGCGCACGGGTCTCGGAGGGGGGGGCACCCTCTGATGCGGCGGGTTGCGGCGAATCGGCGCGGAGCGGCGGCGATCGTAAGTTACACGCAGCTAGCAAAGTGCTAGCTGTGTGTAACAAAAAAAAATTATGCAAATCGGCCCAGCAGGGCCTGAGGAATCCTCCGCGGCAGGTTACCCCGAGCTGAGCTTGGGATAACAGGCAGGGAGGTTAAAACCACCAACCAGCTCCACTTCTTCTTTACTCCTCACTTCTTTCTCCACCAACCTAGCATTAGCTATCTCTTCCATTGCCAGTTCTTCCACATTATATTTTTTCACAAATTTCAATAAAATCACATAAAATTCAGAGGGGATAAAAGCACACGGTTTTGTTCTATCTATGTCTATCCATTTTAATTTTTTAAAAACCCATCCTCCACCATATAATAGATACTCACGGACCATCGCTTCTCTCTTCAGAAGTCTCACGATAAAAGCCACATACTTGGTTCCTAAAAACAATCTTAAATCCGGCACACTTATCCCGCCACATACTACCCTCTTCATCATTATACTCCTTTTTAATTTCTCCATCTTTGAATTCCATATAAATACAAACATTTCCCTTACAAACCTCTTCATAAATATTTCACTCGGGTAAAAAATCAAGCTAGGGTACAATAAAATCGGTAAAACAATTGCTTTTATAATTAAAACTTTCCCCACCATTGTCAGCTTCCTCAATCTCCAAAAACTCATCACTTGTTTGATCTTTTGTAGGGCCAGTTGCCAATTGTCTTCACCTGTAATTTTCTGATTAAAAATGATACCCAACACTTTCAACTTGTAATTTTTCATTGCAATTTTTGTATTTCTCTCTTTCTTTCCACTCTCCGAACGTACAGCACTCACTCTTGTCCACATTCACCTTAAAACCTGCCGCCATATTAAAACACTCCGCTAAAAGTACTGCTCTGTTTACTGACCTGTTATCTTAGCATAGTACAGTGACGTCATCCATATACGCTAAAAACGTTAAAATTTTCCCTCCACCACCCGGTACATTAAAACCATTAATAACCTTATCCTTTCTCAATGCCATCACTAAAGGCTCTATTGCGCATATAAATAGTAGCGGAGACAGTGGACATCCTTGCCGCACTCCTGACTTTATTGCAATTTTACCCGATTCATATCCATTCACTAATACTTTACAAAAAACATCATTATATAAAATCTTTAAACTTCTAATAAAACCTGGTGATATTCCCATTTTTTCTAGTACCCGAAACATAAAACTGTGATTCACTCGATCGTACACCTTTTCAAAATCAAAGGATACCACAGCCATTGATTAGTCTCTGCTTATAACATCATAAAGTGCATCCCGTATTAAAATCAGATTCTCCCCAATCGTCCTCCCCGGTATTGCACACGATTGTTGTGCTGTCACAACAGCCTCCTTTAATGTTATTTAACATTATTTATATTTTTTGTATTAGTATATTCCAGTCCCCCTGCACGATTTAGTTAATTAGCATTTCCCAACTGTAACTCCCTGCTCAACAGCCTTGTCTAGATGTTTCTGCAACAGTAGAGTTCAGTTAGTGAGGAGATCCTGCTGTGCTTGTAGTCGCATCATATTTTTACCTATGAATATGCTCTAAAAAACATCTTTGTATGCTTTCAACGCAAGTAAAGATACTACAGATTATACTTGGAGTCATTATTTCATCGAGTAAACTGCCTGTGGAGGTTTCTAAAATCAGTGTGGAGTCATACTGCTATACAGACTGGGTCTTCTGGAGTATGCCTCACACATAAAGCGGGAATTCGAAACAGAACAATTGTCCCTCTTCAATGACCTTGTGTATCACTCTTTTTAATCTGTTTGTAAATAATTTGGCTAAAATGTTATAATCACAGTTTAAAAGTGTAAATATTTTTTAATTTTATCTTTATCTCCTTTTTATAAATTAATGTAATAAAACCTTGTTTCTGAGAATCTGTCAAATTCCCTTTCTCCACCACCTCCACAAAAACCTCCAATATTTCCTCCTTAATAGTTTCCCAAAACACCTGATAAAATTCTATGGGTAATCCATCACTACCAGGCGTTTTATTTTTTTGAAAAGTTTTAATTGTTTCTTCTATTTCTCCCAAACTTATCTCTTCGTCCAATATCTTCCCATCCTCTATATCGATCTTTTTTTCAATTTTCTCTATAAAATCTCCCACCACACTCTCTTCTATACTTTTCCTCTCAAACAATTCCTCATAAAAGGATTGCACTTTTCCCAAAATTCCACGTATTTCATTTTCTCCTTCCATTTCATATATTCGTTTAATTGCTTTACACTTCTTGAAAAAAATATCTAGAGCATGTTTCTCCCTCCTCAATCTCTTTCACCCTTGAATTAAATATTATCTCCTTCCCTCTCTTTTTAATCCACTTTGTTATATTTTCTCTCACGTCTTTCAGGTCTTCTACTTCCACACCAAATTCCCTCGCTTTTATTAGCCATTGTAATTTATCAAAAGCATCCAATTCTTTTTTTACACCACTCCCACCAATCTCCACTGGTGTCAAATTTTAGTTTTTTAGTCTTCCAGATTTAAAAACTTCTTGCAAACTCCTCACATATCTCTCTCTCTTCTAATATACTAACATTCATCTTCCAATAATTCCTTTTTATATCCACCTCCTTCCCAATTCCCAACTCGCACTTTAGCACCAGGTGGTCCGAAAAAATATTTTCCTTAATCTCCATTTTAATTAAATTCACTTCTTTTGAAACAAAACAAAAATCGATCCTACTCTTGGATCTCCTGTTACTCCAGGTCCAACCCTCTGTGTCCCCATGTTTTTTCCTCCACACATCCACCAAATCAAAATCTATTTGTATTTCTTTTAGGAGTTTGGACGACTTATCCGCCCCTCTCACTCCCAAACAATCCTTATCTTCCAGGACACAGTTAAAGTTTCCCAAAATAATTTTCATTTCTGAACCACCCAAAAAAAATCTAAGTTTCTCAAACAAGGCAATTCTCCTCCTTTTCCCAACATAACCATATATATTTATTAATTTTATTCTGACATCGTTTATTTTTCCCACCAACATCAGAACCCTACCCGGTTCTATCTCTATTCTTTCATGCAACTCAAAAATATCCCTTTTAAAGAGGCACTATTAGCAAAAACATGCCCATCAAAGAAAACACATATGTAAGTAGATAAATACTTCCTCTACTTACATAACAGATGTGTTGCACTGTCCTCGGTTTCCTTCAATATAATTTTATAGTATAAATAAAGGGTCATCTTTTTCATGGCAGGGGCCATCTGGATTCCTCCGGGTATATTCTTCCCCCTCCCCGCACCCCCCTCCTCCCCGCACTTATCCTCAGCACAGCGGGGAGGAAAAGCTGCAGCTGGCAAAGACTCGCCTAACAATAGATCCAAGCGCTGCAGTTCCCCCCTATACTCTCTGCACTACCACCGGCGGCAGTGCAGAGAGTATGGGGGGAACTGCAGCGCCTGGGAACATTATTCCTGGAGTCTGTGCGCTGCCTTTATCCTTCCCCAAAGTTCTGTGCGGGGAAGAAGGATAATGCGGCGGCGGCGGGCGGCAGAAGGGGGGGCGTGGACATCACACTGGAGGAGGGGGGCAGAGGACAGTGAGAGGAGATAGCCTCTGGCCCCCCTTCGTGCGCTCTTACAGCGGCTACAACCGCCGCAGACAAGGGGAGAGCAGGCGGCCAATCGCAGAGCAGAGAGGTGATTGACAGAGGCTTTAGCCAATCAGCCTGCCTGTCATTTCTGTTCTGCGGCCTGCAGGCATGGGGAGAGAAAAACCTCTTAGGGAAAAAAGTAAGAAGGATTTTAACTTTTTGCATTGCCTTATTACCATCCTTTTTGTGTATGTAATAGGCATAATATGTGAAATCTATTTTCTATTTTAGCCTAACAGTTACTCTTTAAATAAAATCCCCAGTCCGGCATTCCTGGTTTCATTTTCCCCGGACCAGTACGCTAAATTAAAAGAACCAAGGTCAGTATAATCTTCATTATAACTTAAAAAACACTCTTGTAAGAAAATCATATCCACCTCCTCTTTTTGAAAAAAATCTAGTACAGTCTGCCTCTTCGCAGCTGCCTTAAGCCCTCTTACATTGAGGGATCCCACCTTCAGATCCATTTACCCTGGATCATTGTCATCCCTTGTTCCTATAACTATACTCCCACAGCTACCTGATGGCCAAGTGCTACTCTCACTTCTCCCTGTCTCAGTCAGCCTCAACATCGGAGGCTGAGGGGAGTCCGGAGTACCACTGTACACCAAAGGAGCCACAAAAGACATCTCCTCATCTATGCAGAGGCTGCTAGGGCTCT
Organism: Hyperolius riggenbachi; assembly: GCF_040937935.1. Taxonomy (NCBI): domain Eukaryota; kingdom Metazoa; phylum Chordata; class Amphibia; order Anura; family Hyperoliidae; genus Hyperolius; species Hyperolius riggenbachi. Next base: position 20,050,841 of record NC_090649.1, read on the forward strand.
CCGGGCACAGCGAATCAGTGTCTGCTTTGCTCACCCCTGTTCCCTCCACCTCCAGCCTTGCCTTCTTGTCTCATACTTTCTTCCTCCTTTTCCTCCTCCACATCTCCCCTTTGTTTCTCCATGTCTCTCATCTCCATTTCCACCACCTCCTCCAACATTACGGTGTTCACAGGATCACTGTCTCTCAACACCTCAATTTCCACCTCTCCTCTTCCTCCTTTCCCCCTTTCTTCTTCAACCTCCAAGTGCAGCTTTCCTTTCTCTACACCCACACCAGCCTGTTCCTTTTTCTTTTTAGCTGGATCCTTCTTTTTCCTTTGTTTCTTGCTCTCCACCTTCTGCCACTCACCCTCCTTCTTCTTCCCTTCTTCTCCATGATCCATATCTCCCCAAAACAACACCTCCTCCTCACTTTCTCCACTTCCATCATCCTCAGAGTCTTCGTAATTATCTCCAAGATCCTCCCTCACCTCTCCCCTCTGTGGCACATTCACTTTCAGCACCTCTGCATATTCTTTAATTCTTTCTTGTTCCTCTCTCTCCATCGCTTGTTCCCTTGTTAACTGCACAGGGCACTCTCTATACAGGTGGTCCTTACTGTGGCACTTCCTGCACTGCTTGGTTTCCTTACACTGACTCACTCCATGACCCAGGCCACTACAATTCAGACATTGCATCATCTCTCTCCCCTTCCGCGCCTCCTTCTGCGCACAACACTCAAATGAAAAATGCCCAAAACCCGCACACTTCCAGCAGAATTTTGGCATTCCTGAGTATTTCATAAATCCCTTATTCCCTTTATATCAAAGGTCTGTTTCGGGTGATCATACCCATCATCTGAATTGCTCACCGCTCTCAGCTTCACTCTGAACGTCCTTTTGCCCACCCAAATTCCTTCCACACCGGTCACATCCCTTTGATATACCACCTCACCAAAGCAATGGTCCTTTAAATATTGCTCCGCCTCTCTCGGTTTTACATAGGGATTATACATTATCACCGTTACTGTTCTAGTGGGATTGCGGTGTTTTAAATCCAACTTAAATTTCCCCAGACTTGGGTCCTTTCCTTCTTTCTCCTCATACTTTCCTTTAAAAGAAATATATCCTCCTAGTTGCTCAAAAACTACTTCCACCAAACTCTGATTCCTGAACTCCACCAAAAACATAATTTGCATAGCACCCACACCACAAACTTTCAGCAATTCATCAAACACCATTCTAGATAAATCAGTATTAGTATTAGTATCACTCCCTTAAATACTAACATTGACCTGAAGTGCACCTCAGCACTGGCCTCAGCCCTGGCCTTAGTATTGCCTTCCCTGTCCTCCATCTTTCACCCTCAGGCCTCCCTCCCTAGAAGAAGTCTGCCCAGAAAGGTGGCTTGCTCCCAGCCTCTGGCCGGCAGGTAAATCCTACCAGCCTGGTTCTCCCAGGCTCCTAAAACTCCTAGGCCTCAAAAGTCCACACACAAAGGGTCGCGCGAGGACCAAATAAGCACTTGAGATTAGCCAAAAGGCCGAGAAGCGATAACCCATTTATTCTCCGCAGCCGCGCCCGCAATTAAGGCAAACTACCTTCTAAATGCAGCAGCGGCGACCAGCGCACAGGACAGCGCTGCATGGCACAGCCGGCTAACCCCGGCCGACTACTGGCTGCCAGGGGGGGGCCCCTTCCCACTGCCTCTGCAGGCCTGCCGGGCCACCGGGATGGGTGCACCTGTGCTAAACGCAGACGCACGGGCCAGGCTCAGCTGCTGCCTGATTGCATTTGCATGGCCCCGCCCACCCCTCCGCTGCCATGCCTCCACGCCGAAAAGAAAAGTAAAGTAGGCTTCTGGCTCCCTGCATTCCGGCAACACGCTAGGAAAGAGTGTGGAGGGCGAGGAACTCAAGTCTCTAGCCTGGCAGGCTTGCTCTGGCTGTTTGAAAACACAGTGCGTTTCTCTTAGTTCATCCTCCTTCCCCTTAAACGCTTTTCTGTCTGGACGTGTGCGGTGTGCCACAAGAGGGAGACACGGGCCGGGAAGTGGAAAGCCTAAACAGGAGTTGCCTTCCTAGCCTACTACACACACTCACAGCCTGGCAGTGATGCAGGCACCTGAGCAGGCAGGTGCTCACAGGAAGTCAACCGATGATGTCACAATGCCCTGGGCCCAGGCAGCTATATAAGGGGCTGCAGCCAGGGCTCTGCCTGCCAGTCCGATACTGCAATACCAGGTCGATGCGCGGAGTGGACAGAGCAAACTCTTCTTCCATCTCCCTGTTCCAAAAATCCATTTAATATATGGTCCCCAGATAGGGGACGTATCAGATATTAAACTGATAAGAACAGATTTTTTTTTTCTTCTTCCGGTCAGTTATCAAACCATCTCTCTTTTTGCTTACAGGAACGACATTACACCATTCCAAAACAAAGATTGGTCCGTTCGAAACATCATATCCGGTAAGTATATTAATCGTTAAGATTTTTTTTATTTATTTATTTTTTTTTGTTTAAAAAAAAACGAAATTTCCCAAGATAACATCTATACACAATTACTATTTTAGCCAAACTAAACAAAATACTTCCATCTAATTGTCTGCCACAAACTGTCAGCTTTACGCTTTCCAAGCTGTTTTTTATCATACACTAGCTGATTGCCCGGCGTTGCCCGGGAATGTATTTGTCTAGTGTTGGCTCCGCCCACTTTTTCTAACCCTAACACAAAATTACTCAATGACCAAGTTTGTGAGCTTTGCAGTCTTTGGAATCAATAATTTGCATTGAAATGAAAAAAGATCTGATTGGCTGTTTGTGGCTCCGCCCCCTTTTCTGAATTTGAACCCTAGTCACCCAATGACCAACTGTAGCAGGTTTGAGGCCTGTGCCATTAACAGTGCAAGAATGGCAGCAATTAAATATTCCCCTTGAGAAGCAATAGGTGAAGTTTGAATCACTTTTGTAGGCTCCACCCACTTTTCTGAATATTAAACCCAGTCACCCAGTGACCAACTGTGCAAAGTTTGAGAACCCTGCCATTAACAGTGTAAGAATGGCTGCAGTATACATTTTCCCAGTGAAATTTGTATTTGTCTCCGCCCACTAATGACCTGGAACTGCCTGCCCATGTATGTATTTGACCGGTTTTGGCTCCGCCCACTTTTTCTAACCCTAATGCACGAACACTCAATGACCAAGTTTGTGAGCTTTGGGGTCTTTGGCATCAATAATTTGTATATTCCCATAGAAATTAAACAAATCAGATTGGCTGTTTGTAGCTGCGCCCCTCTCCAACATTTGAATCCCAGTCACCCAATGACCAACTATAGCAGGTTTGAGGCCTCTGCTATTACCAGTGTAAAAATGGCAGCAATTTACATTTTCCGCTTGAAAATCAACAGGTGAATTTTGATTGGCTATGATAGGCTCCACCCCCTTCCCTGAATATTAATCTCAGTCACCCAGTGACCATCTTGGCAAAGTATGAGATCCCTGCCATTAACAGTGAAGAAGGGCTGCAGTTTACATTTTCCCAGTAAAATTTGTTTTTGGCTCCGCCCCCTTTTTGTAACCTGGACACAGTCACTCAATGACCAAGTTTGTGAGCTTTGGGTCCTTGTCATCAATAATTTGTATTTTCCCAGTGAAATGAAACACATCTGATTGGCTGTTTGTGGCTCTATCCCAGGCATGGGCAAACTTGGCCCTCCAGCTTTTAAGGAACTACAAATCCCACAATGCATTTGCCTTTATGAGTCATGACTGTGGCTGTCAGACTCCTGCAATGCATTCTATCCCCTTTTCTGAATTTGAACCCCAATGACCCAATGACCAACTGTATCATGTTTGAGGCTTGTGCCATTAACAGTGCAAGAATGGCAGCAATTTTAATATTTCCCTTGAAAATGAACTGGTGAATTCTGATTGGCTTTTTTTAGGCTCCACCCACTTATCTGTATAATAATCTGTGCCATTAACAGTGCAAGAATGGCAGCAATGTAAATATTCCCCTTGAAAATCAAAAGATGAATTTTGATTGGCTGCTGTACGCTCCACCCATTTTCCTGAATATTAATCCTAGTCACCCAGTGGCCAACTGTGTCAAGTTTGAGAACCCTGCCAATAACAGAATGGCTGAAATCAATCTAACAAATATGATTGGCTGTTTGTGGCTCCACCCCCTTTAGTGAATTTTGTTCCCAGTCACCCAATTACTGACTGTATCAGGTTTGAGGCCTCTGCCATTAACAGTGTAAGAATGGTAGCAATGTAAATATTCCCCATGAAAATCAATAGGTGAATTTTGATTGGCTGTTGTAGGCTCCACCCACATTTCTGACTAATAATCCCAGGCACCCAGTGGCCAATTGTGTCAAGTTTGGGAACCCTGCCATGTAAAAAATTAAGTTTCTGGCACCGCCCACTTTTGTAACCTTGACATATAGTCACTCAATTACCAAGTTTATCAGCTTTGGGGTCCTTGGTATCATTACTTTGTATATCTGATTGGCTGTTTGTGGCTCTGCCCCTTTCTGAATTTGAACCCCAGTCACCCAGTGACCAACTATACCAGGTTTGAGACATCTGCTATTAACAGTATAAGAATGGTAGCAGTTTAAATATTCCCTTTGAAAATCAAAAGTTGAATTTTGATTGGCTGTTGTAGGCTCCACCCACTTTCCAAAATTTCATTCACCCAATGACCAACTGTGCAAAGTTTGGCAACCCTGCCATTAACAGTGTAAGAATGGCTGCAGTTTATATTTTCCTAGTAAAATTTCAGGTTCCTGGCATCAAAAATGTGTGAATGGAAGCAGTTTATCCAGCAAAGAAATCTGATTGGCTGTTTGTGGCCCCGCCCCTTTAGTGAATTTGGACCCCAGTCACCCAATGACTGACTGCAGCAAGTCTGAAGCCTCTGCCATAAACAGTGTAAGAATGGCAGCAGTTTAAATATTCCCATTTAAACGCAATAGGTGAATTTTGATTGGCTGTTGTAGGCTCCACCCACTTTCATAAATCTTAATCGCATTCACCCAGTGACCAACTGTGGCAAGTTTGAGAAACCTGCGATTAACAGTGTAAGAATGGCTGCAGTTTACATTTCCCCATTTAAAATGAATTGCTGAATTTTGATTGGCTGTTTCATGCTCCGCCTGCTATTCCTGGATTTGTAACCTCGGTCACCAAGTGACCAACTGTGCCAAGTGTGGGGACTCTCGCTTCATTACTGTGAGAATGGCAGCCTTTTACATTTTTTCCATTGACTTGAAGGGGTGAAATCTGATTTGCTGTTTGTAGCTCCGCCCAGGTGTGCAGGGGGGGCGCGAGACCCCCAGAACTTATCATCCCAGGTAGTAAGGGATCTGTATACCAAGTTTCGTTCAAATCGGTCAAGCCATTTTCGCGTGATCGCGGCACATACACACACACACACACACACACACATCCGATTTTATATATATAGATATACACAGTATATAGTCTTGACAATAACATTTTAACAGTATCTTTCACACTCAATTCTTCTTTCTTAAACACTAACAAATTCCTAACATCCCACACCACTGACTTATACACCACACTCAATAACCACACTAATCACTTTTTCTCTTTACTTTCAGACTCCAGACACCACCCAGTCATCATCATCATCAAAAAAGAAAACAACCTAACATCAAAAATTTCTGCAAAGAATATTCTCAATTCACCCCTAACCTCTTGGGCAAACTTACATCCCCAAAACAAATAAGTGTTTTCACAACCTCCACATCCCTCCCTAGGACACTCATCTTTTCTTACTATGTCCCTTTTCTTAAGAAATTCCCTTACGGGCAGACAACCTAAGAAAGTCATCCATGTCACATCCATTTGTACCCCTGCCACCCTGCCACCCTTATACAAAAACTTTTTCCAAGTTTGCTCTGTTTGTCTATTGTTCAAAAAAGGAATACCATTTGGTACCTCTTTTCTCATTATCCACCCCATCAATTTATCTTTATGTCTACCCAACCTCTTCAAATCAAATCTATCGTAAAAATGTTTTAAACATAAAGAAAATTGTGGTACCACCAAAGCCCTGGGCCTTCTCAAGTCTTTGACCATAAGTCCCCAGCTTATTAAATACCAACCAAAAAGAAAAGTCGTCATACGACTCACCATATTATTTAAACTTAAAATATGAATCAAATTCAACCAATAATGTAAATTAATAAACAGCTGTAATCCCGGCAATCCAAAACCTCCCAAAATAACCTTTTTTTTCTATTTTCTCCCTCCCACACCTCTCCATCCTCGAACTCCAGAAAAACAAAAACAATAATCTTTTAACTTTCTTGATCCAGCTCTTGGCTGGTGGCACCACTCTAGCTGTGTATAATATTAACGGAAATATCACCGCCTTAATCACCAATATTTTACCCCTAAATGATAGCTGTCTCATCTTCCAAAAATCAAGTTTATTCTTAATTTTTATAAACAGTTCCTTATATGCACTCTTCCCTTTGAAGTGTTGGGGATAACTTTTGATCCCAGTTTAATCTCTCTCACCTTCCCAACTCTCTCAATCTCAATTTCCACATCCTTCCCCGAACTACACACCTTACACTTTCCCCAATTCACACTCATTCCGGACACATTACAATACTTCTCCAACTGACCATTCATCCACCTCACATCCCCCAACGACGAACACACAAAACATACATCATCCATATAGGATAACACCTTTACATGCTGACCCCCACTCCCGGGTACCATTATCCCCCTACACCTTACATCCCTCTGTACTGATCTCAACAAAGGCTCGATACAACAAATAAATGCCAATGGAGACAGAGGGCACCCCTGCCTAACTCCAGATCTTACCATAAAGCTATTACTTAAATTACCATTCACAATAACTTGGCTACTAATGTCCATATATAACCCCTTAATAACCCTCATTATAGTATCTGGGAACCCCAACTTATCAAATACTTTAAATAAAAAATAATGACTCACCTGATCGTAAGCCTTTTCCAAATCTATTGATTATATAATTAGTGTATTATTATTACTCCTGCAATAAAAAATAATTAACAAAATCAAATTATCAGAGATACGTCTCCCAGGAATAGCACACGTTTGTGCTTCACAGATAACACTATCCACCACCACCTTCACTCTATTTGCAATTATTTTTGCTAACACCTTATAATTGGTATTAAGTAGCGTAATGGGCCTCCAATTTTTAACTTCCCTCTTATCCCCTTTCCTAAATAATAGCGTAATAACCCCCTCCCTCATTGAAGGGGCCAAACATCCATTCGAAAAACAAAACAACATCACTTTCACAAACTCACCCTTAATTACATGCCACACACGGACATAAAATTCCCTAGAAAGACCGTCTTTCCCCGGTGTCTTATTCATAGGCATTTTTTTAATGGCATGACAGATCTCATCTTCCCCCAACATTCTCTATAACACACTTCTATCAGCCTCACTCAATCCCTCACCCAGACAATCCAAATATTCATTCATATCCACATCACTACCCACATTCTTGCCACTATATAACTCTTCATAAAACTTTCTTACAGCATCCAATACCCTCTCACCCGTTACCTCCACACCCCCATCCATAACCGACAAAAGGATTTCTCGCCTCCAAAAAGCTCTTTTAAAGAAGTACCTTGAGCACTTTTCATTCTCCTCTAGATTTTCAACCTTTGCACTGTATACAATTTTTTTCCCCCTTTCCTCCAACAATTTATTCCTCTCCCTCCTAACTTCATTAATTTCTCTCTCCACTCCATAACCCAAATTCCTAAATCTATACAAAGTTTGTAACCTTAAATTAACCTCCTCTTCCCTCCTCCTACAATCAGCCGCTTTTTGGAGGCTACAATCTCTAAAAAAAAACTTGCTATTTTACCCTTTACCCAATCCCACCATATCAGTATATCGCTAAACCTCCCCATTTTCATCCTCCATACATCCCACCTTACAGTAAAGTTTTTAACAATATTCTCATCATCTAATAAGGAAGTGTTTAATTTCCACACCCCCCTACCAAAATTAACCTTCTCCCCTACTGTAAACTCCACCCACAACCCTCTATGGTCAGAAAAAGAACATACAATTAACCTAAAACTTAAAAACTCAATAAATTTGGAACCTAACACATAATCAATTCTAGATTTCACAGTCACTTTGTCAGAAAAAAATGTAAACTTAGGTGTGTCGTTAACTTCCTTGAAGGAGTCCTTCAGCGAAAAATCCTCTAATGATAAATTAAAATTTTTACTTGAACTATCCAGCCCAGATTCTCCACGCCCCTCTCTATCCCGCTTATCCCTAATTAAATTGAAATCCCCGGCAACCACCGTATCCATTCGACCTGGCAAATATAAACGTAACATCTCCAAGAAATCTATTCTTTCCTGCTTCTCAGCTGGAGCGTAAACAGAAAACAGGCAAAACTGTTGCCCAAAATAACTCAAAATACATAAAAATAGCCTACCCGGGACAATAATGACATAACTAATAATTTTAATATTTCTGTTCTTAATCAAAACTCCAACACCTTCACTCTTGGAACGACACCCCACCGACCATACAACCTCACCCTCCCATTCCTCTGGCCCTGGTGCTGAGGCCAAAGAGCATTCCTGTAGTACCAAGATATCTACGTTATGATGTTGTAAAATATCAAGATTTGCTGCCCTCCTATGTAATGTCCGTATACCTCAGACATTCACCGACAACAATTTCAAGTTAACCATTTATACCTTCATATTACAGGAAAATGCTTATCATAAACAATATAACACTAATCATTTTTTATTCCCTTTATCTTTCTTCTCCCTCCCCCTCCCTCTCCCTTTCCCTTTTATTTTGCAGGTCTCCGCGAACTGAACCACGTCCTCTGGATTCGCCTTGTTCTCCTGCCCAGCCGTTCTTGCAAGCAAAGGACGATTGCATCCTGCAGGACTCTCAGGTAAAGTATCTGCAAATTGCTTACTACAAGAAAATGTATGCGTGCTCAACACCAAGCTTAACCCTTACAAGTCTGGCTGTGCAAATCTGGCTAAATTGGCTTTATATAAAGTATCTGCAAATACCTCTTCCAACACATCAGAGTTATCAACCTTGTATCTTTTATTAGACACTTCCTCCTCTCCACTATCCTGCCTCTGTCTCTGACCACAGGTAAGAGATTTGTCATCCTCCTCATCAGAGGCATCACTGCCCACAGTGTCCATCTCTGATGGTTCCTCAGACTCCTCCTCCAAATCTGCATCTTCAAACTCCTCCTCCTGCACAGACCAATTGGAGCACGGATCCTCATAATCCAGTATTGGGACAGGAGCATTCACATCTAAAGCCACATCTTCATTCTCAATTGGCTGTAGATCCGCCCCCTCTTCTCGCTGCTCTCCTGAAACCAACTGCTTTGTGGAACTACAAGTCCCAGCGCCTCCTCCACCATCCCCTACATTCTGTATAACAGAAGCAAGTTCAGGTGTCAGCACAGCAGCCAGCCCAGGGTCATCCGCAGCTTGCACAGATCCCCCAGCACTTTCTCCAGCGGCAGACACTTTAGACTCATCTGCCTCCCCGCTCAGCTGTGCAGTCTGCGAGTCAGCGGTGACCGATTCATCAGTCACTCGCTTCTCCCCTTCACCAACAGCCGAAGCCGGCTCCAGGACAGACGCAGCACCGCCGGCAGGGGGCGTGGCCCGAGTCGGTTCACTGCGAACCCAATTCTCCCGCACTATTTGCGGCTCTTCCTGCTCAACATCAGAGTCATCTTCAGCGCGTCCACCAGCCCTGGACTGCACCACATCAGTATAGAGCCGGGCACCTCTCCTGCCCCGACAATGACCCTTCTCCCCGCACACAAAGCATTTCTTTTCACCGGGGCACTCTCCGGTACCATGTGCAGGACTGTTACAGTGCCTGCAGCAACGGCCAACATCACAAAGATCGCTAATATGCCCGTATCTATTGCACAGGCGACAGTACTGTGGCATGTCCCTATAGAACAGGAAGCACGTTCTCCACCCCAGGTAAACACTGCGGGGGGTCTCATCACCCCGCCAATCCCCTGGGGGTCTTCTCGGAACTGCACAAAAAAACGGTATTTTCCGGTCATGATGCTGTATTTGTTTAAGACAGGCTCACCACCTGTGACAGAAGAGCAGTACTTTCTTAAATAATATCTCACTATCCCCAAATCAATGAAAGGATTGTACATATGGACAGTCAACAGTTTCCTGTAGCATAAACAACGGTTTAACAGAAATGAACTGCGTTAATCCAACATCCCATTTCTTTTTAGCCTCCTCGTATGCATTTAAACAATCTGGCTCTGAATGGAAAGTTACGTCATAAATGCCTTGTGTCTGGAAATCTTGCAGCATCCTAATTTCCATTACCTTTAACTTCAAGGTTTTGAGGAGGACTTCTTCCACAACTTTATCGACATTGATCTGTGACCGATACTCTGGTTGGATCAGGAACCGCAGAGTGCGACGAACACCCTCCGAAGACATTAGAGATGGGAAGTTCGGATCTTTTTAATGATCCGGATGATTCGAATCGGATCATTGAAGAGATCCGGATCTTTGATCCAAATCTCGGATCATTTTACTACCGGAAGCATTGGGGGGGGGGGGGGTGAAATGAACAGCAGGACAGGTCTGTGGACAGGAGAAGGGGAGGGGGTGGACACACAGAGAAGGGGAGAAGATGGACAGAGGGCAGGGAGTGGTCAGAGAAGGGAGGAGGGACGAGCAGAGAGCAGAAATGTTTGCACACAATACCCACCACATGCTGCAATCATATGATTTACATATATTTCACCTCTATGCTCATCTGTACACTTTGAATGTAAAGTAGCACAGTGAAAGAAAGCATTCCCAGAAGATAAGTGCAGCTGTTTAGTGCCGAGTGCAGGAGGATTATATTGCCTTTCAATCACACTGTCTGCAAAGTTACTGAGCTGTGCTGAGCTGAGCCAAAAGCTTCCCATGTGTTCACTGTGCACAACTACGGAACAGCCAGCCTATAACGAGCAGCACATTACAGCCAGTACGTGTGCTCTACACATATCTGGCAGTGGCACCCATGTCCCCTCTCTCTCTCATCTACCTGTCCCTGCAAGGCTGCCTCCCATCCAACAGAGCGATCCCTGCTTCCAGGACCCCGCTGTCCGCTGAGAGGGGGCGTGACGCTCCTGGCCCCGCCCCTTTTGCGATCCGAATCACTCATTTTGATGATTCGGATGATCGACTCATAAAATAGATTTGGATCAAAGATCCGAATCGTTCATGATCCGGACAACACTAGAAGACATCCTCACCGGCAACACCGGACGATCGATCCCCGTCAGCTCGGGGGCCCCCAAAAGAGAGGGTACCCCGACCAGACCTCTCACCTGGACACTTGGTCTTAGGCAAAAGGCCGAGAAGCAATAACCCAATTATTCTCCGCAGCCGCGCCCGCCGACACAGCACCCTCTGTGCGAATTAAGGCAAAATACCTTCTAAATGCAGCAGCGGCGGCCAGCGCTCAGGACAGCGCCACACGGCACAGCCGGCTAACCCCGGCCGGCTACCGGCTGCCAGGGGGGGGCCCCTTCCCACTGCCTCTGCAGGCCTGCCGGGCCACCGGGATGGGTGCACCTGTGCTAAACGCAGACACATGGGCCAGGCTCAGCTGACGCCTGATTGCATTTGCATGGCCCCGCCCACTGCCGGAACAGCCGTCACCCCTCCGCTGCCGTGCCTCCACGCCGAAAAGTAAAGTAAAGTAGGCTTCCGGCTCCCTGCATTCCGGCAACTCGCTAGGAGAGAGTGTGGAGGGCAGAGGAAGTCAAGTCTCTAGCCTGGCAGGCTTGCTCTGGCTGTTTGAAACCACAGTGCGTTTTTCTTCGTTCATCCTCCTTCCCCTTAAACGCTTTTCTGTTTGGACGTGCGGGGTGTGCCACAAGAGGGAGACACAGGCCGAGAAGTGGAAAGCCTAAACAGGAGATGCCTTCCTAGCCTGCTACACACACTCACAGCCTGCCACTGATGCAGGCACCTGAGCAGGTGCTCACAGGAAGTCAACCGATGATGTCACAATGCCCTGGGCCCAGGCTATATAAGGGGCTGCAGCCAGGGCTCTTCCTGCCAGTCCGCTGGCAGCTCTCCAAGGGAGGGGTGCTGCTGCTCCTTCTCTTGCAGGGAACAAAGTGCAAACATGAAGAAAAGTGGTCCAGTCATGGATTTTTTTGGGACACAGCAACTGAGTAGCGCAAGTAGAGTTCATCCAAAGTGAAATTTAAAAAAAAAGTTTTGTTTTTTTGGGTGTTTTTTCTTCCTGCTTTTCTTGTCTGTTCTCGGGTTCTTATAGCCAGGCGAAATACAGACTCACTTGATAAATGACACAGATGCACAAAGAAAGCAGACACAACTTGAAACAATGTTTTTATTGAGGATTTCAACTGTATCTATCCTGCACCCAGCAGTAGCAGCACAGACATAGAGCGCACAGCAGGGGGGACAAAACAGCACTTGCTACTGGGAAATTCACTTTGCAGAGGGTCACTTGATTTCTCCACTTGACTTCACTTCACTTTGTTAGTCAGCTGGGTGGTATTTGAGTTTTGATCTGTTTTTTGACACCAGTAAGAGAGAGTAGTGCACCGGTCCTGGAGGTACTGCAATACCAGGTCAATGCGCGGAGTGGACAGAACAAGCTCTTCTTCCATCTCCCTGTTCCAAAAATCCATTTAATATATGGTCCCCAGATAGGGGACGTATCAGATATTAAACTGATAAGAACAGATTTTTTTTTTTTTTTTTTAAGCTTTCTTGGCTCCTGTTGCATGCAACAGGAGTCCCGGGTAAGCAAGGCCTTAAATCCCATGCACGGAAAAAGCGTGAGTGCCATAAAGCACCCCCACAAAATGTGCATGAGCAGCCACGGGCCCCACAATATAGCAGGACCCTTCCGGTGTTCCCCGAAGGGAACTTATCCCCCTTTGCCATCGGCGCAGGGGGTACTTGGCATCCTCCAACACCCGAGGGGTTGGAGGACCTTGGTGGAGTCCACCGACACCCGAAGGATTGGAGGACTCCTGACGTGCCCTGTGGTTACCCACAGGGCCTGGCCGTGTGGCCTCCCACATGGTCGGTGGCTCCCCCGAGGGGGATCCGGGTGGGAACCGAAGTCTCAAGGGGACAAGTCCCCAGTGCCAGCAAGCTGGCCCCAACCTTTGCGGCCGGAGTGATAAAAATTCCGCACTCTCCCTAGCCAAAAGGCCGGGGAGCTGCGTTAGTCGGCTATGCATATGGGCAGTACAGACCAAAGCACCTTACTCCGCCCGGGATCTGCCACATCCCAGGTTTTTCAGGTGCACCTGGAGCGCCACTTCCAGGGGCAGTATGCCTAAGCAAAGCCCTCAGCCTTCCAGCTTCGACCATGGTATAGATCCATTCCATCAGCCTCTGGGGAGTTACGACAAGAAGGGACACCCTGCCACAGTGCCATCCCTCCAGGTCCCCCCAAAAACCTCTAAAACATTTTTTTTTTTTGTCTCAGTTCGGTCTTAAAACTCATCAGAAACACAAAAGTGCCTCCATCTTTGAGATCTCAACCAATCATCATTCGAAAATTCTTTTTTGAATTTGTTCAAATCGTTAAATCTTTTCTGATCGGTAAAATTAAAATACAGACAAACAAACATAAACACTGCTTCTCAGAACAAAACAACTAAACAACAACTTCCAAATTACTTGACAACATAACATCTTCATCTTGTCAACCAACTTCTTCACACACCATCAAGTCCCCGACATCTTCCTTGCCTTTTCTTCTGATATCAACACTTCTTTCATCTTCCCCTTTCCTCTTAATACATCCGGAAACACATCTTCATCTGAATCCTCATCTTCATCTGAATCCTCATCTTCAATAGTCTCAATTTCAGACAAATCTTCTTCTTCTGAACAACTCTCTACAGACCATTCGTAAACTAACATACTGGCACAAATTTTTTCAATTTCTTCCTTTTCACAACACACAACTTTTTGTTTCTGCTTCACATCTAGACTCCATCTTTCCAGACATCTCCTTCTTCTCTTCTTCTAAATCCGCCAACTGTGTTATACACCTATCCATCTTCTCAACTTCTTGTTTCTGCACTGCTAAACTGAAAAAACTATCTGACTTCTTTTCCCTAAACTTCCAAAAACCTTTTTTCCCTTCCAAACTAAAAGAACTAGGAACGTCAATACTCCTTCCTTTCGCTAACAAAACCTGAAAAAGTCTTCTTCCATCCCATAACTCCATTTGGTTCAAAAAATTCTTCCGAAAAAAAAACATCCACCACAAATGGCCGAAAAAAATTAATCACTTCTTCCTCAGAAAGAAACGGATCTTCCATTTCAACAATAATGTCTCTCGGTTTTCCCAAGTCTGAACACAAAACAACAGGATCCGAAAAAACTGCTCCTTTCTTCCACTTCAAAAATAACTCAATACTGGACACATTTTCCTTGAACGTGACATCAAAATAATCCCACTTCCTATTCTCCTGCATACACAAAATGTCCTTGTTATCCACACCGATTCTTCCAAAAACAGACTTCACTTCAGTCCATTTCTCCTCCTCCTTCTTATGGATGAAGAGGAATTGTCTTAGGATTTATCCTAACGCCATACTGACAATACTCCAGCACACTCTTCCTCCAAGCCTTCCGTCCACAGAACGACCCTCCGTCCCCTACACTAGGTAGTGACGGCAAACCGGGGAACCCAGCTCTCAACCCCAGGTCAGCCGCAAAAACCTATTAACGTTAGCGGCCAAGACCCGCTAAGGGCTACCCCGTTAAGGGTTTGCCCAAAGTACCCCACACTGGCCTAAACCAGCAGGGGCTGAGAGCTGGGGGGAATGATCGCTCCCCGTTGCCAGGGGACTAGGTCCGGGACCAATAGCAGCAAGCGGGGAATCCACCAAAAAGATGGATCCCCACAAGGCCGATCCCGAGGATCCCCTGGCACCTTCTGGGTCCGAAACAAGGCTGGAAGTGCACTTGATCTTCGCCAAAAGGCCAAGAAGCGATAACCCAATTATTCTCCGCAGCCTCACCCGCCGACACAGCACCCTCTGCGCAAATTAAGGCAAACTACCTTCTACATGCAGCAGCGGCCACCAGCGCTCAGGACAGCAACGCACGGCACAGCCGGCTAACGCCGGCCGGCTACCGGCTGCCAGGGGGGGCCCTTCCCACTGCCTCTGCAGGCCTGCCGGGCCATCGGGATGAGCGCACCTGTGCTAAACGCAGACGCACGTGCCAGGCTCAGCTGCCGCCTGATTGCATTTGCATGGCCCCACCCACCGCCGGAACAGCCGTCACCCCTCCGCTGCCGTGCCTCCACGCCGAAAAGAAAAGTAAAGTAGGCTTCCGGCTCCCTGCATTCCGGCAACATGCTAGGAGAGAGTGTGGAGGGCAGAGGAAGTCAAGTCTCTAGCCTGGCAGGCTTGCTCTGGCTGTTTGAAACCACAGTGCGTTTTTCTTCGTTCATCCTCCTTCCCCTTAAACACTTTTCTGTCTGGACGTGTGGGTTGTGCCACAAGAGGGAGACACAGGCCGGGAAGTAGAAAGCCTAAACAGGAGATGCCTTCCTAGCCTGCTACACACACTCACAGCCTGCCACTGATGCAGGCACCTGAGCAGGTGCTCACAGGAAGTCAACCGATGATGTCACAATGCCCTGGGCCCAGGCTATATAAGGGGCTGCAGCCAGGGCTCTGCCTGCCAGTCCGCTGGCAGCTCTTCAGGGGAGGGGTGCTGCTTCTCCTTCTCTTGCAGGGGACAAAGTTCAAACATGAAGAAAAGTGGTCCGGTCATGGATTTTTTGGGACACAGCAACTGGGTAGCGCAAGTAGAGTTCATCCAAAGTAAAATTTAAAAAAAAGTTTTGTTTTTTTGGGTGTTTTTTCTTCCTTCTTTTCTTGTCTATTCTCGGGTTCTTATAGCCAGGCGAAATACAGACTCACTTGATAAATGACACAGATGCACAAAGAAAGCAGACACAACTTGAACCAATGTTTTTATTGCGGATTTCAACTGTATCCTGCACCCAGCAGTAGCAGCACAGACATAGAGCGCACAGCAGGGGGGACAAAACAGCACTTTCTACTGGGAAATTCACTTTGCAGAGGGTCACTTGATTTCTCCACTTAACTTCACTTCACTTTGTTATTCAGATGGTTGGTATTTGAGTTTTGATCTGTTTTTTGACACCAGTAAGAGAGAGTAGTGCACCGGTCCTGGAGGTACTGCAATACCAGGTCGATGTGCGGAGTGGACAGAGCAAGCTCTTCTTCCATCTCCCTGTTCCAAAAATCCATTTAATATATGGTCCCCAGATAGGGGACGTATCAGATATTAAACTGATAAGAACAGATTTTTACGTTTTGATATCTATCCTTAACAAAAAAATTTTATGGGCCCATAAAATATAAGTTCAATCACTTAAATAAGTATTCCAAATGTAGATATTCCACAAACTCTGTGCCCTACTTTCCCCCAATTTCTTTTTGTCCAATAAATAAAACACATACATTTCGCTCAAGGCCAATCTAATGCAATCCTTCTCTGAAATAACATCACGTTTAAACAGGTAAATATTCCTAACTTTCCAAAGTGCATGCTTAATACAGTTAATAGTTGTCCTTAAAACTCGCTTTTTCTCTGTTTGCAGATCATCCATAAAAGCAGCAAAAAAACAACCTCATGATTAAGAAACTTAAGACCAGATAAAAACTTCAAGAAAGTGCCAACACTGTGCCAAACATTCTGTGCAAAGACGCAGTTCCAGAAAATGTGCAAAACTGTCTCATGGTCCGCACATCCAACTCGAGGACAGACAGCCGTGCGGACCAAGCCCCTTCTATGCTGGAAATCTCTTGTGGGTAAGCAGCCATGCACAATATGCCACGCAAGATCTTTTAACTCATTTGACAAATACGCGACATTCACCATTTTCCAGATAAAAACACTTCTTTTCTCACTAAAATTCTCCACTAGACACACCTCATTGTTTCTTCTAATCTCTGTTCTAAGCTTCTTTAAATTATGCAAAATGGACATATCAAAACAGGTAAGATTAAACATCAAAATACACTTTTCTAAAATAACATAATGTTTTGGTAAAGTTGTTAAAATGGGTACAGATAACGGAGGAGAAAACCACTTCCTCCGTCTAAAAACATGACCCGCTGCATACCTTAAAAAGAAAGACCACTGGTTCTTCATATTAAGACCTTTAAAACACAGAGTAAAAAAATTTAAATACAAGAACTCCTTCAAATTTGGAACTTCTTTCCCTCCTTTCTTTTTAGCTAAAAACATTTTTTCTCTTCTTAACTTTTCCATTTGAGAGCTCCATAAAAAATGAAAACCTAACTTATTCAGATTTTTTAAAACCTTTTCTGTTGGAGGATACACCATATTAAGATACAGCATAATCGGTAATAGTAAGGATTTCATAATTAAAACGTTTCCCTCGATTGTTAATTTTCTCATTTTCCAAAATTCCACTTTCTTTTGTACTTTACTTTTTATAATTTCCCAACTCTTTGCACCATTATTATCACTGTCAAATAGAACACCAAGTATTTTAATGCCATTGCTCTGCATAGAGATGTCATTATATTGCACATTATCCCAATTGCCAATAGTAAAACAATCACATTTATTTTTATTCAGTTTAAAACCAGACCCTTCACAGAAAAATTCTGTGGTTCTAATAGCTCTTCTAATGGATGTCTCTGTAGTACACAAGATGGTCACATCATCCATATACACGATTGTCTTTGCACTGACCCCTTGGCCTCCTGGTAAAGGGATACCTCTGATAACTTTGCCCTGCCTAAGTTTCACGAGCAACGGCTCGATGGCACATATAAATAAAATCGGGGATAGAGGGCAACCTTGCTTCACCCCCGATCTTAAAAACACATGTTGGGATAAAAAACCATTAATAGAAACTTGACTAAAAGAACCATTAAATAAAAGTGCAATACGTTTGATCATAAAATCAGGAAAACCCATCTTCTTTAAAACCATCCATAAATATTCATGTGACACTCTGTCGTAAGCTTTCATAAAATCCAGAGATAAAAGGTTTTGTTTTCTGTCTTTTTGGTACCAGATAACATCGCTAAGGAGGTTTAGATGTTCCCACACTCCTCTACCTGGTACTCCACACACTTGGTCAGAATGAATCACCTTCCCAATAGGCTAAGTTAAAATGGCCCCGGACTCGGACGCCACGGCCACAGGGCTCCGGCCTTTTTTGCTTTTTTAAAGCACTCTCTTCCTCCACTCACCTCTGAGTTTCACTTCTGCTGAGGTAGGAGGTGGAGGAGGACATGGGCACTGCTGGTCTCAATCCGGACCACCCACGGATCGCAGTCTGCAGGCCGGCAAGAGGATCAAGCTGATCGGGGCCCACATGCAATGCTGAGGGAACACGGAGCTCAGCTCATCTGCCGCCGCTGCCTCCATCCACGGACTCCGGACCATTAGCGCCACCACGTTCCACTACGCAGGCCCAGGCACTGTGCTGCTTCATCCTGCCTCAGGCAGGGAACTCGGCATCGTGATCAGCCGCTACTGCCGGGGAGCCACCTCAGGCACACGTGGGATGCTTCGCTCTCATCTGACCAGGCCGGAAGGAGAGCCGAGATAAGGTACGCCCCCACCATTCTGCAGGGCGGATTGCTGCAATCCCTTGCCGGGCTGCCTCGCTCAGGTGAGCCTGATGGCGTTGCTGCTCCCCCACGCCAGACCACCATCTCTGCTAGGGCATCATCCAAGTCCACATCGCTGGCTGCTGCAGGGCCGCCGCTCGGTCCCACCGGCGCTGATCCACTCTCCTCACTGCTCCTCGCTTCTCACATGCCCGATCGGCGGCATGCCAGCTGATCGAGCAGACAGCTGTTTGGGGCCAACGTGCCCTGATCGGTACTCCACCACCGCTGCCCGGACTGCTCTACTGTGGAGCCTGTCGCTGCTGGAAGCAGGACCACACTGGCAGTTTCTCCACCACTGCTGCCGGGTCCTGGATCCTGGATCCGAGTCTGCCTTTCACGCAGACACAGCGGGCCACTGATCCCCGACTGCTGCCCCGAGCCAGCCCCTCCGGCCACCGACACAACAGGGGGTCTCAGAGACCCCACACCTGGGCATGCTCACGGGCGAGCTGCTGACCCTGAGCTCGGTGTCCACGTGGTGCGGGTCGCATAGTCGACTCACCACACTCCAGAGAGAGGGTCTCCACCATCCGCAGCCTCCAACCTGCTCTAACTCTGCCACTGCTGAGGACCATGCTAGCCTGCACTACCGCCAAGCCCTGAAGATCAGCTGCCCATCTGCCGATATCGGGGTACCAGATCACAGGCATGGACACTTGTCGAACCCAGTAAATGTTATTAAATCTGCAGCCCTAGGACTCTGCCTTTGTCTCTCTCCTCTTGCCTTGGTTCTTTCTCTTTGTTCCTCAGTCTCTCTTTAACTATCCCTTCTCTCTATCTCTCTTTCTTTCTCTATCCACTCTTTTCCAGGACACACTGCAGGGCATCTGGTACTGCTACGGAGCTGAGCAAGCGCCGTCGATAGTTGGCAGGCTGCTCCTCTCACATAGCACTCCAGACTCCCCCACGCGTCCCTCACTACAGTTATGTGCTGTATGTATATATAGGTATATGCTTACTTTGTTCCATACTGTACCTGATTGTATGTGATGGATTGCATGCATGTGTTTGTACCATCTCCGACCCTGTATGAGCCAAAAATAATTCCGGGTACAACCCCCGTTGTACTTGGCGAAATAAAATGATTCTGATAACTTGCTTAACACGATTTACCAATAATTTAGCTAAAACCTTGTAATCAGTGTTTAAAAGCGTTATTGGTCTCCAGTTCTCTAAAAGCGTCCTGTCACCTTTCTTATGGAGCAGAGTGACGACTCCGCTCCTCCAGGACGCAGGTAAAACCTCACACTTAAAAGCATCTCTAAAAACACACATTAAATCTTCCTTTAAAATCTCCCAGAAAGCCATATAAAATTCGACAGGTAGCCCATCTGAACCTGGGGATTTCCTCCTTGACATATCTTTAACCACTTAAGTCCGAAGGGTTGACATTTTTTTACATCCGAGCAACTTTCACCCCCCATTCATTTGCCAATAACTTTATCACTACTCATCACAATTAATTGATCTATATCTTGTTTTTTCCGCCACCAATTAGGCTTTCTGTGGGTGGTACATTTTGCTAAGAGCCACTTTACTGTAAATGCATTTTAACAGGAAGAATAAGAAAAAAATGGAAAAAATTCATTATTTCTCAGTTTTCAGCCATTATAGTTTTAAAATAATACATGCCTCCATAATTAAAACTGACGTATTGTATTTGCCCATATGCCCCGGGTATTTCACCGTTAAAATTATGTCCCTATCACAATGTATGGCGACAATATTTTATTTGGAAATAAAGGTGCATTTTTTCCGTTTTGCATCCATCACTGTTTAGAAGCCCATAATTTATTAAATCATATTGATATACTCCTTTGACATGCATATTTAAAAAGTTCAGACCCTTAGGTAACTATTTATGTTTTTTTTTTTTTTTTTTATTATTGTAATTTTTTTTTTTTTTTTAATTTAAACTTGTATGTGGGTATTTTTTGGTGTGGGAGGTAAACAGGTTTTTTTTTATATATTTATATGTTTAATTTGAATTTTTTTTTTTACAGGTGTAATTTGCTATTTGGCCACAAGATGGCCAGAATCAAAAAGTCCTGGGAGCGATCGATCTCGCTCCCAGGCAGAAGAAAGGAGCCCAGAGCTCAGAAAAGCCGCAGCATCTGAAGAGACGCTGTCGGCTTTTCTCCGGGGGGGTCCGATCAGCGAAAGGGATTTATAATCCCTTTCAATGATCGGTAATCTAGCGGCCAGCAGCGGGGGCGCGCACGGGGGGGCCCGCGGGAGCGCGCGCGACCCGCGGGAGTGCGCGCAGCCCAACTGGACGAGAAATCTCGTCCAGTTGGGCTTAAGTGGTTAAAAACATCATTCAGTTCAGAAAGGGTAAAATCATCACATAAAATATCACAATCGGTTTTCTCAAGTTGGCAATCTAAAACCTCAATAAGATCCCTAGTAAAAGAAGAATCAATTTTTTTGACATCAAACAGTTCCTGATAGAAGGAATGAGCAGCTTGCAACATTCCCTCATTTGTTGTCTCCCCCTCAATATTGCACATCATCTTTTTTGTTTCCATAACCTTTTTAAAGAAAAACCTTGTACATTTCTCATTTTTTTCCAGTTGTTCTACTTCACTATTGAAAATAATTTCTTGTCCTTTTCCACTAATTGCTTTTCTTATCCTCACTTTAGTTTCAAGTATTAAACCATCCATCTCCTCAACACCACACTCCTTCCATCCATCTCCTCAACACCACACTCCTTCCAGTCCAGGTAAGTTTGTAATTTTGTATTTAAAATTTTAAACCATAATTTTTTTGTTTTAGCCTTTTGAATACTTTTTTTATAAAGTACTCTTTGTTGAACTGGTGGGAATTTACTAAGGTTAAAATCACACTCTTAAAATCTTTTTGTTGATATCTCAGTTGTTTGTATTTTTGCGCGAACTCTGACTTAATTGCAGCATCCTCCAGGAGGAGAAGTATTTAGTTTCCACACTCCTCTCCCTTTTTGCAATCCAGATAAAGTGACTTGTATCTTTAAGATTTTGTGACCTGAAAAAACATTGCTCTCCAGTGACATTTCTGTTGGTTTAAAACTTTGGGATAAAAACATACAAGTCAAGTCAATTCTGGATTTGTTAGTATCGCTTTCCCAAGTATAACCCGGATCATTTACATAAAGTGCTTTCCATGCATCACACAGGTTAAAATCAACTTTAAAACCTTGCAATTGTTTTTCCATTTTATCTCTCCTTTTTTCCCCATTCATGATACAATTAAAATCTCCTGCAATTAAAATCGGTGTTGAACCAGGAATAAAAACTGAAATGTCATTTAAAAAGTTAAAACGCTCTTGAATGTCTGTGGGTGCATATATATATTAAGAATTCTTATTTCAATTTCACAATAACGAACATTAGCCAACAATGCTCTCCCCGGTATGAGTTCTGTGAAGGATGAGGGCTTGTTTCCACTGTTGCGACGCGATTTCGGCCGCATTCCGACGCTTGTAAAAACGCATGCGGATGCGTTTCCACATGCGTTTTTACCCGCGATTTCGCCTGCGATTTCGCATGGCAGGGTGCCATGCGAAATTAACCATGACACTGCCAGGGCTAAATAAAATTGAAAAAGGTGCGAAATCGCACGCGAAATCGCGGGTAAAAACGCATGTAACAAACGCATGCGTTTTTACTATTAAATACATTAGCGGCGATTCGCACGGATTCCCGACGCAGGCGAAATCGTTGGCTCTTTTGTGCGTTTTTTTCACGCTGAAAAAAACGCACCTCAACAACGCTACAGTGGAAACAGGCCCATCCACTTGTATTACATGTGCGGATCTGCATGCGTTGGACGCATGCAGATTCGCGATAGTGGAAACGAGCCCTAAAAGTTCCATGTTGCTTCCCTTCAGCAGAATCCCCACACCTGTTGACTTAATTGCACAATCCCCAGACCATATGGATGGACCATTTTTCCAATCATTTCTTAACCATTCATAATTCCTATCATAGTTTATTGCACATTCCTGTAGACAAATAATATTAAAATCCAAAGTTTCCAGAAAAGCAAACAAAGCAGCCCTCCTAGTTGGGCTCTTTATGCTCCTCACATTGAAGGAGTTCATTTTGAGAACAGACATTTGGCATGGCAAGGGTTAACTGCTGCTAGAATCACCATCTGATATTAACCCTATACCAGGAATACTGATTGGACTGTCTGGTTCCTCAAAGTGTATGTCAGGAATTTCAGGTAAGGATGGGAATTGTTGTATGTCCAAGTTTGTCTCCTGAGAACTACCAAAATACTCTATCCTCACCTCAGGAGGACATGGACTATTTATTATTGAAGCAGCAGTAATGTGTAACAAAGCCTCTGGCTCATTTGCATTTCCCTCATTAATATTCAAATGTAATTCCACAGATGCAGGACCAGCAGAAGGAAGAGCAGCCACCCCTACAGAAGACACAGGTAAGTTTGTAACATTGCCACTCTCCCCCTCTGCATTTTTAGTCATCCTTTTAGTTTTAATCTCAGAAATTTCCTCCTCCAGTTTCCTTTTTGGATCTTTCAGATCCACATCCATTGTTAGCTCCTCCCCTCCACTTTCCCTCCTGCCTTTTTTTGATTTTGCATTAGTATTTAAAGGTGCATTACTTTCAGGTGTTAAGGATGCAGTTTGATGTGAATCAGCAGGTTTAGAGACAAGAGTTTGCTCAGAATTTGTTGTTTCCACAGGAGGCTGTATGGATTTTTCCACATCAGCAGCCCCCTCTGTAGTACTTCCAGAAACAGTAGCAGCATAAGATTTTGGCTTGGATAATAGTAATTCCCCCAGAGTCTTATTCTTTGCTGGACAGTTTTTTTACAAATGCTCAAAGTTGCTGCAGAAATTGCACATTGGCCCGTCATTGCACTCTTTAGCCTCATGACCCTCCTTTCTGCACCTCATACACCAGTTTGGAGTTACAGCTTTCCCTACTATCCATGTCGGCCTGGAGGGGGAATAGTAATTAGCGCCACCTGCCGGATGCGCCCGGCTAACGGATAAGTACCCACTGGCATATTAGGATAAAAGAGGTAGCCTCTATTCCTTCCAATGGAGAAGTTTGCAGGAGGATGGCTAAAGCCTCCAGCCTCATGAGGACTTTTTTTGAATCTCACAAAGAATTTATGCTTTCCAGTCCATATATTGCAAATGTTCATAACTTTGTGACTGTGATTAATTTTGGTGCAATAAGGTGCAAGAAAGCCCATAATAGTCTCCTTAGCCACAAATGGGTTAAACATGTGCACAACTAGAGGTACATCCTCTTCCTCATACAATATAGTGAAAGTCAGACCTTTTAAAGCAGGATGGCTTACTTGTTGTTTTAGTTGCTCCAGCATATTTGTGCAATGGGCCAAAGATGATAACGTAAGATAGTAGATTCCTCCTCTCTTGTCCTGTAGGCAAACAACATTTTCTCTCTTTATTTTCAGGATTTTCACCAGGATCGTGTCCACAAAGTACACCAGCTTGACATCACTCCATCTATTTTCCGGTACAGTAATTTTGAAAGAAAAACGGATCTTTGGTTCCCCCGACTCTGCATATAAGATTTTAGCTTCCTCCTCGGTCGCCATTTTAACAGCCACGGCAGGATACTGCACTTCAATCGTCCTCGTATCAAGAGGACCCACTCAATAGCAGCATGGGGGGTTAACCCCCAAGGCCGAGTGGAATCCTCTCTCACACACCCTCTGACACTTGATCTTGCCAAAAGGCTGAGAAGCGATAACCCGATTACTTTCCGCAGCCGCGCCCGCCGACGCAGCACCCTCTGTGCGCATTAAGGCAAACTACCTTCTAAATGCAGCAGCGGCCACCCGCGCACAGGACAGCGCCACACGGCACCCAACAGCGCACAACCCAGCACTGCCCCGCACAGCCGGCCAACCCCTGCCGGCTGCCAGGGGGGGCCCCTTTTCCACCTCCTCTGCAGGCCTGCCGGGCCACCGGGATAGGCGCACCTGTGGTAAACGCAGACGCACGGGCCAGGCTCAGCTGCCACCTGATTGCATTTGCATGGCCCCACCCACCGCCGGAACAGTCATCACCCCTCCGCTGCCGTGCCTCCATGCTGAACAGAAAAGTAAAGTAGGCTTCCGGGCTCTCTGCATTCCGGCAACATGCTATGAGAGAGTGTGGAGGGCAGAGGAAGTCAAGTCTCTAGCCTGGCTGGCTGTTTGAAAACACAGTGCGTTTTTCTTCATTCATCCTCCTTCCCCTTAAACGCTTTTCTGTCTGGACGTGCGGGGTGTGCCACAAGAGGGAGACACAGGCCGGGAAGTGGAAAGCCTAAACAGGAGATGCCATCCCCCAGCCTGCTACACACACTCACAGCCTGCCACTGATGCAGGCACCTGAGCAGGTGCTCACAGGAAGTCAACCGATGATGTCACAATGCCGTGGGCCCAGGCTATATAAGGGGCTGCAGCCAGGGCTCTGCCTGCCAGTCCGCTGGCAGCTCTCCAGGGGAGGGGTGCTGCTGCTCCTTCTCTTGCAGGGGACAACGTGCAAACATGAAGAAAAGTGGTCGGTTCATGTTTTTTTGGGGACACAGCAACTGCATAGCGCAAGTACAGTTCATCCAAAGTAAAATTTAAAAAAAAGTTTTTGTTGTTTTTTTCTTCCTTCTTTTCTTGTCTGTTCACGGGTTCTTATAGCCAGGCGAAATACAGAATCCCTTAATAAATGACACAGATGCACAAAGAAAGCAGACACAACTTGAAACAATGTTTTTATTGAGGATTTCAACTGTATCCTGCACCCAGCAGTAGCAACACAGACATAGGGGGACAACAGGGGGGGCAACACAACACTTGCTACTGGGAAATTCGCTTTGCAGAGGGACACTTGATTTCTCCACTTGACTTCCCTTCTCTTTGTTAGTCAGCTGGGTATTTGAGTTTTGATCTGTTTTTTGACACCACTTAGAGTGTAGTGCACCGGCCCTGGAGGTACTGCAATACCAGGTCGATGCGCGGAGTGGACAGAGCAAGCTCTTCTTCCATCTCCCTGTTCCAAAAATCCATTTAATATATGGTCCCCAGATAGGGGACGTATCAGATATTAAACTGATAAGAACAGATTTTTTTTAAATTATTTTATTAGAAAAATATCAAAATAAATTTCACATACTTTTCAAAAAATATCAAAGTACATTTTCACACATATTTTCAAGTGAAAAACCATAAAGAACATATTACATAAATAGTTGTCATACCAGACATATTACATCATACATCAAAATCAACTTTATTTGTACAACATAACTGCAAAAAAATACTGTCCCTGCAAAGCTTCCTGTCTCTACAGTAGACTTTCAGGCTTCTTCTTCCTTCTACTCTTACCTATACCTTTCCCTCACACCATCACACAATATAATTTCCTGAAAAGAAAAGGAACAAAATTAGAAGAGAGCAAAAAATAAAACACCGAGTTAGATCCACTCTTTCCATTTTTTGAATTTCCATATGCCCTCTGCTTTATCAGCACCAAAGGCCTTAATGTCACAATACCCGTACAGATAAATCCTTCCCCGGATCATGGATACACAATCCCTCACACTCAAACACTCCTTCTTGAAGATCAAGATATTTCTTACATCCCATAAACTAGCTTTCACACAGTTTACAATCAACCACAACACTCTGGCTTTCCCCTTCTCAATACCACACAATCCATACATCATCATACAAAAGGTCAAACGTTCCACACCAGTTAAACCTGCAATCATCTTACCCATACTCCTCCATACATCCTTCGCATACTCACAGTCCCACAAGATATGAAACACATTCTCTACCTGCCTGCATCCCTCCTTTGGACACCTCTCACTAGCCATCAAACCTCTCCTATTCTGAAACTCTCTGGTAGGCAGACACTTATGAACTGCCATCCAAGATAAATCTTTATGTTTGTTAGTCAACTGACTAAGGTTAACATTAGTCCACACCTTCTCACTCTCCCTCTCTGTCAGACCACCAATCACTTCAATCACCTCCCTTTCTTCCAACACTCTCATCACTCTCTTACTCTCACACCACACCTCTCTATTCACGTTCTTCAACTCATACCTCCTCATACATCTATCAATCCTCACATAAAACCATGGAACATTGAAACACACCTGCCTCTTCAAATCCACATCTAACAACCCATACCTTCTAAACACATTCCCTGCAGCATACCTCATCATACAACCAGTCACATTATCCTTCACACTCAACTTCACACACAAACTCACATACTTTACCACCAAAAACTGCTCAATCTTCACCAAACCTTTGCCACCATTCTCTCGACCCTTCACCACAACCTCTCGCCTCAATTTCTCCATCCTTGAAAAAGAAAGAAAAACATGTTTTTACATAATGTTTTTCCAGCCCCTGATAGGACTTTAAAGAAAATTATTAAAACAACATTATAGGAATCAAAACAGCCTTTATAATTAAACTCTTACCCTCCAAGGATAAAGTTCTCAGAGACCAAAATTGCACTTTTTTCTCAATTTTACACCATACCTCCTCCCAGCTTTCTCTTCCATACAGCTCCCTATCAAACTTAACACCCAACACTCTTACTGCTCCTTTACACATCACCCATCCACTTTCCTCCACATCCCCAAGTACACCAAACACCTTACACTCACTCTTCTTCATATTCACACAGAAACCACTAGCCATGCAAAACACATCAATCAACAACTTCACTCTCCTTAAAGCCACTACACTCTTACATACCACAGTCACATCATCCATATATCCAATAACACTCAGACTCCTTCCACCACTCCCAGGCACTTCCACACCTCTAACTAACTTATCATTCTTCAACATACGCAACAAAGGGTCTATCACACACACAAACAGAACAGGGGACAGAGGACACCCCTGCCTCACACCTGATCTAATACTCACTTCCTCTGTCAGCCACCCATTCACCTGGACCTTACTCACAATCTCGCTATACAGACACTTCACCCATCCAATCATCCTCTCAGGCACTCCCATTCTCTCCATCACCTTCAACATAAACTCATGCGACACCCTATCATACGCTTTCTCAAAATCCACCGCCAACACAGCCACACCTTGCTTTCTATCCTTACAATACCACAACACATCCCTCAGACAAATCAGACTTTCAGCAATCGTTCTCCCAGGCACAGCACACACTTGTTCCTCACACACCATCTTCTCTAACACATCACGCAACCTATCAGCCATCACTTTCGCAATCAACTTATAATCGACATTTAACAAAGAAATCGTTCTCCAATTCTTCAAATCTTTCCGTTCACCCTTCTTCACAATTATTCTTTCTTTCATAGACTCACTCAGAACCCCACCATCCAAAAAACCCTTGCACACCTCATACACACAATCACCAATAATATCCCAAAACGTACAATAAAACTCTACAGGCAACCCATCACTTCCAGGCGTCTTCCCTTTCCTCATCTTCTTCATACAAAACTCAATCTCACCTTTCCTGACCTCTTCGTTCAACAAAGCTTTCTTGCCGGAACCCAAACATACTTCCACTTTCTCCAGAATCTCACTCTCCACATTCAAATCTCTCTTTTTCTCACAATACAAATCCTTATAGAACTTCCATACTTCCCTCTTCACACTCTCATTACCAGACACTTCCCTCCCATTCTCATCCAACACACACACCATTTCAGTTTTACCACCATACACCTTTTTAAAGAAAAATTTAGTACACTTCTCATCTTTTTCTTTAATTACATATTTTGCTTGAGACACTATTTTCCTTCCCTGCTCTACCATATATGATCTTACTTGCTCCCTGGCTTCCTCAATCTCCTCTCCCACCTCCTTCCCCATCTCTCTCAAAACCTCCAAATACTCCATCCTTTTCTGCAGCATCTCATACTCTCTCCTCTTTTCAGCCACTCTCTGTTTCCCAATCCGCATAAAGAACGATTTTGTTCTCAACTTACACCATTCACACCACTTTATCACACTCACAAAATCACTCATTCTCTTTTTTAAGTTAGCAAACAATCTCACATACTCACTTTTTACCCATTCATCTTCTAACAGACTAACATTCAGCTTCCACACACCCTTCCCATACACATCATCCACATTTATACTTACGACACACTCCAAGCATCCATGATCCGTAAAAGGTTCCCTCCCCACAAACATTTTCCACTCGAAAGTTCCTGTAGAGAAAACAGAAATCAATTCGTGAGTACAAGGAACCCCGATCACTAAAATAAGTGTACCCAGCATTTTTTCCCGAATCAATAAACTTAAACGTACAGACCATATCCCACAATTCTTTCCCTGAGCTATCCACCCCACCACCCCCACCCCACTCCTATCACCTGCCCTTACTATGCAGTTGAAATCACCCATCAATATAGTAGGCTCCTTCCCTCCCAATACAACCCTCAACTTAGAAAATAAGGCTAACCGCTCTTTCCTACAAACTGAGGCATACACAGTAATAGTTACCTTGAAAGAATCCCCTTTAAACAAAACACAAACCCCCCCCTATTCCTCTGCTGGCTCAACGACCACACAGAAAGACCAGCAGTCCATTTTGCAGTTCTTGGTGGTTCTTTCAAGTTGCAGTCCTACAAACAAAAAATGTTACAACTTTTTGAAAGCAACTCCTGAAATACTGCAGCTCTCCTATAGGGAGTCCCAATACTTCTTGTATTTAAATAATATACTTTTAAGGATGTCACCGCTTAGACTTCTTCACCTCTTTCGAACCCCCAACACCTTCCTCCCCCTCTCCTTTCCGACTACCCCTCCCTCTTCCCTGTCTAGTTGGACCAGACGCTGCATCCTTTCCTTTTTCTTCGTTAGGACCATCAACCTTAGCCCCATACCCAATCGTTGTTTAAAATTTATTTACAGTCTTTTTCCCGAAAAAGGTCTCAAGGCATCCGAAGACACCCCCGGGTCAGTCGTATCAGAGTCACTATTAAAGCTCTCAATTGTCTCTCCCTTCCTTTTAGATGTTGTACCACTTTGATCCATTTCCTCTGCACTCTCTGACCACAAGATATTTTGCTCCTCACCCTCCGATGTCTCCTGTTGAGGAGCACCACTTTGTCAATAAGGAAGGATCTTCCTCTGTGGGGCAGTCTCCCCAGCAATCTCTGATTTAGCCACATCCGGTCCCTCACCCTGAGAAGCTCCAGGTTGCCCCAGGGAGGACTCTCCTCCCTTATGGGCCATCTCCTCAGTGGTCTCGGGAGCACTAGCAGTGGGCACTTTCGTGCCACCCCCCGAAGGGCCTGCTTCGGCCTCTTCCTCCGGGAGATCACCACTCACTGTAGATGCATATGATCTTTTCTCTTCTGACCGTTTTTCACAGTTCCTTGCCAGATGATCTTTAGATCCACAGATATGGCACTTCTTTGGTACTGTACACTCCGCAGTGGTGTGCCCGGTCTCAGAACAGTTCCTGCACACTGCTCCCCTCTTACAAGAGTCTTTAGTGTGCCCAAAAGACAGACAAGTACGGCAGAAAATAGGCATATCTGGGTACCATAACACTCCCTGCTGGCTTCCAATGGAAAAGGTCTGGGGGGGGGGGGTTGCGCCTACCATCCGGCGCATTGGAATCAGGCCCCAGGGTGACCCAGAATTGCCTCAACCCATTAAAGGTTCCACAGACATTTTTTCAGTCTTACCCCCTCCGATACCAATTCACCATAATACTTCAGAAAGCACCTCACATCATTGTCCGGCACCAAAGGGTTAAACATTTGGACCGTAATTGGAATCTTCCTCTTAATTTCCCGGACAACAAAACTGATGCCCTGCATTTTCTCGTGGTCCTTCTCCTGTGCCACCCTCATCATACAGGTATGTAGACCGCCTTCTCTGGTGAAAGTAACATCAAAGTATCCAGACTTCGGGAAGCACTGGACACAGTAAATCTTCTCATGAGGCATCTTCAGCACACCCTCAATAATCTCCTCCTGGATAAAGGAAACGGAACAAGCAAACTGCTTCGACCTGGTTACTACCAGTCGTAATGTATTGGGAGCATCAGGAGCAGAAGCCATCCTTCAGCAGCACCTTCCCATACCGATACTATAACAAGTATGGCAGATCAGGCACCCAAAGCACTGTGTATCACCCGTAAAAGGTGATCACTCCCATTAACATCCACCCCTGGCCACCCAATAGCTGCAGGCAGCATGAGCTGCAAGGCCGAGTGACCAGGGATTTCTGAAACCTCTTGGCTAAGACCACTTGATCTTAGCCAGAAGGCCGAGAAGTGATAACCCGATTACACTCCGCAGCCGCGCCCGCCGACACAGCACACTCCCTGGGAATTAAAGCGAAATACCTTCTAAATGCAGCAGAGGCGACCAGCGCACAGGACAGTGCTTCACCGCACAGCCGGCTAACCCCGGACGGCTACCGGCTGCCAGGGGGGCCCCCTTCCCACTGCCTCTGCAGGCCTGCCGGGCCCCCGGGATGGGCGCACCTGTGCTAAACGCAGACGCATGGGCCAGGCTCAGCTGCTGCCTGATTACATTTGCATGGCCCCGCCCACCGCTGGAACAGCCGTCACCCCTCCGCTGCCGCGCCTCCACGCCGAAGAGAAAAGTAAAGTAGGCTTCCAGCTCCCTGCATTCCAGCAAAACGCTAGGAGAGAGTGTGGAGGGCAGAGGAAGTCAAGTCTCTAGCCTGGCAGGCTTGCTCTGGCTGTTTTAAAATACAGTGCGTTTATCTTCGTTCATCCTCCTTCCCCTGAAACACTTTTCTGTCTGGACGTGCGGGGTGTGCCACAAGAGGGAGACACAGGCCGGGAAGTGGAAAGCCTAAACAGGAGATGCCATCCTAGCCTGCTACACACACACTCACAGCCTGCCACTGATGCAGGGACCTGACCTGAGCAGGAGCTCACAGGAAGTCAACCGATAATGTCCCAATGCCCTGGGCCCAGGCTATATAAGGGGCTGCAGCCAGGGCTCTGCCTGCCAGTCCGCTGGCAGCTCTCCAGGGGAGGGGTGCTGCTGCTCCTTCTCTTGCAGGGGACAACGTGCAAACATGAAGAAAAGTGGTCCGGTCATGGATTTTTGGGGATGCAGCAACTGCATAGCGCAAGTACAGTTCATCCAAAGTAAAATTAAAAAAAAAAAGTTTTTGTTATTTCTTTCTTCCTTTTTTTCTTGTCTGTTCACGGGTTCTTATAGTCAGGCGAAATACAGACTCACTTAATAAATGACACAGATGCACAAAGAAAACAGACACAACTTGAAACAATATTTTTATTGAGGATTTCAACTATCTATCCTGCACCCAGCAGTAGCAGCACAGACATAGACCGCACAGCAGGGTGGACAACACAGCACTTGCTACTGGCAAATTCACTTTGCAGAGGGACACTTAATTTCTCCACTAGACTTCCCTCCACTTAGTTAGTTAATCAGCTGGGTATTTGAGTAGTTTTGATCTGTTTTTTGACACCAGTTAGAGAGAGTAGTGCACCGGTCCTGGAGGTACTGCAATACCAGGTCGATGCGCAGAGTGGACAGAGCAAGCTCTTCTTCCATCTCCCTGCTCCAAAAATCCATTTAATATATGGTCCCCAGATAGGGGACGTATCAGATATTAAACTGATAAGAACAGATTTTTTTTTCCTCAGAATAAAATCACTTTAAAACCAGTCCTCACACGGATTCCACATTACATGTCCTCCATCAGACTCAAGTCATGACTTTAAATCATCATTCGGCATTTAATATTTTTTTTAAATCTGCTCAAACCACTGTGTTCCATTTGTCCTGCTTCCAAATTTTCTGTGCTTTCCCTTCACCCCACCTCTTTTTGTCAAACAAAAACACCACATAAAGTCTTGCCAAAAACCATTTTTAACATCTTCTATTTTAATGTCCTTTTTCTGAAAAATCAAAATGTTTCTTGCATCCCAAAGCACTTCTTTCAGGATTGCGCACATCACCCACCCTCTCCTATCTCTCTCCTTGTCCCCCAGTGACAAACCGACCAACACCTCCTCACCTGTGAGCCCCATACAGCCCATCACCAACCAAAAAATGCCCCTCAACCTAGCACAAACCTTTTTTTTTGCAAAAAAACAGTCCCAAAAAACATGATTCACATCTTCCACTCCACCACACCTTTCCCTCAGACACTTCTCCGTTGCACACAGTCCACGATATTTACAGAAAGCCCTTGTTGGAGAGCCAGCAGTCCAGGCCAGCCAGGTGACATCTTTTTGCCTGTTGGAGAGCCCCTTTAGCTTGAATCTTTTCCAGGCTGCTTCTGATTGGGCGCTTGTCATCCCCTTTATGTATGTTACTATCTCCTTCCTCTTTATCCATCTCTTCAGAAAAGATTTGTCACATCCTTGCATCCCTGCTGACTTTAGTTCCATTTTTTTTTATAAATGTCCATCACCTTTTCATAAAAAGGGGCAGCAGAAGAGGAGACCGGTCTCCTCAGGTCCTTAGTGATCCACCCTATTCTAGTGAATACCCACCCACCTAAATATCTCACCAAATCTGCCACCCTTCCTCCTGCACTCAAGACTCTGTGCACACTCACCAGGTAGTGCAAAGAGAAAAACGTCTATCTCAGGGAAATCCCAACCACCTAACACCACACTCTTGTGAACCATCACCAGTGCCACCTTCTCCATTTTGGAACCCCAGAAGAACACAAACAACATTATCTGCACCTTTTGCAACCACCTTTTTCTAGGGGGAAAAATCATGCAAAAATACAACAGTAAAGGAAAAATTACTGCCTTCACAACCACCACTTTGCCTGTAAACGTCAACTTCCGTAACCGCCACATATTCAACTTTCTCTCCATACTCTCCTGCACTCCCACCAGCGTCCTCTCACCTTTCAATTCTGAATCAAAAATCACACCCAACACCTTCACTTCCTCCCTCACCTCCACATTCACTGGCACTCTCCTACCCAGGGAAGCCAACTGAGTCTTCTCCCAGTTCACAGCCATCCCTGCCACCCCACAAAACACCTTCACATGCAAATTCATTCTGTCAATATCAGCTTGCGAACTCCCAATCAAAGATACATCGTCCATGTACGCCAAACATTTCACCTGCCTTCCACCACTCCCAGGTACCACAAAACCTTTCACCACCTTATCTTTCGAAATATGCACCAACAGAGGCTCCATCACACAAATAAAGGCCATGGGCGACAATGGACACCCCTGTCTGACACCAGACAGAACCGGAAAAGCCTCGGAAAGGTGCCCGTTCACCAATACCTGGCTCGACACTTCGTGATAGAAGCTCTTGATGACTCTCAGAAGTCCACCCGGTACGCCCATTCTCGCCATTACCCTGAAGAGAAAGGAGTGCGACACCCTGTCAAACGCCTTCTCCAAATCAATCCCCTCGACGATGATCGGCATGTAGTTATTTTTGGCGTGAAAGATGATATCCCTCAGCAACACAAGGTTGTCTGAGCTTCGCCGACCCGGAACCGCACACGTTTGGCTCTCTCCGACCACACAAAATAACACACTCCTCAATCTACCAGTGACCAACTTCGCTGCCAACTTATAGTCGACATTCAATAGCGAAATTGGCCGCCAGTTCCTGATGTCACGCCTATCCCCCTTCTTATAGATCAAGGTAAAGACGCCTTCTCTCATCGTCTTCGCTAAATGTCCAGAAAAAAAAAATCTCCTGGATCACTTCTACCACGCACTCTCCGATCGTTGGCCAGGCCCATCTGTAAAATTCGACTGGAAGACCATCCTTTCCAGGGGTCTTCCCAGTCTGCATGGCACTCACCGTCACCCAGACCTCCTCCATGCGAACTGCGCCCTTCAATTGCTGCCCATCCGCTTCAGACAAACTCTCATCCAACACCTCACAATACTCATCCATTTCCGCCTCAGACACTCCCCGAACCTTTCCATACAAATCAGCATGAAACTTTCCTACCTATCTGTCTGCTTGCCAAACCCCCACCTAAACTCAAAAGCTCCTCATCCAGGTTAATAAATAATTTTCTATCAGCAGCTCATTGCCTGATTTCCAGGCACTGGAAGGATGTTCACCCTCCTACAGTAGCAGAACTCCAGGCTAGATTAAAATATGTTTATAATTTGGAATATCTGACGGCTAAACTCCAGGATAAGATGCACATTTTCCCCAGGGTTTGGAGTAATATATCTTTCTAAATATAAGCGCTATGATATCATGTAATAGTTGGTCATTTGGCCCATGGCTGACTTTTCCTTAGTTTTTCTTTTAGTCTCTTTCCTTTCTTCTTTCTCTCTCTATCTCTCTTCATCTACGGGGTTAGGCGGGGAGTGCCTTAATTGACACCCTCTCCTTTCAATAGGGTGATATTATGCTTAATGAGGTTCTACTGAGAAAAGTTTGGTTTTATAATTATACACACAGGCACAGTAAAAGTTAATGTGAAAATTGTTGGAATATTAGGTCCACATGATATTAGCAGATGTCGGATAACGATTTTTTTTCTAATCACATTATATATTATGGATATCTTCTCTGAATTGCCTGTACGGTTATGTGACTTTCATACTCATACAATGTTTGTCATATCTATATTGACTGAACCTGTACTAATAAAACTTTAAACATTCAAAAAAAAAAAAAAAACTTCCGTACCTCACCCACCACCTCTCTGTCACCAGACGTAACTGACTGCACTGTCCCTTTTCCCGTACAGGCACGTTTGAAAAAGAACCGGGAACACGACTCTCCCTCCTCCATGTCACGCACTTTCACCAAAAAAAAAAATCACTTTTTTTCCCCCTCTCTATCAACAATCGCTTCTTCTGCTCTCTCGCTTCCTGCAACTCCTGCTCCACTTCCTCACCCCATTCTCTCAACTTCAACAAATACTGGATCCTTGCACACCACCTTTCTTCCTCCTCCTTGCGTTCCTGACTCTTCTCATACGCAAATCCTTTGAAAAAACCAGCCACCTTCCTTTTGAACCAATCCCACCATTCTAGCACACTGGCGAAAAACTTTCTCCTCCACATCCACCTTGCACACTCCATTCGAAACCTCTCATTACAATCCGGTTCATCCAACAAACTCACGTTCAACTTCCACACACCTCTGCCAAACGTCACCCTCGCCTGCTCCCCCAGGGTACACAAAATGGACACGTGATCTGAAAATGTGTTAGGGTGATAAGAGACAGAGCTAACCACAAGATACCTGGAAAGAAATAAATAAGTCAATACGTGATTTTATAGTGCCTTTGTCAGAGAAGAACGTAAAGTCCTTGTCTCCATTGTCAGCCACCAATGCCGCATCCTGCAGGCCATAATCCCTAACAATCTGGTTGAGGATCCCACTAGTCACATCCAATTTAGAATTAGCTAACCCCACTCTTTCCTCAACCGCTCTGATACAATTAAAGTCCCCGGCCACAATAGTATTGATGCAACCAGGGAGCTGCGCTCTAAGAGCTTCTAAAAAATTTTCCCTCTCTTTTTTGTCCGCAGGAGCGTAGCCATTGAACAAACGGTACCGAGAGTCCCTATGGTCGAACTCCACCTTCAATAACCTCCCTGGTATAACGTCCTCCCACGACTTCACGGTTATAGCAGCATTATTGAACAATATCCCGACCCCCTGATTCTTGCTCTGGCAAGCTGGAGACCAGATGGCATTGCCCCCGTCCACTCACCAGAGCCAGGTACCGCTGTCAATGCACACTCCTGCAGACAAAAAATGTCCACTTTAAGGCTCTCCAGGTCCTGCAAAACTGCGGCTCAGCAATATGGGGAGCCAATGCCCCTCACATTAACTGACGAGAGACAAGCCCATCACCAAAAGCCAAAAAGGGTGAAAAACCATCAAAGTGCCCTCTATTACACCTGTTTTTATAACCTTGAACTCGACCTTAACGGGATCAATGACCCATCCTGCCGGTTCTTCTTCCTTTTTGCCACCTCACCTCCCTCATTATCTTCCTCCACATCCCGTATCTCAATCTCCTGGGGGCCAGCTGACTCCTTCTGCCCCATCTCCACCCTCCTCTCCGGTTCTGCACTCCATGGTGAGGAGACAGGAGACACAGGATCCTCCATATCCACCTGTAATTCATCAGATGAGCTTTCTTCTTCCATCCTAGGCTTTTTGCTATATCCTGGGCTGAAATCGGAGTCCCCGCTACTTTCCGGTGGTTGTTGATAAGGGGGGGGATAATCACTATCCCCTTCCGCTGTATTGGGGTCTACCTCCTCCCCCATAAAATCTTGGGATCCAACCGTAAGTAGGGTACTGGCTTCTGAGTCTGAGGAGGCGGGGCTATCATCCTCCTCCACCTTCCCTCTAAAATTTGAACCCCTGGGGCCAGTAGTATCCCTTCCCGCTTCTTTGTGCGGATCTACAGGGCTGCCCCCGGCACAGGGTGTGATGTGACCTTTTTTAATTATTCCAGTGTCTGGTGGCAGCCTTGTAACTTTTATTGTGGGCACTTTCACGTTCTGCACCTCCTGTGCACTTTTAATTTTGGAGGCGGGGCTAGAGTCTTCCGAGCCGTTGGCCGGTTTCCCGCTCTTTGTGGCACCACTGCTCCCAGCCATCCCCTCCACCAGCTGTGTATCTGATGGACTGCCTGTCACAGGCAGTCCCTCCATGATCTGGGTGTCAGTTGGGCTTGGTTCTGGCAGCGCTGCAATCAGCTGGGAGTCTGTGGGACTATCGGTCCCAGCAGACCCACCCACATCTCCCGCTCTGGCTTAAGTCTCAGCGATCCCTCTTCCCCGATCTTTAGCAGCTGGCTGATGCTGCACATTCTCCCCGGGGAGGGTCGCAGCGCTCTTTTCCTGCTCAGCAGGAACATCTGGGACCACACAGGGAGCTCTCTCTGGTGCCGGCAGATCACATCCAGCATTAGCGCTGGAGCCAGACACACTGGAGGGAGACTCAGGCACCTCTCCAGCCACAGGCTGCTCACTCCTCGCAAACGCGGCAGCAGCCTCTTCAGGCTCAGCTGCAGCTGCCACGTCATCAGTCTTTCCCGCAGCGCTACAAGCTGCCACATCAGCAGGCATGACACTCATCACTGGGCACACTCTCAGTAACATCTGCAGCCCCAGCAGTGTCAGGGGGATTAGGTAGTGAGCCAGCACGCTATCTCTTTGGTGGGGGGACACGCTGGGGCAGCGGATCAGCAGCAGCAGCACTCCCCTGCATGGCAGAGCTATCACAGGGACGGGGAGGGACAGGGACGGCCTCAGCCTGACCCGCACCAGACTCCAGCACCGCATCTCTTCCAGTGAGTTCCTTCCAGAAGGACCTCTCTTCCCCGGACACACCAAAGGGAAGCCTCCTGTCCCTGCCACGATACCCCCCAGAGCCAGAAGCACGTGCATATGTGTACATACGGGTATTCTCCATCTTCTCACAGTCTTTTGCCAGATGCTTATCAGAGCTGCACAAGTCACATCTCCTGGGTGCTGTACAGCGCTTCCCAGGGTGGGCTGGCAGGTGACACTGCCTACACAACTTCTCCTTACTGCAATGCATATCCACATGCCCGTTATCCCCACAGTTCCTGCACACAATCGGCTGGCCCGGGTAGGTAATATAACCCCTTTCCCCACCAATAGAAAAAACAAGTGGGAGGTGCACCAGGCCTCCACCGCCTTCGCTCCTCTTAAACCTTACTTCAAGTTTTAATTTGCTGCGGTACCAGCCCAGGTGATTCAGAATTTTCTCTGGGTGGCCCACATACTCTAGATATCTCTCCAGATAACATTTTACAACATGTGGCTCAACATATGGGTTATACAAATGAACATATATCATCCTTTCCTTTTCCATAAACAGTGGTTTCACATAGGAAAACATTGTTGCCCATTCTTCCTTGCTTGTTCTGCATTCCTCCACTACTCTTAAAGAGACTCTGTAACAAATTGTTTATCTTTATTTCTTCTATGCTATAAGTTCCTATGCCTTTTCTAATGTGGTCTGGCTTACTGCAGCTTTTCCTAATTGCACAGTAGCTGTGTTATCTCTGTTATATGATCTAATCTTCTCTCTATAGTCGGCACAGTCAGGCTGAGGCAGTCAGACTGGAATGTGCAGGGCTGCTTGTGATTAGCTAGAAGCTGTACACACCCCCTGCAGGCTCTGTGTGACTAACACACTCTGCTTAGCTGAGCCTATTAGAAGCTGGTTAGTTTGTTTGTAAACACTGCCTAAAACTGGCAATTACAAGCCAGGTTTGCAGCAGAGAATGGCAGAAACAGCACAGAGGGGACCAGGAGCACATAATGAATAGAATGGTATGCTTTTTATTGTAAGAATTTCAGAGTACAGATTCTCTTTAAAGCATCATCCTCACTGTAAAAGGTCACATCATACATACCCTGCGCCGGGAAATCCTGTATGGCAAAGACCCCATTGCTCCTGTTGATCTTCAGAGCTTCACATAAGACCACGTCCATGAATTTTCGGGTTGGTACCAAGTTTTTATGTTCTGGCTTGACCAGGAATTGCAATGTGTTTTTTAATCGCCGCGTTCCTCGTCCACCTCCATCTCCAGCTGAGGACGCCATCCTCTCCTCGTTTCCCCTAGGCCCTCACTAGAAGGACCTAGGTTCACCTTCCAACCAAGAAACCACAAATATAATCTATAGATCTTAGTCAAAAGGCCAAGAAGCGATAACCCAATTATTCTCCGCAGCCGCGCCCGCCGACGCAGCACCCTCTGTGCGAATTAAGGCAAAATACCTTCTAAATGCAGCAGCGGCGAACAGCGCACAGGACAGCGCTGCGCGGCACAGCCAGCTAACCCTGGCCGGCTACCGGCTGCCAGGGGGGGGGGGCCCTTCCCCCGGCCTCTGCAGGCCTACCGGGCCACCGGAATGGGCGCACCTGTGCTAAACGCAGACGCACGGGCCAGGCTCAGCTGCCACCTGATTGCATTTGCATGGCCCCGCCCACCGCCGGAACAGCCGTCACCCCTCCGCTGCCGTGCCTCCACGCCGAAAAGAAAAGTAAAGTAGGCTTCCGGCTCCCTGCATTCCGGCAACACGCTAGGAGAGAGTGTGGAGGGCAGAGGAAGAAGTCAAGTCTCTAGCCTGGCTGGCTGTTTGAGAACACCGTGCGTCTTTCTTCCTTCCTTCATCCTCCTTCCTCTTCATCTCTCTGTCTGGACGTGCGCGTGTGCCACAAGAGGGAGACACAGGCCGTGGAGTGGAAAGCCTACACAGGAGATGCCTTCCTAGCCTGCTGCACACTCTCACAGCCTGGCACTGATGCAGGCACCTGAGCAGGTGCTGAGTCACAGGAAGTCAACCGATGATGTCACAATGCCCTGGGCCCAGGCAGCTATATAAGGGGCTGCAGCCAGGGCTCTGCCTGCCAGTCTGCTGGCAGCTCTCCAGGGGAGGGGTGCTGCTGCTCCTTCTCTTGCAGGGGACAAAGTGCAAACATGCAGAAAAGTGGTCCGGTAATGGATTTTTTGGGACACAGCAACTGCATAGCGCAAGTAGAGTTCGTCCAAAGTAAAATTTAAAAAAAAATAAAAAAAAATGTTTTTTTGTTGTGTTTTTCTTCCTTCTTTTCTTGTCTGTTCACGGTTTCTTATAGCCAGGCGAAATGCAGACTCACTTAAAGGATACCACAACTGACATGTGGCATAATGAGATAGACATGGGTATGTATAGTGCCTAGCACAGAAATAACTATGCTGTGTTCCTTTTTTTTCTTTCTCTGCCTGAAAGAGGTAAATATCAGGTATGTAAGTGGCTGACTCAGTCCTGACTCAGACAGGAAGTGACTACAGTGTGACCTTCACTGATAAGCAATTCCAACTATAAAACACTTTCCTAGCAGAAAATGGCTTCTGAGAGCAAGAAAGAGATAAAAAAGGGGGAATTTCTTATCAGTGAGGGTCACACTGTAGTCACTTCCTGTCTGAGTCAGGACTGAGTCAGCCACTTACATACCTGATATTTACCTCTTTCAGGCAGAGAAAGAAAAAAAGGAACACAGCATAGTTATCTGTGTGCTAGGCACTGTACATACCCATGTCTATCTCATTACGCCACCTGTCAGTTGTGGTATCCTTTAATAATTGACACAGATGCACAAAGGAAGCAGACACAACTTAAAACAATGTTTTTATTGAGGATTTCAACTCTATCCTGCACCCAGCAGTAGCAGCACAGACAGACATAGAGCGCACAGCAGGGTGGACAACACAGCACTTGCTAGTGGGAAATTCACTTTGCAGAGGGACACTTCATTTCTCCACTACACTTCCATACACTAACTTAGTTAGTCAGCCGGGTATTTGAGTAGTTTCGCTCTGTTTTTTGACACTAGTTAGAGAGAGTAGTGCACCGGTCCTGGAGGTACTGCAATACCAGGTCGATGCGCGGAGTGGACAGAGCAAGCTCTTCTTCCATCTCCCTGTTCCAAAAATCCATTTAATATATGGTCCCCAGATAGGGGACGTATCAGATATTAAACTGATAAGAACAGGTTTTTGTTTTTTTTGTTTTTTTGCCTCAGAAATAAAATCACATAAAATCAGTCGTCACACGGATTCCATTTACATGTCCTCCATCAGACAATATATGACTTAAAATCATCATGCGGCAGCGCCCAATTTACTTAATCAATTTTTTAAATAGTCGTGTTCCACTTATCCTGCTTCCACTCTTTTTGCGCCCTCTCCTCTCCCCACCTTTTTTTATCAAACAAAAAAGTAATGAATAATCTTGCCAAAAACCATTTGCACACCTCCTCCACTTCAACTTCTTTCTTTTGAAAAACCAAAAAATTCCTGGTGTCCCATAGCACCTCCTTCAATACTGAACACATCACCCAGCTCTTCCTGTCCCTTTCCTTGTCACCCAGTGCCATTCCTCCCATCACCTTCTCAAAAGTGAGCCCAGCACCCCCCACCACCAGCCTGAACATCTCCCTCAGCTTGCCACACACCCCTCTAGCAAAAAAACATTCCCAAAACACATGGTGCACCTCTTCCGTCCCTCCGCATCTACTTCGCGGGCACCTTTCTGTTCCACAGAGTCCTCTATTTTTACAAAAGACCCTTGTTGGCAAACCCGCAGTCCATGATATCCACACAATATCTTTTTGCCTGTTTGTTAGGCCCTTCCACATCATCTTTTTCCATAAAGTTTCCGACTGAGTACTTGTACAACCTTTCACATATGTGACCACTTCTTTTCTTTTTGTCCATTTTTTTAAGAAGGTCTTATCATAATCTTTTACTCCAGCGATACTTAGCTCCATTTTATCATATATCCCCTTCACTTTCTCATAAAAGGGGGCAGAGGAGAAAGCCATCGGCCTTTTCAAGTCTTTTGTGATCCACCCTAATCTGGTGAATACCCAACCACCTAGATACCTCACCAAGTCTGCAACCCTCCCACCTGCTTTCAAAACCTTCTGCGTGTACACCAGATAGTGCATAGAAAGATAGACTTCTATATCAGGAAAATCCTAACCACCCAGCACCACACTCTTGTAAACCGTCACCCGTGCCACCTTCTCCATCTTGGATCCCCAGAAAAACACGAACAACATTCTCTGAACAGTCTGAATCCACCTTTTGCCAGGGGGAAAAACCAAACAAAAATACAACAACAAAGGCAGGATCACTGCCTTCACCACCAATACTTTGCCTGTAAACGACAACTTTCTCAACCTCCATACATTCAGCTTTCTTTCAACACTCTCTTTCACACTCCCTAGCGTCCTTTCTCCTTTCAGCGCAGAATCAAACACTATCCCTAATACTTTCACTTCCTCACCCACCACCACATTACTCACATTCACCGGTACCACTTTCCCTAGTGACGCCAACTGGGTTTTACCCCAGTTCACAGCCATTCCCGCAACACCACAAAAGATTCTCACATGCAGATTCATTCTGTCCACATCTGCTTGCGTACTCCCAATCAAAGATACATCATCCATGTACGCCAAACACTTCACCTGACTTCTACCACTCCCAGGTACAACAAAACCTTTCACCACCTTATCATTCTGAATATGCAGCAACAGAGGCTCCATCACACAGATAAAGGCCAAAGGCGACAACGGACACCCCTGTCTGACACCAGACAGAACCGGAAAAGCCTTGGAAAGGTGCCCGTTCACCACTACCTGGCTCGACGCTTCGCAGTAGAAGCTCTTGATGACCCTCAATAGTCCACCCGGTACGCCCATCCTCGTCATTACCTTGAAGAGAAAGGAATGCGACACCCTGTCAAACGCCTTCTCCAAATCAATCCCCTCGACGATAATCGGCATATTGTTATTTTTGGCATGATAAATCATATCTCTCAGTAACACAAGGTTATCTGAGCTTCGCCGACCCGGAACCGCACACGTTTGACTCTCACCGATCATGCAGGATATCACATTCCTTAATCTACCAGCAACCAACTTCGCCGCCAACTTATAGTCGACATTCAATAGCGAAATTGGCCGCCAGTTCCTGATGTCACGCCTATCCCCCTTCTTGTGGATCAAGGTAATGACGCCCTCCTTCATCGACTGCGCCAATTTTCCAGAAGAAAAAATCTCCTGGATCACCTCTACCACGTACTTCCCGATCGTTGGCCAGGCCCACTTGTAAAATTCGACCGGAAGACCATCCTTTCCAGGGGTCTACCCAGTCTGCATGGCACTCACCGTCGCCCAGACCTCCTCCATGCAAACTGCGCCCTCCAATTGCTGCACATCCGCTTCAGACAAACCTTCATCCAGCACCTCACAGTACTCCTCCATTTCAGCCTCAGATGCTCCCAGATCCTTTCCATACAAGTCCGCATAAAACTTCCGTACCTCATCCACCACCTCATCACCCACCACCTCTCTGTCACCAGACATCACTGACTGCACTGTCCCTTTTCCCGTACAGGCACGTTTAAAAAAGACCCGGGAACACGACTCTCCCTCCTCCATGTCACGCACTTTCGCCAAAAAAAATCACTTTTTTACCCCTCTCTATCAACAAACGCTTCTTCTGCTCTCTCGCTTCCTCCAACTCCACCTCCTCACCCCACTCTCTCAGTCTCAACAAATACTGTATTCTTGCACACCACCTTTCCTCCTCCTCCTTTCACTCCTGACACTTTTCATACGCAAACCTCTTAAAGAACACCGCCACCTTTCGTTTGAACCAATCCCACCATTCTAGCCCATTTACAAAAAACTTCCTCTTCCAGATCCATCTCGCACACTCCACCTGAAACCTTTCATTACACTCAGGTTCATCCATTAAACTCACATTCAGCTTCCACACCCCTCTACCAAACGTCACTCTCGCCTGCTCCTCCAAGGAAACCAAGACGGCGACGTGATCTGAAAAGGTGTTAGGGTGATAAGAAATAGACTCGACCACTATAAACCTAGAAAGGAAAACAAAGTCAATGCGTGATTTAATAGTGCCCTTGTCGGAGAAGAAGGTAAAGTCTTTATCTCCGTTGACAGCCACCAGAGCCGCATCCTGCAGGCCATAATCCCTAACAATGTGGTTGAGGACCCCACTAATCATATCCAATTTTGAATCGGCTAACCCCACTCTATCCTCAACCGCTCTGATACAATTAAGATCTCCGGCCACAATGGTCTTAATCCGGCCAGGGAGATACACTCTTAACGTCTCTAAAAATGTTTCCCTCTCTTTTTTGTCCACAGGAGCATAGCAGTTAAACAAGCGGTACCGGGAGTCCCTGAGTTCGAACTCCACCATCAATAACCTCCCCGGTATAACCACCTCCACCTCTTTCACGGATCTACCGGCATTATTGATTAATATCCCGACCCCCTCATTCTTGCTCTGGCAAGCTGGAGACCAGATGGCATTGCCCCGCGTCCACTCACCAGAGCCAGGCACCGCTGCCAACGCACACTCCTGCAGACAAAAAATGTCAACTTTAAATTTCTCCAAGTCCTGCAGGACCGCAGCCCGGCGGTATAAGGAGCCGATGCCCCTTATGTTAACTGTCAAGAGAGATAAACCCATCACCAGGAAAAGAGAGTGGATTACCGAAAATGTGCCTTCCATTACTGCCTCTTTTGGAGTC
Source organism: Hyperolius riggenbachi (assembly GCF_040937935.1). Lineage (NCBI taxonomy): Eukaryota > Metazoa > Chordata > Amphibia > Anura > Hyperoliidae > Hyperolius > Hyperolius riggenbachi. The sequence continues at coordinate 20,095,710 of NC_090649.1, forward strand.
TCTCACTTGACCTCAGTGGCGTGGCACTCTGCGCAGTCTTGTTCCTCTTCTTCCCCTTACTTTTTTTACTCTCCACCAAATTCCAGCGTTCTCTGCTCTCCCCCTCCTCCCCCTCTACCATCCGGGAAAGAACAGATCCACTGGCTCTATGCTCCACCTTCCTCTCAGGCTCCTCCCCCCAGCCCTGCGACATATTGGATGCAGGGGAGTCAGCAATCTCCATCCTGGAATCCTCATCTGAGCTCTCCTCCTCCCTCCTAGCCTTTTTCCTGCTTCCAGGATTAAAGTCCGAATCCCCGCTGCTATCCGGTGGTATCTGGTAACAAGGCAGGGAATCACTGTCATTATTCTCTCCTCTCCTGACATCCCCCTCTGCATTGTTAGGATCAATGCCTATATCCAGGGGGTCCTGTGATCTCACTGTTATCATGGAGGATCGGTCGTTGTCAGAGGAGTCTGAGCTGTCACTCAGCTCCTCTTTCCCTCCAGAATTCAAATTGTCAGAGCCGTTGGGGGAATCTCCCGCGCACAGCTGCACGGACTGTGCAGAAGCGGGAACAGCTGTTTTCCCCTCTCTTCTCCCAGCACAGGGCATGACGTGACCTTTCTCTTCAGCCTGATTGGCCGTTCCTGCGCTGACACTGCTGTTGCCAGGCAGATTTCCGCCTGGCTCCTTCTGCACAGGCTCCGGATTGGGTATTTCCGTTTGGTGGGCGGAGTCAGCGCTGCCCGCCCCTCTGCATTGTTCGCCGCTGAGAGCGGCACTACTAGGCTCAGCCAGCACATCAGAGCCCGGCGGACTACAAGTGCCCTCCAGCCCACGCAGCAGCTGCGTGTCAGATGGGCTGTTCGGCACCTCCTCACTCGGGGCAGATCCTTCTCCGGGCACTTCTCCTCCTCCCCGCTCTTCTGCAGCTGTTCCCAGCTGCTCACATCTCTCGGGGGGAACATTCTTCTCCGTGCCAGAGGCCACACACGGCTTCTCCCCGGCCACCAGCTGATCATTAGCAGAGCTGGGTACTTCACGGGGAGGCGCCGCCGCCGCTCCGGCTGCATCACTCTGCGGGGGGACAGGCTGGGACACTGACACATCAGTGGCATCATTCTGCGGGGACACAAGCGGGGGAACCGGCATATCAGCCGCAACAGTCTGCGGGGAAACTGGCTGGGACACAGGCACCTCTGCCGCACCACTCTGCGGAGGGACAGGCGGGGAAACAGCCACATCAGCCACACCACTCTGCGGGGACACAGGCGGGGGAACAGTCTCATCAGAGGCATTTAACATGTTCCTCACATCTCTGGCACACTGTCTCTTGGCCAGCTGCACACGCTGGGGCAGCGCTTCTCTGCTGAACGCAGGAGTCTTCACACCCTCCGGGGGTCGGGGGGGGGGGTGGAGGTTCAGTAACATTCTCCTGCTCAGCAGCTGCCTCTATAGCCGGCCTCCTCTCCTGCAGCACACTACGTGCAGCTTCTGCAATCTTGTCTCCCTCAGAGGGGGTCTCCGTCACCCAGCTCCTCCAGGTGCCACCCCTAGCAGCATTAGCATAAGTGTAGATTCCACCTTTAGCTTCTCTCTTGGGGCACCCCCTAGCCAGATGCCCGGCCACTCCACACAGGTCACATACTTTTGAGGTTCCACAGCCCACACCAGGGTGAGCAGGCTTTCCGCAGTGCCTGCACAGTCTCTCATTCTCACACCTGGAGGTCTCATGGCCAAATTTGCAGCACTTCTTACAGTACAAGGGTTGGCCAGGGTAAGTTATATAACCCCGCTCCCCTGCAATTGAGAACACTGGCGGCGGGTGCACCAGCTCACTCCCTCCATTTTGTCTCCGGAACCTTACGGTAAACTTCAGTTTGCTGCGATACCAGCCCCGGTGGTTTTCAAGCCTCACGGGCTGGCTCACATACTCACAGTATCTCTCCAAAAAGACCTTCACCACCTCCGGTTCAACATGCGGATTATACAAGTGTACCACAATCTGCCTCTTTCTCCACAAATAAAGGTTTGATATACTCAAATTTCTGTACCCATTCTTCATTACATGTTCTAATCCTTTCCAAAACCTTCAAGGCATTGTCTTCATTAAAAAAGGTCACATCATACATACCCTGTGCTGGGAAATCCTGAATGGCAAACACTCCACCACGCTTGTCAACGTCCAGACGGTCACATAGGATGTAATCCACGAACCTCTTCGGGTTGATATCGGTTTTAAATCCTGGCTTGACCAGAAATTGCAATGAGTTTTTAAGTCTCCTTGTAGCTCCTCCACCTCCAACTCCACCACCAGACGAGGAAGCCATCCTCCTCTCGTTTTCCCCCAGGCCCCCACTAGGAGGACCCAGGATCGCCTCTCGCCCAGAAACCAATTAGTTTGCTAACTGATCTTAGGCAAAAGGCCGAGAAGCGATAACCCGATTACTCTCCGCAGCCGCGCCCGCCGACACACCACACTCCCTGGGAATTAAAGCAAATTACCTACTAAATGCAGCAGCGGCGAACAGCGCACAACCCAGCACTGCCTCGCACAGCCGGCTAACCCCGGCCAGCTACCAGCTGCCAGGGGGGGCCCCCTTCCCACTGCCTGTGCAGGCCTGCTGGGCCCCCGGGATGGGCGCACCTGTGCTAAACGCAGACGCACGGGGCCAGGCTCAGCTGCCGCCTGATTACATTAGCATGGCCCCGCCCACCGCCGGAACAGCCATCACCCCTCCGCTGCCGTGCCTCCACGTCGAAGAGAAAAGTAAAGTAGGCTTCCGGCTCCCTGCAATCTGGCAACACGCTAGGAGAGAGTGTGGAGGGCAGAGGCAGAAGTCAAGTCTGTAGCCTGGCTGGCTGTTTGAGAACACAGTTCGTGTCTCTTCGTTCATCCTCCTTCCTCTTCCTATCTCTCTGGCTGTGTGGACGTGCGCGGTGTGCCACAAGAGGGAGACACAGGCCGGGGAGTGGAGAGCCTAAACAGGAGTTGCCTTCCTAGCCTGCTGCACACTCTCACAGCCTGGCACTGATGCAGGCACCTGAGCAGGTGCTGAGTCATGCATGCAGGAAGTCAACCGATGATGTCACAAGGCCCTGGGCCCAGGCAGCTGCTAAGTAAAGGGTCTGCAGCCAGGGCTCTGCCTGCCAGTCCGCTGGAAGCTCTCTGGGGGAAGGATGCAGCTGCTTTTCTTGCAGAGGACAATGTGCAAACTTGAAGAAAAGTGATCCCTTCATGTTTTTTTTGACCTGCAGCAACTGCACCGCGCAAGTACAATACTGAGTAATCAAAATTAAACATGATTTTTTACTTTGGTTGTGGGTTTTTTTTTTTTTTTGGGTGTGTTTTTTCTGACTTCTTTTCTTGTCAGTTCTCAGGTTCTGATAACCAATGCGAAATACAGAGTCCATGAATAAATGACACAGATGCACAAAAAATAGGCACACTCACAGATTGGAAACAATGTTTTTATTGTGGATTTCACAATGTATCCTGCACCCAGCACTGTAGCAGCACAGACAGAGACCGCACAGCAGGGTGGACAACACAGCACTTGCTACTGGCAAATTCACTTTGCAGAGGGACACTTCATTTCTCCACTACACTTCCCTACACTAACTTAGTTAGTCAGCCGGGTATTTGAGTACTTTTGATCTGTTTTTTTGACACTAGTTAGAGAGAGTAGTGCACCGGTCCTGGAGGTACTGCAATACCAGGTCGATGCGCGGAGTGGACAGAGCAAGCTCTTCTTCCATCTCCCTGTTCCAAAAATCCATTTAATATATGGTCCCCAGATAGGGGACGTATCAGATATTAAACTGATAAGAACAGATTTTTTTTTTTTTTTTTTTTTTTTTTTTTTACCGTTCAGACACTTACAGAACTATCACTTGCCTCATGGTTCAGAACCTTCAGCGCCCAGCCAGTTCATACAGTATCCATCATCACGGCCAAATCTGTTCTTTTATTTTAGCAGTAATGCTTCCATCGCCACCTTTGCCACCAAGCATCTGCTTTTTCTTTTCCTGCTTTTTTAACGTCACATAAATATGCCACAAATAATCTGGACATAAACAGTTTTACAGCATCATCCACAGACACTTCATCTTTTTTATGCACATAGATATTCCTAACATCCCACAACACCGCCCTGTACAACACAGTAAGAATCCATACTAGTCTCTTATGTTCCCTATTCCCTCCACACCACCCAGTAAAGAACAAAATAAAACAAACATCCTTAACACCAAAACAATTCTCAAATAAACCCTTCAGTGTACCCCTAAACGCTTTTGCGTACCCACATGTCCAGAATATGTGGTAAGGATCCTCAATGTCAGCGCACGGGCTCCTAGGACATCGCTCTGTCCTAGAGAGATCCCGCCTCTTCATGAATTCCCTGGTTGGCAGACACCCCTGGAAGGCCATCCAGGTGATGTCTTTCTGCCTATTGGTCACCCCACGAATTCGGAACTTCTTCTACGTCTCCTCTGTCTCTCTGGTACTGAGGCACGGGATGTGGTTACATACCTCCCCCCTCCTCACTAACTCTACAATCTTCTTTTTATCCCCAGCATCTTCTCCCAGGGAGTCTAACTTATAATTCTCGTAAAAAATTTTCAAACGCAAATAAAACTGCGGTGACACCAATGCAACCGGCTTCGTCAAGTCCTTTTGCAACAGCCCCCACCTTATAAAATGCCATCCAGCCAAATACCTCGCCTTACACATCACCTTATTATCCAGTTTAAACACCCTCACAATACTTACCCAATACTGCAGCTCCAAGAAAAAAGCCATATCCAGGAGCCCATAACCCCCCGACACACACCGCTTCTCAATCTTCACTCTTTCACACCTTTCCATCCTCCCAGCCCAAAAAACAAAAACAACAACCTCTTCACCCTTGCCACCCACCTCCTATCTGGAGGCAGCACCACACTGACATACAACACCAACGGAAACATTACCGATTTAATTAACAAAACTGCCTGCAAATGACAGGTTTCTTAATTGCCAGAACCCCAATTTTTTCCTTATTTTGCCCAAAACCACCTCATACGACGCCTTACCTCTTAACTCCCTATCAAAAAGAATCCCCAAAACCTCCACCTCCCTCACTTGCTCCACCCTCTCTATACCTACCTCCACCTCCTTTCCTAAACTACACACCTTACACTTCTGCCAATTCACCCTCATCCCAGAAAATGTACAATACTCCTCCAGATGCTTATTCCCCAACCTCATATCCCTTAAAGTAGAACCCACCAACACCAAATCATCCATATAACCCATCACCTTAAATCGTGCTCCCCCACTCCCAGGAACCAAAACCCCCTTAATCAAATCATCCGCCTGCACCCATCTCAAAAAAGGCTTAATTACACAAATAAAAACTAACGGGGACAAGGGACACCCCTGCCTAACCCCAGATTTAACTAAAAAAATAATCACTTACATACCCATTCACCTGACTCCTAATCCCTCTATACAGCCCCCTAATTACCCTCATTATCCCACTCGAAAAAACCCATCATCTCTAACACTGCAAACAAAAAATTATGTGACACCCTATCATAAGCCTTCTCTAAATCTACCGACTCCAAAATCAAAACCCCATTACTTGTTTTTGCCATAAACATACTATCCCTTAACACCAAATTATCTGCTATTCTCCTCCCCGGTACCGCACACGTCTGATGATCCCCAATAACCGTGCCCACCACCAACCTGAACCTATTCGCCACTATTTTCGCCAATAACTTATAATCCACGTTCAGAAGGGTAATAGGCCTCCAATTCTTCACCTCCCGCCTATCACCCTTCTTATACAGTAAAGTAATCACCCACTCCTGCATAGATCTTGACAACACACCTTTTCCAAAGCAATGCCTAATGATACTTACCACCTCCTCCTTGATCACCTCCCAAAATTTTACATAAAACTCCCTAGGAAGTCCATCCTTCCCAGGGGTCTTACCCAGAGGCATACTTTTTAGCGCTTCCCACACTTTAACCTCATTTAACTCTCTCTCTCCAAAAAGTCCGCATCCTCCCCTGACAGTTCACACCCTAAAGCTAAAGGTCTCAAATACTCACACACCCCCTCCTCATTCACACACCCACCACCATCATACAATTCCTTATAAAACTTACCCACCACCTCCACCACCTTATCACCACTTACTTCCACTCCATCCTCCAGCACTGACGCAATGCAGCCTTTGCTTTTAAAAACTTTCTTAAAGAAAAATCTATTACATTTTTCATCCAGCTCCACTGCATCTATTCTGGCCTTAAAAACTATTTTCTTCCCCCTCTCCTCCAGCATCCAGCATCCTATTTCTCCTCGCCCGTTGCCTCTTCTATCATCTCTTCTACCTCCAACCCCATTCTCCTCATCCTATAATAGGTCTGCAAGCATAAATTAATTTCCTCCTCCCTCCTCCTCGCCCTGGCCCTCTCATAACTATACCTCCTAAAGAAAACCCCTATCCGCCCCTTAACCCAATCCCACCACTCTAACATATTCCCATACTTACCTTTACAGGAAACCCAAAATCTAAACTCTTCCCTAAACTTAACCTCCAACCCCTCCTCCTCAAATAAGGAAGCATTAAGCTTCCATAGCCCCCTCCCAAACTGGACCCCAGCACCCAGGTCTAGCTCCACCTGGATCGCTCTGTGGTCCGTAAAAGAAAAAACAACCAATTGAAAATCCCTTACCTCCACATATTCTGAACAAAAAACATAATCGATGCGGGACTTCACCGTCCCCTTATCTGAATAAAAAGTAAAGCGATCAGCCCCCTGCACCTCTCTGAAAGCATCTTTGTAGTGCAGGTCGTCCAAAATTAAATTTACATTTCTGCTGGTAACGTCCAGCTTCGCTTCCACCCTTCCTTCTCTGTCTGCTGCTTGTCTTATCAAATTAAACCCCCCCCCCATAACCGTAACCACCCTCCCTGGTAAATTTAAATGTAAAACCTCCAAAAACTCCACCCTCTCCTTTTTATCTGCAGGAGCATAAGCGCAAATCAAAGGAACACATTCCCCAAAAAACTTAATATTACAAATTAATAACCTCCCCGGTATCACATTTCTATTATCAACAACCTGTATATTATGATTCTTAAATAATATCCCCACCCCCTCATTCCTTGTGTTAAAGCCCAGCGACCACACTGTTTGGCCGTGTACCCATTCATATTCCCTGGGCACAACTCTGAGCGCGCATTCCTGCAGAAATATGACGTCTGCCGTGACAGATCCCAATGAACTAAAGACCCCCGCCCTCCTGTATACGGAGCCAATACTCCTCACGTTACAGGATATACATCTAATGCAAGACATGTTTCTGCAGGAACACTCCCAATAACAATACACATTAGCAAATACACAAAACATGGCGTCTCACATCAGCGCCTCCTTTTTCTCCGCTTCCCCTTCCCCTTGAACTGCATTGTCCCCTCAAGCTGCCCTACAGCCTCAGATGCTAAATAGGGATGCCCAGGGGACTCCGCAGCCTCCGACTCTGGCCCTCCTTCCTCCTCCTCCTCCTCCATACTTTCTTCCACCTGGGTCATATCAGGCTGAAGCGGTGTGAACGAGTAATATTGCTCCGGATCCACCTTAGACCTCTTGGATCCTTTGTCCTCCCCACCAGGCGATCTAGTGACCCCCCTCTGCGCAGGGGTCAACAGGTCATCCTCTGTTTCGCAGCTTTCTATATCAGATTCATCCGCATCAATGTCAGTGTCACTTTTCCTCTCCCCCACTCCCTCCTCCTCCTCTAAAGGCCAGTCCTGGCACTCCGCTTCCAATAACGCTGAATCAGAAATAGAGCTCAGCAGCCCCTCCCCCCTCAGTTGAGCCAGCGCTTTATCCACTGCCTCTTGCTCCTTCTCAGGCAACACAAGCTTTGCTGCCTCTGCTGCCTTCCCCTCCTCAGCAGCAGCATAAACATCAGCCACAATAACCACTTTCGCCTCCACCCCCTCCCCTACCCTCAGGTCTGCAGTAGAGTCTGACTGCCCTCCATCCCCAACACTCACGTTGCTGGCAAACTCCCTCTCTGCAGGCTGCTGTGATGATCCACCAGCAGGGGCCGCTGCTGAGCCCTGTGTGGGACTATCGGTCCCAGCCAGCTCCCCACCTGCCACCGCTGCACTGCTGCCATCAACACCAGTAGAGGCGGGCAGGGCAGAAGACTCGGCCACGCCCCCTCTACTCGCTCTGCAGGGCTTTCCCCTGACGTCACCACGGGATCCCCGGCAGCCTGGCCCGCCTCCTTCTCTTCCACCACTGCGGGCAAGCCTCGCTGATCAGACCCCGCCCCCCAGCACTCTTCCGGGACGCCAGAGCAGCTCCAGGCACCATCTTTCCCTGTCTGGGCACCCATATCTCCCGGACAGCAGTACGTTTGGCACTAACACCACCAGTGTCCTCATCCTCGCTGCCACTAGCGGTCAGGTCGCCAGCAGCAGCACTCGCATAGCTCCGGAAGGGATTCTCCCCGCCGCCGGTACATCCACGGGCCAAGTGCTCACTGGAGCCACACAGGTCACACACTCGGGGAGCAGTGCACTCCCTGGTGTAGTGACCCTCCTTCCCACACCTACTGCAGTAAATGTCTGTCTTACACAGGTCTGAGGTATGGCCAAACTGCCCACAGTTCCTGCAATATTGGGGCATTCCCCTGTAGTAAAGGAAGCCTCTCTCCCCACCGATGTTGAACACTGCAGGGGGTCTCAGCGCCCCCAAAACATTGCTATGGTCCTTCTTAAAATCGCACGAAAAACTGGTACTTGCCAGTATAGGTCCCATATTAGTTAGTGACCCCCTCACCTCCTTTCACCTCCTCACAGTACTTCTTAAGGAAAGCCACCACCAATGCCTTGTCAGGGAAAGGATTGTAAAGATGCACAGTCACCATTGTCTCCTGCAGCTGAAACATCTGTCGCACGCGAACGCCCTCCATCACATCCTCCGATAACTTCCTCACCTTCTCATACGCGTTCATACACACCACCTCGGAGACAAACGTTACATTATATAAACCCTGGTTAGGGAAATCCTGGATCATGTAGATCTGTCTCACCTCTAGGTCCAGAACGTCGATCAGAACTTTCTCCACGATTTTCTCCAGATTGTAGACTCCTCGATAGCCAAAAAGCACCTCAGAGTCTTCTGGTAACCCCTAGACGCCATCTTTCTAAGGGCCTCAGTCGACTGGGATCGCCTCCCGTCAGCTCGGGGCCCCCCAAAAAAGAGGGTACCCCGACCAAACCCCAACCAGACCAAGCACAAAAGCACTTGGTCTTAGCCAAAAGGCCGAGAAGCGATAACCCGATTACTCTCCGCAGCCGCGCCCGCCGACACACCACTCTCCCTGGGAATTAAAGCAAAATATCTTCTAAATGCAGCAGCGGTGACCAGCACACAACCCAGCACTGCCCCGCGCAGCCGGCTAACCCCGGCCAGCTACCAGCTGCCAGGGGGGGGGCCCCCTTCCCACTGCCTGTGCAGGCCTGCCGGGCCCCCGGGATGGGCGCACCTGTGCTAAACGCAGATGCACAGGCCAGGCTCAGCTGCCGCCTGATTATATTAGCATGGCCCCGACCAACCTGAAACAAAAACATGAACAGGTGTTTCCAATCCCCCACAATCCTGCCTAGGGCACATATCCACTCTACTTAAGTCCCTTGACTTCAGAAAAACTTTTGTTGCAAGGCAGCCGTGAAACGCAGACCATGTCACATCCCTCTGCCTGTTTGTTACACCTTTTATTTTGAATATATTCCACACTGTTTCAGAATATTTTGAGTTCAAAAAAGGTACGTAACAGAATACCTCTTTCCTCCTCATCCACGCCACCAACTTATTTTTCTCAATTGCTTCTCTACCCAAGGATCTCAATTCCATCTTATCAAAAAAAGTCTTCAATTTCAAATAAAAAGATTGCGTCAAAAAAGAATATGGCCTGCTCAGATCCTTCTCCCGCCAGCCCCACTTAATAAATTGCCATCCCGCCAAATAATTCATCAAGGCAGCCGTCCGATTACCACTCTGCAAGGTCCTATATACATTAAGCCAGTAATGCATCCCCAAAAATGTTGCCACATTTGGGAAATTAAATCCTCCGTTTTTCACCTTCCCCAGGATCACATCCCTTTTGCACTCGCTCCATTTTTGATCCCCCCAAAAAACATGCCAGCGTTCTGGAGAACTTTTTCACCCATCCCTCTCCTGGAGGAAAGATGACACACACATAAAGTAGTATTGGTAGAAAAACCGCTTTAGCCACCAGCGTCTTCCCAGTATACGTCTGATTCCTGAGCTTCCAGAATTCCACCTTCTTGATTTTTTCATGGGCACATTGATGATTCACGTCCCCCTTCAGACTCCTGTCAAACTTTACTCCCAACACTTCCACCGACTCTGTACATATAACTTCGTCCACTTTCACTTCTGCGTTCCTACTTAACACACACAGCTGACTTTTCTTCCAATTGACATTCAGACCTGATACTGCAGCAAAAATTCTCAGTAACAGGTTCACTCTGTTTAAATCGGATTGTGAAGTGCAGATAAAACCCACATCATCCATATAACAGATGGATTTCACTTTGGTCCCATCACTTCCTGGCACAAAAACCCCTCTCACCATCTTATCCTTCTGGACATATCTCAGGAGTGGTTCCATCACACAAATGAAAATTAGGGGGGACAGTGGGCACCCCTGCCTAACACCTGACATGGTTGGAAAGGACTTGCTCAGATTTCCATTTACCACCACCTTGCTATGAGCTCCTGTATACAAGGCTTTTATAATATCAATAAAATATGCAGGAATTCCCAACTTCTGCAAACACATAAACAAGAAAGAGTGGGACACCTTATCATAGGCCTTCTCGAGGTCTATGGACTCAAAGATCAGAGGCAAGTTGTTACTCTGTGCATAAAAAATTATATCTCAGCAAAAGCAAATTGTCCGAAATACGCCTTCCTGGCATTGCGCAGGTTTGTTGCTCCCCCAACAAAACCGCCACCACCATCTTCAACCTATTTGCAATTACTTTTGCGACAATCTTATAGTCCGTATTTAGCAAACTAATAGGCCTCCAATTCTTCACATCCTTCTTTTCACCTTTTTTGAAGAACAAACTCACAATCCCTTCCTTCATACTTTTTGATGTCACTTTCTTTTCAACACAAAAAGCAACTATTTTCACAAATTCTTCTCCTATCACTGGCCACACTTTCCTGTAAAATTCCACCGGAATACCGTCACTCCCCGGAGTTTTATTTAGCGACACACTCTTCATCGTCTCCAGAACCTCCTTTCCACTCACCGGGTCGCACAGAAAATCTAATTCCACCGGCGCACTTTCTTCCTGCAATATTTTTTCTATACAAATTTGTATAATAGTTTTCAATGCCGTCTTACATCTCAGTTCCAAAGAGCTCTTTTCCATCCTTTTCCACTGATAGCCACACGTCCTTTGTTTTCAGACTTTTTTTGAAAAAATAACGTGAGCAAGTCTCATCCTCCTCCATCCTTTCCACTTTGGCTTTAAAAATTATACTCTTCCCTCTCTCCTTCAAGATCTTATCCCTCTCTCCTCTCACCTTTTTGATTTCTTCTTCCACCTCCACTCCCAAGTTTTTGCACTGATACAGGAACTGCAGGGTCTGCAGAATCCTCCTCTCTTCTTCTTTCCTTTTCTCGATTCTTTCATGACTTGCTTGCTTGAAAAATGCTGCCAACTTAATCTTCACCCAGTCCCACCAGGCCAACAGATCAGAAAAATCTTTTTTTAACAGCCACCCACCTCCAAGCCACTTCACAAATCTCCAAAACGTTATCTTCCTCCAATAATAAAATATTTATTTTGCAGACCCCTCTTCCAAAGGACACACTTGGACAAGTTCCTACTGAACAAAAAATCAAGGCATGGTCTGAAAAAGCAAATCTGTGTGTACCAAAAGAAATAATTTTCAAAAATTGGGAACAAAAACAAAAATCAATTCGAGATTTGACTGTCCCCTTGTCAGAAAAATATGTAAAGGACTTATTCTGTTTTTCCATCACCACTGATGCATCCTGAAAATGCAAATCAGCGACAACACCATTCAAGCAAGTTCCGGTAATGTCTACCCTGGCCTCACACTGACCCTGCCTGTCCTTAGTGTCCCTAATGGTGTTAAAATCCCCTACCAAGAAAGTTGGGACTCTCCCAGGCAAGTGGAGCTTCAGGATCTCAAAAAACTCCAACCTGTCCCTCTTATCAGCAGGAGCATTTACATTAAAAATCCTAAAGGGGGATCCCAAATAATCACCCTGCAGACACATCAATCTACCTGGAACCACCTCTGTACACTTCACATCAGTAATTAGATTATTTTTAATCAAAATTCCTAAGCCTTCGTTTCTTGAGGTACAGGCTAGGGACCAAAAAGATTCTCCACAACTCCATTCCTCAGTTTTTGGTCTTTCAACAAGTCAGCATTCTTGTAAACACAAAATATCGGCTTTCACACTTTTTAAATCTTCCATGATCGCAGCTCTTCTTCCCACAGAAGCTAGGCTCCTCACATTTAAAGATGCAATGCAAAGAGCCATTAACCAGAAAAACAAAAAATTATCCATCATTAAACTTTAAAACTTCTTTCCGCCACTAACCTGCCTACAAAACGGTGCTGGACTGGCGGACTCCCCAGAATAGGAACAGCCCCCAGGGCTGGCCATACAAAGATTGCCAGTCGGAGAATCTGAGGAAGACGGCTCCTCGCGGCGAGATTTTTTCCTCACCTTCCCAGCCGCCTCACCCTCATCTTCCCCTTCATCTCTCCCTCTCCCAGCAACAGAAGCATTCTCACTCTTCATTTCCTCCTCTTCCTCCAATTTATATCTATAGTATCTTACTTGTCCACAAGGAAGACTAGTATCACTTTCCTCAGCATTACTCACATCCATGTCAGTACTCTCAGATTTACTACCAATATCCTCCAAAAACCTTTTATTTTTTTCCTCAGAGTCTGTACTATAATCATACTCTGATGCATTCTCCTTTTCCACCACAAGATGGCTATCATCTGCACACAGCTCCTCATCTTTTCCTTCTGGTAGGAAGATGACGCCATCCTCACACACGTCCGTTCCGCCCAGCTCAGTCACTCGCTGGGCAGCACACTGATCAGATGGGAGCTCCGATCTCTCCCCACCCTTAGGTAAGGGACCTCCCTCCTCCTGCACATCACTACTCATTCCCCCAGCCTCCTCCACTCGCACATTAGAGCCTGCAGTGACGTCACACGCCGACCCGGCTGGCTGCTCCGAGGATCCGCCATGTCTGCACACATCACTCCCAGCACTGTTACATGCAGCATCGCTACTCCCCACAGCCACATCCTCAGCAGGGGAATCAGTCGCAGAGTCACTCCTCTGCCTATTCCGTCTCCTCCTCTCCTTCGCATTCAGCTTGCTCTGCTTCCCCGCACTCTCAGCCACTCCAGCTGCCGGCTCCTTAGCATGGGAACCCCGCGGCCCCCTGCGCTTCCTTCTGGCCAGTATTAGTCAGCACATCACTGATAGCAGCCTTATCACCGGCATGGGACTCAGCGGGCACATCAGCAGCACTCTCACCAGCGGGAATATCATTGCATGCAGAGGGATCAGTGGGCACATTAGCAACAGTATCACTTTCACCCTCCGGCACATTATTACACTCAGAAGCTTCACCGGGCACTTTAGATACACTTCCTACTCAACTCCGTCTGGGGGTACGTCCAGCAAATTACTGCCCCTAGGGCACGCACAGTCCAGCGATGACGGGGCTGCAAGGAGGGTGCCCGGGTAAGGCTGAGGAAAAAAGGACTGCGCTCAGCCATTCCCTCGGCCCTCCTGGCAAATGTCCGCACACTACCCAATAAGCTGGATGAACTCCAACTCCTCAGCGACAAGAGAGATCGGCAGAAATATCCCGGTCCTCTGCTTCACAGAGACTTGGCTAGATGAGGGCATTCCTGACAACGCCCTACTGCTCCCGGGCTACAATCTCATCCGTGCGGACTGCGACCACTCACTCTCTGGTAAAAAGAAGGGCGGCGGGGTCTGCTTTTACATCAACACCTCATGGTGTCCGGACACCTCGCTGTTAACCAGGAAATGCACCCCCGATCTCGAACTCCTACTAGTCAACTGTAGACCGATCTATTCACCCAGGGAGTTCTCCTCCTACGTTCTCGCGGGCGTATACATCCCACCTGATGCCGATACCAAAAACGCAGAACTGGTCCTTAGCGACAGCATCACACAGTGGGAGACAATCCTTCCAGACTCCTTATTCATCATTATGGGCGATTTGGCTAACCTCCGTCGGGAACTGCCATGTTTCCACCAGCACGTTGCCTGCCCCACCAGGAATGCCAGCACCCTGGACCACTGCTACACGGTCCTGGAAGATGCCTATAAGGCCACCTCTTGGGCAGCACTGGGCTCATCTGACAACAACCTCATTCATCTGGTCCCCACCTACAGGAGACAACTGGAATCAGCAAAACCAGCCCTAAAGACCATAAAGGTGTGGTCAAACAAGGCAAAAAAACAACTCCAGGCCTGTTTCGACTGCATGGACTGGGAGGCTCTGGAAACACCTAACCTGGATGAGTGGGCAGACACTGTCACATCCTACATAAGTTTTTGTGAGGAATCCTGCATTCCCTCAAAGTCCTTCAAAATCTACCCAAACAGCAAACCCTGGTTTTCCAGCAAGCTACGACAACTACGGAAGCGCCAAGAATCGGCGCACAAGACAGGCTCCATAGAGGACTTCAGGAGAGCAAGGAACTCCCTCAACAAGGAGCTGAGAGCTGCAAAAAGGGAGTATGCAGGAAAGATAAGGGAGAGCTCAAGGGACCCGCAGGCTGTTTGGAAGGGGCTCAAGACGGTCACAAATTACAAGCCTGCACCTTACAATGTAACGCCAAACTCAGAGCTAGCTGAGGAACTCAGCAGCTTTTACTGCAGGTTCGAAAACCCAACTGACCTGCAGGGGCCCCCTGCACCCTCTATCCTCCTCCCTGCAAGCACAAGCCTTCCCCCTCCAGCAGTGAGTGAGGATGAGGTGTTGCACCACCTGTCCATGCTAAACACCAGAAAAGCCTCGGGCCCTCGGGCCCAGATGGTGTGTCTCCAGCCTGTCTGAAAGCATGCGCACAGCAGCTGACCCCCATCCTCACTTCCATATACTCCAAGTCCCTAAGGGAAGGCAAGGTCCCTTCATGCTTTAAAAAGTCCACCATTATCCCTGTTCCAAAAAAAAAACAGGGAGCTCGAGACCTAAACAACTTCAGACCAGTGGCCCTCACTTCTGTTGTCATGAAAACTTTCGAGAAAGTGGTCCTAGCCCTTCTTAAGCACTCCACCCTGCACCGCCTGGATCCACTCCAATTTGCGTATAGAGCTAATAGGTCCACGAAGACAGCAAGCAATGGGCAGCGCTCACAGGCTGCAAGTGAAGTGAAAGCTCCAGAGATATGCCCAGCCCCTTGGGGCTAAATACACACCTTGAATACAAATCAGATGCAAATTATGTGCTAACACTAATCTAAATTCTAAAATTTGAATGCAAGCTGACACCCCTGGAGGCAGCTAGCCTGAAGTATACTTAAGTTTTGTACAGCAGAAGGAAATGGCAGCGCTTCCAAACAGACGCTGCACCTGAATTGACTACCTGCACAGGTATGCAGAGCTCAAATAACGGGCAGGTTACACACCTTGCATTCAAAACAGGTACAGTAAAGGGGGGCGTTAGCTTCAGCATAAGTTGTGCACAAATTATCCCTAATAGACTCTCCAACGGCGGTGACGTGCCCCATAGGAGAGAAACTAACCACTAATCTAGCAGTGAAACATATAAAAAAGTGAAGCATGTTCAAACAATGAAAATTGTCCAAAAAAAAGGTTAACACCTCAAACTAATGTAACAGTGAAACATATTCAACAGTGAAACATATCCAACAGTGAACCCTAGCTAGTCTAAAATTAAAATCATAATCCTTACCTGGTGCAGCTAGCCATAAATGGTATACACATTTGTTCAGAAGACAGCAAGCAATGGGCAGCGCTCACAGGCTGCAAGTGAAGTGAAAGCTCCAGAGATATGCCCAGCCCCTTGGGGCTAAATACACACCTTGAATACAAATCAGATGCAAATTATGTGCTTTCACTTCACTTGCAGCCTGTGAGCGCTGCCCATTGCTTGCTGTCTTCTGAACAAATGTGTATACCATTTATGGCTAGCTGCACCAGGTAAGGATTATGATTTTAATTTTAGACTAGCTAGGGTTCACTGTTGGATATGTTTCACTGTTGAATATGTTTCACTGTTACATTAGTTTGAGGTTTTAACCTTTTTTTTGGACAATTTTCATTGTTTGAACATGCTTCACTTTTTTTTATATGTTTCACTGCTAGATTAGTGGTTAGTTTTTCTCCTATGGGGCACGTCACCGCCGTTGGAGAGTCTATTAGGGATAATTTGTGCACAACTTATGCTGAAGCTAACGCCCCCCTTTACTGTACCTGTTTTGAATGCAAGGTGTGTAACCTGCCCGTTATTTGAGCTCTGCATACCTGTGCAGGTAGTCAATTCAGGTGCAGCGTCTGTTTGGAAGCGCTGCCATTTCCTTCTGCTGTAATAGGTCCACGGATGACGCTATCAACATCTGCTTGGAGTTCATTACAGACCACCTGGACAGACCGGACTCGTATGCCAGAGTGCTCCTCTTGGACTTCAGCTCGGCATTCAACACCATATGCCCACGGTTACTGCATGATAATCTAGTGGAGCTTGGTGTCCACCCCACCCTCCGCTGCTGGATCATGGATTTCCTTACGAACAGGTCCCAAACTGTGAAACCTGGAAACATATTATCCAGCCCAAGAACAACCAACACGGGAGCCCCACAGGGATGTGTCCTGTCACCATTTCTGTTTTTACTATATACCAACAACTGCACATCCAAAGAGAACTCTGTCAAAGTCATCAAATTCGCTGATGATACCACAATTGTTGGCCTTGTTAGGAAGAACGATGAACAGGCCTACCTCCAGGAGGTGGAAAGAATCAGCCACTGGTGCAAGGAAAACAAGCTAGTGTTTAACAGCACCAAAACTGTGGAAATGGTCATTGACTTCAGAAGGCGGAGCACCACCACCACCCGCCCGATCCATATAAATGGGTCCGAAGTCAGTAGAGTCTCCAGTGTCCGTCTCCTGGGGACGACCATCATGGACGATCTGAGTTGGAAAGCCAACACCATCTCAACCCAAAAGAAGGCCCAGCAGAGAATCTTCTTCCTGCGGCAACTAAAAAAGTTCGGTATGTATTGACACTGAAGTGCAGGAAGCGCAGGATGTTCTCAAATCATGACCTGGACATGGCAGCAGAGAACATGGGCATGTGATGTATTGGGTGCGTAGACCAATAAGACCGCAATACATTCTTTTTGACTAGACCCATGTTAAGGAGAAGGCCCCAAAAAATGTTACGTTCGGAAACGTGGAGTGGTTTCCACCAAAAAGGCTGGGCATGGTAGCTTCTTGGATTGGCGGTTGCGTATTGTGTGGCATAACGGTTGGTCTCAGCGACAATTAAGTCGTAGAGACCAGCAGTGATCATTAAAAAAAAAATCTGTCACTGTGGTGGGGTGGGTGAGGGTTTGGCCGGGTGATCAGAAGCCCGCAGGGGGCAGATTAGGGCCTGAGCTGATGGATAGGAGTGCTAGGGGTGACAGGAGGTGATTGATGGGTGTCTCAGGGGGTGATTAGAGGGGGTAATAGATGCAAGCAATGCACTGGGCAGGTGAGGGATCTGAGGGTGTGGGCGGGTGATTGGGTGCCCGCAAAGGGGCAGATGAGGGTCTGATCTGATGGGTATGATGGGTAGCAGTGACAGGGGGTTATTGATGGGTGATTAGAGGGGTGAACAGATGTAAATAATGCACTGGAGAGGTGTTCAGGCGGGGTTTGAGGGTGATCTGAGGGTATGGGCGGGTAATTGGGTGCCCGCAAGGGGAAGATTAGGGCCTGATCTTTCACAAGCAACAGTTAAATGTCAGGATTGTACATGTGCACTGGAGCATCACATCCTGCAACATGTACATTGGTTTTATGTCCGTCTTAGACAATAAACGGTCATCTCGCTTCTTTTTCTGTTGCACCGTTCAGCCAGCAATCGAAGGTCACACCAAGGATGCTAAGCGCTGCTACCTGGGACACTCTAGGGATCTCAAGTGATGTCTCTTCCCTAAGGTGCAGAGATGACTCTTGGACCAATTCACATCCATTCCAGTAATAGCACAGAAAACCGATACGTGCAGGTGAGCAGGTCTTATATCGCAGGCTAAGGAGCCTATCAGAACCACATCATCCATATAGGCCAAAGCTTTGACATGGCGACCATCTGCCCCTGGAACATGATATACTTTAAAAAATGTGTCCTTCCAAATAGCTTGTAGCAAAGGCTCCATAATGCATATGAAAATCAGCGGGGAAAGGGGCACCCCTGTCAGACCCCTGAACAGATCGGGAAGGCCTCACTGAGAGTCCCGTTAATAAGCAACTGGCTGGAGATTCCTGCGTAAAGTCCAGTAATGATCTTTAAAAAACGGGAGGCAGCCCCATCTGGTGCAAAACGGCAAAAAGAAAACTGTGGGATACTTTATCAAAAGCTTTCTCCAAATCTATTGACTGGAGCAGCATAACAGAGTTATGAGATTGAGCACAATACCCCAGATCTCGCAACAATATCAAATTGTCAGAGATTCTGTGACTAGATACCTTGATGCATTGCCTCAACAGACTCTTCTAGAACCTGCACCAAGATGGAAGAGAACATTACTTTTGAAAGGAGGACTTTTTTTAATAGAAGTAACAAGAACATTGCTCATCCTCTTCCAGAGCCTTCAGCTTGGCTCTAAACACCAGCCTCTTCCCTTTTTGGAGCATAATTCATCCCTGCTGGTCACATAATTCTGTTACTTCACTGCCTAGTGCCCACATCTACCCCTTTCTTCTTAAAGAGAGTCTGAAGTGAGAATAAATCTCGCTTCAGACCTCATAGATAGCAGGGGCATGTGTGCCCCTGCTAAACCGCCGCTATCCTGCGGTTTACCGGGGGTCCCTTCACCCCCAAACCCACCCCCGTACAGAGCGGAATCTCTTCCGCATTGAGGCAGGGCTAACCGCCGCAGCCCTGCCTCATGCGCGTCCATCAGATGCCTACCTCCGCCTCTCCCCCGCCCCTCTCAGTCTTCCTTCACTGAGAGGGGCGGGGGAGAGGCGGCGATGCGCGTCTGATAGACGCGCTGTGAGGCAGGGCTGCAGCAGTTAGCCCTGCCTCCTGGAAAAGCAAAATCTTCTACCAAGTTGGTCGTAGATTTTGCGGGGGTGGGTTTGGGGGTGAAGGGACCCCCGTTTAGCCGCGGGGTAGCGGCGGTTTAGCAGGGGTACACATGCCCCTGCTAACTATGAGGTCTGAAGCGAGATTTATTCTCGCTTCAGACTCTCTTTAAGGGAGAAAAGCGTCTGGAGCTGGGTATTAAACCTGCGCTTTTTCTTATTATTAGTGGTTTATATAGTGCCAGCTTCTTCTGTGTCGCTGTACAACAGCATACAGGGTATACCAATACAAAATATACAACAGTTCATACAAGACAAGAGTGGATAACAGCTAATGCAGTGAACAGATTAACAACATTTTTACACAGGGGTGGGAGGTATGTACACCAATTACACAGCACTGTGAGACAAAAGGGGAAGAGAGCCCTGGCCAAAAGGTTTTACAGTCCAAAAGTTTAAGATATAGGACAGTAGATAAAGGGAAGCTGTGTGTGGAGTGTTTCTGGCACGTGCTTTCTGAATCACCAGGTTCCTAAACAAGTGCTGGATCTGTGTCTTGATCCACTACCACCAGGCAGATATTGCTGGGAAACTACCTTTTTGCACACTCCAGCCGGAAAAATGCTGGGAGAAGATATGTAAAGTTTCTTCCTCCTCTAAATGTGACACATTCAGTTTCCATAGGCCACACCCTATTTTAATTTCAGAGTCCACAGTAATTTTCACCCGGATTGCCTTGTGGTCTGTGAATGGGACATCAACCAGGCCATAATCTTGAACCTCAAGGTGCTGTGAAGTGAGCACTTAGTCATGGCATACACATTGATGAACCTAAATGGCTCATCTGCCCATGAGCCCTCTGCGACCAGAAGTCAGCCACAGATGAGCTCCTGTACAGTGTCACCCGTGAACGCCTGACCCCTGATCAGAATAGCTACCCCTGCAGAACTACAGTCACCACCTCCCAACCAGAACGATGGTCCATGAGTCCACTGAGAGAAGAGGTGACTGTATGTGCTTGCATAGGGCAGTGCACATTCCTTCGGGAAGAATACATTACCCTGCTGCCTGGCAAGGAATGCTAGGGCCGTCTTTTCTCCTCAATGTGTCTTTATTGCTTCTCACGTTGATGGAAAGAATGCTGAGTCCTGCCATTACTGCTGCTGTGGAAAGAGAAAAGACCATTACTGTGGGGGGTTGGGGCGTTTACCCCTGGTTATCCATCCAGTCCGTCCGGCGGCTCCCCCTCCAGTGCTGCCTCTGGGTTCTCAGGAGCTTGGGTCTCCATCAGTGCCTCCTTTATGTTGTTTTGGGTCACGTAGTCAATCAGGTCTTCCAGCTCATGCCAGAGCTTTTCCAGTGTGGGGTCCACCTCTGCTGGTGGTTCTACAGCCGCCTTCTTGGCCGTATCCTCCTCCGCGGCTGGGACCTCTTTCAGCTTCCTTTTCACGTTGGTTGAGATACCTGTTTGGGTGGTAAGAATGGGAAACTCCTCCAGGGATGTTATCAGGGGTTCCTGAGAGGAGCGGTGGGGTCCTGGGGTTTGGAGGGTTGTTGGGGGGTGTGAGGGGTAGGTTTGGGTGGGTTCTTACCATCCTTCCACTTCGGGTTCTTCTTCGGCTGTTGTGCTGGTCTGGAGAGGGTGGAGTTTGTAGGTCGGTGTACAGACAGTGTGGTGCCCTTGGCGACCCTTACGGCATTGGACTTATCATGCCAGGGGCAGTCTATACACGACTTGACATCTCACAGATTACAGCTCCTTGCTCAGGGCAGTCTTTCGAGTCGTGTCCCGTCACTTGGCAGAACTTGCATGAAGATTCTCTGCAATCTTTCCCCTGGTGACCTAACTTACCACATCTCCTGCAGGTGTGGGGCATATCCTCGTATCTCAGAAGTCCTGTTGAGTTTCCCACTTTTTCAGGTGGAGGCCACCTAGCAGATTGGGATACCTTTGCAGCTTGCATAGGACAGACCACTTACCTGTCCAGAAGCCATTGGCATCTAGGATCTGGATGGGGTTTTTAAGCAATTCACAGAAGCGCTTCAGGTAATTGTCGATGTCTGCTGCCAGCATGTGTGGGTTCCTTATCTTTACCGTGACACTCCTCTCCTCCCTCTTGAGAGGTGAGTTGCATCTGAACTTGGCGAATACTGAATCTGGCCCAACCACTGAGACCATCTCCCAGTATTGTCTGCACACCTGTAGTGAGACAAAAGTGATAGACCTGACTAGAAAGCTCTGGATGGAGATGGTCTCCACTTTTGTGAATCCCTGCTCCAGGACCATTTTCTTCCCAAACACCTCTAGGGGCATGTCTGGGCTGGGAATGGGACCTCCACTGGGTTGGCAGAGGATGAGGTGACCACTTCCTGAGGTGCAGAAGTGGGTCCTGGTCTCAGGGCCACAGCAGCATAATTCTGTGCGGTTTTCCTCTGTCCAGCGTTCTTATAGCGTCTCTTCCTCTGCAAAGGCATTCTCTGCGTTCTTTGAATAAGTCCTCAGCGGAGGGAGTCCAATCTTCATGGAGGCGATTCCGAGACGTGAAGATCTCCTGCTTGTCTGAAGCCTGAAGGGTCTCTGAAGTTCCTCGAAGAGTTCCTGAAGATCCTCAACTTGCTTGTGATGTGCAGGTTGTTCTCTTGGTTTCGAAGTTCTTTGTCCAGGATATGCTCAAAGGTCTCTCGCTGGTGTTTGTTCCACCTGGGGTTGCCCTTAAAAAGGGCAAGCCATTTCCACAGGGGACTCTCAGGTCCAAGTTGCAGGACTGATAAGAACAGACCTCTTTTTGAACTCAGATATAATAAATTGCAAAACATAAGTCTTTATGGCAATCATTGTCAAATGTCAATCATCTCTCCTCAGACTCCACCTTATCTCCTCCTCACTCTCGGACACCTCTGCAGCCACACTGACTCCCAGACACCACATCTACCTGCCGCAGCTCCTTCTCCTGCACATCAGCCTCCAACCTCCTCACCACGCTCAGCATTCTGTTCTACACCACCGGCAGCCATACTTCCACTCCCCGCCGCACCAGCAGCTAAGCCACGCCCACCAACATCACCACTCACCTCCACAATCTCCCCGCTTTCACTGCCAGTCACTTCGCTCTCACACATCATTCTGGGAACCAGCAGCATCACCCTCACTTCAAACTCCTCACTCTCCAGACACACCAGCAGCCATCCCAATCTCCATCTCCTCCTCCTCAATGACGTCACCACCTGAATGTGGATCAGCAGTATCTCCAGTCTCTGCAAGAGGTACAATATTGTCAATAACCACAGCACAAAAGGGCGCCCTATCCGCCCAACAGGCAAACAGACCACCTGCCTCCCCCTTCACAGCCCCAGCATAGGAGAACAATCTGTGTCCTTTGTTCTTATTACAGTTCCGGGCCACATGCTCTGCAGACCCGCACAGATCACATACACGGGGTGCAGAGCAATCAGCTGCCTGATGGCAAACATCCCTCCCGGCTTTGTACCACTTGCATAGGAGAACCAGCCTTTTATGGTGGGGGCACAATTTTTACAACCTCGGCCTGGGAGTAATGTGGTCTAGAAACTGCCTTCATCGGAAGCTAAAGCTTAACTTCTAATGCGCAGTCTACATCAAGCACATTGGGGGAGACATGGGGGGTTTATACTTGAGTCGGCTTAAACTCACCATTGGAATTCTGGCCCCTCATTGTGTACCTCAGATAGTGACATGTTCACTGGCAATCTGTGATTATGCCACAGTCATGCAGTGTTAACATCTGGCAGCAAACTCTTTTGTATTGAATACAATAACCTGCGGGGAATTCCGAAGACAAATTGGCACCGTGCATTAAAGGCAACATACAAAACAATCTCATGGTTTAAGAATATAAGACCTGATAAAAATTTTGAAATATCAATACAGTGCCAAATATTTTGTGCAAAAGTGCAAATCCTGAAAAGGTGTAAAATAGTTTTATTGGTGCATGTTAACCTGGGACACTTAGCCCTATTTGCACAACCCCTTCTGTGTTGGAATGCCCTGGTGAGGATGCACCATGCACAGCTTGCCAGGCCATGTCTTTCAGCTCATTTGATAAACTTCATTTGCCATCTTCCAAATGGTTTCCCATCTCTCTGTGAAGTAATTTAAAACTATTCACACACCTCGTCTCACCTCTCCTCAGCTGTGTCCGGATCCTTCTTACATTTATGAAAATAGTAGCATCATAATTATAAAGTTTAAATATACGCACACTAGTGTTGGGCGAACATCTGGATTTTAGGGTTCGGTGTGGTTCGGCCGAACATGCCCCTGATGTTCGGCATGTTCGAGCCGAAACCCCAAACCCAACTCGAACATGTCCCTTTGGGGCCCCTATAGGGTCCCAGCATAAAAGGAGAGCATGCCCCGAGTGCGGGGGGAGGGGGTCGGAAATGCCCCCACCCCTCCCCGGTAAGCTCTCCCTTCTGCCGGTACCCTATAATTAAATGTAAGTGCCCAAAAGTACCTGAGGAGGAGAAGGGCAGGAAGAGGGAAGCCGGAGTTCTTGGGCACTAGTACCATCTGGTGCTTCCGCCCTCTCTTGACGCACTTCCTGTTTACATTTGAAGTCGCGTCAAGAGGGCGCAGAAGTACCGCGAAGACGCGAACGAGGGTACGCATCATCTACATGATGACACGTACCCTCGTAGCTCGGGGCATGCTCTCCCTTTATGCTGGGACCCTATAGGGGGCTATGTTCGGCCGGATACGGCTGTGTTCGGCCGAACAAAGAAGGCCTGTTCGGGTTCGGGCAGCGTGCCGGAGCACCCTCCCGAACACCATGAGGTGTGTGGGGGGTGCCGAACCGAACCCGAACAGGCCAAAATCCGGGCGAACCCGAACAGTGGCGAACACTGTTTGCCCATCACTAACGCACACATTTCTCTAAAATCAGTGTTTGTGTGGCATAATTAGAACAGGTACAGTCAGAGAAGAATAAAACCATTTCCTTTTCCTAAAAACATGACCATCAGCATATAGCATAACAAATAAGAACAACAATTTAACATAGTAAGACCCTTAAAACATGAAAGTTTGTGTAAAAATACTTTTAAAGATCTGTAAAAAAAAAACCCAACAAAAAAAAAACGCACAAAACAAAAACATCCTTTGGGCCTCTGGATCTTAATGACGCTTTCCCCATCTTCCTAAGCCTCACAGATCCAGTGCTGGCTCCCCAGAAACCACAGCCGACCAGAATGTCAGCTGTAGCACAGGAGCAGGAAAGCCTGCAACATTTACCTACTGCCATCCAGTGCAGGCAAAGTAGCTGCTTTCCAAACGGGCTCAGTTATGAGTCGACTGCGTAGTGGAGAAGTTCCAATTCAGCTCGGCTATTTCAGCCTGAGCCTGATTGGAAATCCGTTATTACAACTGCGCTGTATCGCGGTACGTAAATATTAACCTGGCCGGTGTTCAGGGGCATGACAGCACTGGAGCCCGGAGGGTGAGGAGAATGTAGAAAGTCATTAGGACCCAGAAGCTTCTCACTCCCAAAGTAAGTATGTTTTTTTTTTCCATCTACAGATCCTCATGGCTGGATAGTTTACTGGTTAAGGGCTTGGCCTCTGACACAGACTGACCATGGGCAAGACTCCCTAACACTGCTACTGCCTATAGAGCACGTCCTAGTGGCTGCAGCTCTGGCGCTCTGAGTCCACCAGGAGAAAAGTGCGATATAAATGTTCTGTGTGACTAAGTTGGGAACATCTTTTCCTCTATATTTCTTTAGCATAATGGCTCATGAGCATTAAATGGACTCTGAGTTTAAAAAAAAAAAAAAAAAAAAAAAAAAAGAAACTGGTACTTACCTGGGGCTCGTAGGTTGCAAAGTCCCCAGATACTCCTGGCTCCTCTCCTGGTCTCGCTGGCGGGCTCAGTTACCGGAGACTTTCAGGCAGAAGGACGGCCAGTTCTTCCTGAATGAAGACGCTCATCATCATGCCGGCTGCTACACATCATCGTGCTGGCCGGCATGGCAGTCCTGCATGGTTCAGAGTCAGAAAATCGCGCAAGTGCAGGACTGTCACACCAGCCAGCGCAATGACGCGCAGCAGCCGGTGTGGATGTAGAGCGTCTCCGTTCAGGAAGAACAGCCAACCTTCAGCCCGAAAGCCGTGGGTAACGGAGGCGCCAGCGGCACTGGGAGATGAGCCAGGATGACGTCGGAGGAACTCACAGCCTACGATGGGCTGGAGGAAGCCCCTAGGTAAGTACCAATTTTTCATTTATTTTTTTTTGAGTCCTCAGGCTCCCTTTAACTTTTTCGCCTGAGTGTCCTTCTTGGCGGTATTTTCACAACTTGTAAATAAAGTGCCTTTTAAGCCAACAGTAAGCATGAAAATACTAAAAATTGATAGTTTTTCACTTACCGTTTGGTACTTTTTCAATTGCAATGTGCTAACAATTTTAAAATACAAAATGAAAAATGATCTCTTAGGAGAAAACTCAGGAGGAAAAGGTAATTGCATATGGGCCAATGTCTCTTCAGTTTTTTCCATTTTAGAACTCCATAAAAATTATAAGATAATTTTGTGCAAACCTTTTAAAATCAATTCACTGGGAGGATAAACCGTAGTCAAGTAGAGCATTATGGACCAGTGATTTGATTAACATCTTCCCTTCAAAAGTCAACCTCAGCTTCCACATGTCAACTTTTTTTGGTTACTTAACCACATTCCATCTTTTTGTTCCATCATTCTCAAATATAACTCCAGGGATTTTATTTGTTCATATTGTTCTTTTAATACCTGTGCATTGCACGTTATCCCACAGGCCAGTTTTAAACAAATCACACTTATTTAATTTAAAACCTGACAGACAGAAGAATTCAGTTTGCATATTTTTCCTTTTAACTGAACCATCTGTATTGCACAGAACTGTTACAACGTCCATTTAGGCAACAATTTTTGCACCTAACCCACGGCCTCCAGGAATTTGCACACCTTTGACCAGTTTATTCCTCAACATATTGAAAAGTGGCTACAGTGCAAAGATTAATAAAATTGGGGAGAGAGGGCACCCCTTTTGCACCCCCGACAAACACATGTTAAGAAATTCATTAAAAATTTCACTAAAAGAATCATTATATAAAAAGAGTGCAAAGCAACTAATAAAAAAACCTATTCTTTTTACAACCAACCATAAAAACTCATGCAAGACTCATTAAAAAAAAAAAATTGACTAATAAAAGTGCAAGTTTTTGATACCATAAAACAAACTCTTAAAAAGGTTAAGGTTTCCCCCACGTTCCTCTCCCTGCTCTCCCTGAGGCACCACACACAGTCTTCATGTGTAAGTTAGTGGATCACTTATTTTATTTTGTTAAGTAAAATTATGAGAAAAACACAAATTGGTACCTAAAAGCATCAATAAAAACTAGCAATAAGTCATCTTTTAGATTCTCCCAGAAAACCAGATAAAATTTGATTGGAAGCCCATCAGATCCTGGGGGCTTGCCTTTACTAACACTTAAAAACTTTTTGCAGCTTTAAAAGAGTAAGATCCCCACATAAAACATCAATCTCCAGCATCCAATTATTTGTCAATAGAATCTAAAAGATAACTGGTAAAAGAAGGGTACATTTTTGGTATTAACCCCCTTGCCGGTACAATTCCCGCGGCAAGGGGACAGCGCAGCACTTTATTTATTTTTTTTTTTTTAAATCATGTAGCGAGCCCAGGGCTCGCTACATGATAGCCGCTGAGCAGCGGCATCCCCCCACCCACTCCGATCGTCTCCGGCGATCAGAGTAAGCAGGAAATCCCATTCAGAACGGGATTTCTTGCTGGACTTCTCCGGTCGCCACGGCAATGGGGCGGGATGACGTCACCAACGTCAGAGGGAAGCCCGATCCACCCCTCAGCGCTGCCTGGCACTGATTGGCCAGGCTGCGCAGGGGTCTGGGGGGGCCGGCGGGTATCAGCGAATCGGCGGGTAGCAGCGGCGATCGCGTACCACACGCAGCTAGCAAAGTGCTAGCTGCGTGTAGGGAAAAAATTTTTTTTGAAAATCGGCCCAGCGGGGCCTGAGATATCCTCCTACGCAGGTTACCCCGAGCTGAGCTCGGGATAACCGGCAAAGAGGTTAAGTAATTCCTAATAAAATCTATTTTTTTTTATTAAGTGCCAACATATTACGCAGCACTGGGCAATAAATAGGGATACATACAATAAAAACAACTGGTGAGACAGAGGTAGCACACAGCTATACAATATAGCACAAGATTATACATGCAAACGGTATAAAATGCATGATCACATGGTTTTACAGAGGCCCAGCAAATCAAGTCCAAGTTAGTCCATGAGAAGGGTGACATAGCTGGGGTATTTAAATCTGTAGTTTTTTTTTTTTTTTGAAAAAGGTGTTCTCAAACTGGGTGCCATGGCACCCTGGTGAGCCTTGACCATCTCCCGGGGTGCCTCGGTGTTCATCCCCATCCTCTGTGTATTGCCATCAGGTAATATTGATATACAATGCGGCTGCATTACCTGCCAGTTAACCTTTGGTCCTGGTAGCCATGGGTTAAGTTGGACATCAGAGGAATTGGGGTGGAGCAACAGATCAGTGTGGCTTGGCCTGGAGAGGTAAGGAAATGTTTGTCCAGCTAATGGGGATCACTTACAATGTGGAACGGTTGCTGAGGTGACGCTGTGTCATTAAAGGGTGTGTTGCTAGCTGCAGTTCCCATGTGGGGAAATGTCTATATGCTCTACAAGATTGACTCTTTAACCTTGGGGATCCCAGGAGGATGCTGCAATAATGGGGGGGATGCAGCCTGCTGCTGCCTAATTGGAGTGGGAGCTACTTGGAGTGGGGTGCTGCCTAATAAGCATCACTGGCTACTTGGAAGGGGTGGTGGTACTGCTTAATATGGGTCATAACGACATTTCAGTAGTTGATTTTGCTAATAGGTGCCTTGAAAAATGTGAAAGCCTTCAAGGGTGCTCTCGCCAAAATAAGTTTGAGAACTAGCCTAAAGCATTTTCTCCTTTCTTTAATTTAAAAAAAAACTTTTCCCCTTGTCACTAATCACCTTTTGTATTTCAGCTTTCACCTTGTTCATGACATCATGTACCGCCACACCATTCTACTTCATTAAAAGTTTGCAATTTAGTATTCTAAAAGTTTCAAACCATTTTTTAATCTTTGACTTTTTAAAGAGACTCTGAAGTCTCGTTTTTTACCTCGTTAAGCATGAATGCCCCCCTTGAGTCGCCGCATTCCCGCTGCAGATGGGTGATTTATTGTTGTGTAATTGACCTGCAAAGTTCTACGACTTTGCAGGACGTAGATTATGCTGCCCGGGCTCGCAGGGCTTCACTTCCTGGAGAGGCCGAGCTTTGAGCTGTAGCAATCAATCTCCGCCGAGCTCTGCCTCCTCCCCGCCCCTCTCAGTGAAAGAAGACAGAGGGGAGAGGCGGTGATCCGCAGAGATTGACTCTGGAGGAGGCAGAGCTACAGCTGAAAGCTCTGCCCCTCCAGGAAGAGAAGTGCCAGAGGTTTTGCAGGGCTGAAAAAACAGCAATAAATCACCCATCAGCTGCGGGGATCTATTAGGGCATTCATGCATGAGTATATGAAGAAAAGGTGAAAAACAAGACTTCAGAGTCTCTTTAAATACTAGCAAATCTATCCATCCATCTTTTTTTTTACTTCCCACTACTTCAACATACTCTAGTACTACATATTTTAGCTCTTTTTTCCATTGCAGGTACCTGCTTACAAATAGTTTTTCAATCATTTCAGGATCCCTTAATAATGTGTTTTATTTCCAAACACCTTTGTCTTTATGAAGACTAGATAAAGTGATGTGTGCTGATAAAACCCTATGATCAGAGTAAACATTGTCTTCCAGGATAATTACTGTTAGATTAAAAAAAAAGTTTGGGATGAAAAAATAAAGTAAATTCTATATGTATTTGTATCATCTCCCGTGAGTACCCTGGGTCATTTCCATGAAGTGCTTTTCATGCATCACACAAGTTAAAAATCTGTTTTTAAACTTTGTAATTGCTTTACTGTTTTGTTTCTCTTTCCCACAGTCGCCATTTCCATTTTTTCCTTATTCATAAGACAAAAAATCTCCTGTAATTAAATTTGGTGTTGAACCTGGAATTTAAAAATTTGAATAAAATTGTAACTTCTGTAGACTTGTTACCCTTGTCTCCAGATCACACTAAAGGTGCCCATACACTCGTCAGATTGGCAGCTAGATAAGAAATGCATCTGATGATCTATCTGATGCGTTTTTAGAACATTTTTTACCAGGATAGAATTCCAATAGATTTCAGTTTGAAATCTATTGACATTCGATCTGATGGCATTTTTTTGCCATCAGATTTCCATTAAGGCCAATGCAAACTGATCAGCAATCTCATCAGATCGACCTAAATTTTCCATCCTACCAGTTCGATGGAAATCCATCGAAATCGATCGAAATCGGCCATCGATCGGTCGATTGGCCAACCGATTTTCAATCGATCAATCGATCGGGATCGATCGGTCGGCCAGAAAATTGGCTGAGTGTATGGGCCCCTTAATTGTCCATGCTTCCAGTCTTCTCTTACATTCACATAGTTTGCACTGTGGTCTATTGCTCACTACTGTAAACAAAACATCAGAAATAAGTTTCCATAAAATCACATAAAGCAGCCCTCCTGATTGGGCTCTTTAGGCACCTGGCATTCCAGGAGAAGATCTTTAAAAAACATTGAAAATAAACAATATGCTATGCTAAATAATCACTACTCTCTGCCCCTCACTATAACCCTGGCTCTGAAATTGGACTATCCATTGACTCAGTGCTATCAGGAGCATGTGACTCTGGCAACGCTGATAACTCATCAATGGCTAGAGGTAAATCCTATGGGGTGTCCACTTCAGAGATATCATAATCTGGAACCTGTGGACTGGAAAGGAAATACCTCCACAGCCTCCCCCACTGCAGGTTTTATTGCACACATCCTAGTAGCAGCAAAAACAGCAGTAGAAGTAGTACAAGTATTACCAGCAGCAGCAGTAGTAGTATTTCCATCTACTTCCTTTGCAGTCTCAACCTCTCCCTCCTTCACCCACCAACACCGGCTAGACAACAGTTGGCTTCAAAGGGAAGAGGCTCTGTAGCTGTTACTGGAAGTGAAACAGACTAAAGGTGGCCACTAACAGTCTAGATTTTAGCGAAAAATTGTCAGAGTGATCAGAAATTCTGATCGGATTGGTAGTAAATTTCCGTTGATGGGCACAATCAATTACAGACGATTATAAAATTATCCAATTGGATTTTCGTCAAAACAAAATTTGGATTTTCTTGTTGGCTGATAGATAATTTTGATCGGAAGTCAAATCATTCACTACACCATCAACGAACCAATCTTTGATTCCTATCTGATTGCTCCAATGATTTTTCACTAGAAATTGGATCGTTAGTAGTCACATTTAGACAATAGCAAGGGTTTAGCAACATTATCAGTATTATCAATACCAGCAGCCTCCAATGACTGCTGGCCAGTCTCACTTGCATTCTGCATTGAAGGAAGCTCTGCCAAAGTATCGACAGGTGGTGGAGCATAAACAGAATTCCTCTATTTCTTTAGCAGCTCCTGCATGGCCATTTTTTTTTAGCAGGACTATCACTGAAAAAGGGACCAGGGCTATTCCACACATTGCCCATGTCTCCTGCACCTTGGGCACCAGCCTTCTGGGAAAGATTTAGTCTTCCTCTATATGTCCATAATACTGACATTTCCTGCAGGGAGGATAGTAGAAATCCCCAGGTGACTAGGATGTTCATGAAATTTCACAATTTTTTTTTTCCAGCCCATATTTTACACTTAAGAACTTCATGGGAAAACTTATTTTTAGAGCAATAACAGCTTAGGAAGATTGCAATGTCCTCTACTGTAACAAAGAGGTTGAACATGTGTACCACCAGTCCAACATCTCCCTCTTGTAAAAGTCAATTGAGTGCAGCATTATTTATTTCCATTTTAAAGAGACTCTGAAGCGAGGATAAATCTCGCTTCGGAGCTTATACTCAGCAGGGGCATGTGTGCCCCTGCTAAAACGCAGATATCACGCGGCTAAACGGGGGTCCCTTACCTCCCAAATCCCCTCCGTGGTGCCCGGAGATCTCTTCCTGATTGAGGCAGGGCTAACCGCTGCAGCCCTGCCTCACGCACGTCTGTCAGCGCGTATCTCTGCCTCTCCCCCGCCCCTCTCAGTCTTCCTTCGCTGGGAGAGGTGGCGATGCGCCGCTGATAGATGGCGCTGAGAGGCAGGGCTGTAGCAATAGTATCCACTAGATGGTCAGTCACTTCTATGCCTCTTCTCTAACATCGATTCTTAAAGGAATACTGTAGGGGGCGGGGGAAAATGAGTTGAAGTTACCCGGGGCTTCTAATGGTCCCCCGCAGACATCCTGTGCCCGCGCAGCCACTCACCAATGCTCCAGCCCCGCCTCCGGTTCACTTCTGGAATTTCAGACTTTAAAGTCTGAAAACCACTGCGCCTGCGTTGCCGTGTCCTCGCTCCCGCTGATGTCACCAGGAGTGTACTGCGCAGGCACAGACCATACTGGGCTTGTGCTATACACTCCTGGTGACATCAGCGGGAGGGAGGGCGTGGCCACGCAGGTGCAGTGGTTTTCTGACTTTAAAGTCAGAAATTCCAGAAGTGAACCAGAGGCGGGGTCGGAGCATCGGTGAGCGGCTGCGCGGGCACAGGATGTCTGCGGGGGACCATTAGAAGCCCCGGGTAACTTCAACTCATTTTCCCCCGACCCCCTACAGTATTCCTTTAAGCAGCATATGGAATTATAACTGGTAACCATGATGGGAGCCATAACAGACAGTTTCCTCTGCACCACCATCATTTTTCTAATTCTAAAGTGAGAATTTTAGAACAAGATGCAAAATGTAAAAAATAATTTTTTAAGAAGGCAAGTGGGAAGTTTTTAAGTGGGAAATACTTTATTGATAAGATTGAGGGTGAAGTAGAATGTGAAAGAAAAAAATGGGTAAAATTAAAGACTTATTAAAAATTATTCGCAGTGAATGAAAATTATTCTTTTTGATGGAGCACTTTTTATTGAAGCAATGAATTGTTCTTTTAATAGTTTTTTTTTTATCAGAATATTTTACAAAAGAAGAAATATTTAAGGTGACGTCCTTTTTCTAATTCTCAGACTCCGGGTTCTGATGGATGTAAAAAATTCTGGGTTGGATTCTTGCACTATATAACTCTGATTTACATTAAAGAACCACTGTTTTAGTAAGAAGACTGGCTATGCAGAGTATTTCTTTAAGAGACATTTCTAGAGAAGCTCCATATTGAATGTTTTTTTGTGTAGAAGGCCAGAGAACAACTTATCAGCTCCAAATATACCAACATCCAGGCAGGAGTAAGGTAAACTTACTGTAAGCGTTAACCTGTTCCTCAGAGGGAAACAGCCCTCCGAGGAATAGGGCAACAATATTTTCTTGGAATTTAGGGAACAGGCCACCAGAAGCTCCACTTCTGGTATAGTTTAGGTACAGGTGCAGTAGGACTGTGCTTGTCACACCATCACATGCTTTGACCAGCCAATGGTGGGTCTAGCATGTGATGGACAGTGGATTTCAACCCTTAAAGAGAATCTGTAACCAATAAAAGTTATAAAAATACACCTCTCACCCTGTCGGTATTGATGTCCTTTCCCCCGCCGTTTCATTTTCGACGCTCCCGGCCGCTATTTTGCCCATAAAATAACACTTTTATAAAATGGAAGTACGTCGGGCAGAGCGTGTGCCCACTTCCAGTCAGTGTGCATGAGAGCCATGCACGAGAGGAGCGCAAGTCCGAGCGTGCGTTGTGGGTCCAATCGTGCTGGCTGAATCTTATCAGCCGATTAGCCTATCGGCGCCTCAGAGCTAGAGGCGGCTGCAATACACAGAGACAGCATTCATTCTCTGCACAGTACAAGTATCGGAGCCGGACTTACTGAGAGGCAAGTGCACTATTATTTTATTATTTATAATTGTAACAGTATTTCACTATTTGTTTATGGCCAAAAAATATATATATATATATATATATAGATAGATAGATAGATAGATAGATAGATAGATAGATAGATAGATAGATAGATAGATAGATAGATAGATAGATAGATAGATAGATAGATAGATAGATAGATAGATAGATAGATAGATAGATAGATAGATAGATAGATAGATAGATAGATAGATAGATAGATAGATAGATAGATAGATAGATATAGATATAGATATAGATATAGATATAGATATAGATATAGATATAGATATAGATATAGATATAGATATAGATATAGATATAGATATAGATATAGATATAGATATATAGATAGATAGATAGAGATGGAGAGAAACAAAGTTTATTTCTCAGTCAAAAATATTTAAATCAATTTCTATTTGTGTGTGCGCAACTGCTAATGTATTTATAAAAATCTATTGACTTTGTCAAAAAACGGTGCTTCCATAAGAACATGCCCATTGGACGATTCAACTAATTTTCAAACTGAACTGGTTGCATGTATGGAATGGACATACTGCAAGATATCAGCCCATCACCATCACTCACGTTACGAAATCCCCTGCACTTTCCCACCATAATGTCAATTGTGCCCCGCCAGTGCCCTACAGTGTAACTGTCCAGGTCCACCCACCACTGACTCTGAGTGCAGCAAGATTCACATACTTTATAAATTGCCACATACTGTAATTTGTGGGATTGTTATAAAACACTAATAATAATGTTTATAAGCATGCCTCACATATATGTCACCAACAACGTGGGACGCATGTATGAGAATTTCGGCAGAGCTGGAGCCAGCATAGGACGCTAACGATATAGTACACCATAGGTGTGGGAAACATTTGACATTATGGGTCATCATCGGGCCAGATGAACAGTTGCATGCGTTGTCATAGGGCTGATTTCAAGGCAATTGTACATAAAACGATCAGATAGCAGCAATCTTATGTGTGTTTTCTACAGATCTCTTCTCATGATTGCTACATGTATGACTACCTTTACTGTACAAGCTAGTCCTATTAGCATGTCCAGCCAGAGCGGTTAGGTCCCATTCACACCTAAAAGCGCAAAACGCTGACGACTACCGCCGGCGTTTTGTGGGAGTGATTTTACCACGATTAATGCGGAAAAATCACTGGACACTGCATCGTTTTGGGGGCGATTGCAATTAGCGGTGCTATGCATGCTAATCGCGATCGCCAATCGCAAATCGCCGGCAATACGCTGCATGTTACGCATTTGCGGTTAACGCTAACCGCAAACACGGGAGTGAGAACACTGCCATAGGCTAACATGGGCTAGTGGTTTTTAAAAACCGCTAGCATTTTGCGCTGAGCGAGAATCACACAATTACCGCTCAAGTGTGAATGGGCCCTTAGACTGTCCGGTTAGTGCTGAGCCAGAGCTGTTAGACTGTCTGGACAGTTCTATAAGGACGGGGTAACAATACTGGCTGGACAGGATGACAGGACTAGCTTGACAGGCTGTTGGGACTGGCTGGACAGTCTGACAGACTCTCCACCCAGTCCTCTTAGTCCCCTCTATAGAATTAATTGATTGGAAATCGATTCTATCTAATCGGCAGATTTATCGATTTGCTGTTGATTTACAAATGAAATAATAGATCTGACAGGATGGAAGATTTAGATCCCGTAGAGTTGCATTGGATCTAATGGTCCAACAATGCCTTCAGATCGATTTAAAATAGATTTAATTCTGAAATCTATTGTGAATCTGTTCCTAGTGTGTGACACACATCAGATAGATTACTGTTAGATTTGACCAGACAGGCATCTGCCAGAAATCTATCTGATGGTCAAATCTGCTGCAAATTTATCAGTGTACGGCCACCTTTAGACTATCCAAAGTTGGCCATACACTCATAGATTTGCATCAGATTCCACCATCAGATAGATTGATGTCAGATGCCTGTCAATCTATCTGATGTGTGCCACACACTAGGAACAGATTTCAAAATGAAAATCGATCGATTTTCTATTTTGAAAGAATCAATTTATGATTGATCAATCAATATATAATCGATCGATCAATCTATTGCCGAAATCAAGAAGTGTATGGGCCCCTTAACAGGACTGGCTGGACAGTTTGACAGACTCTCCGCTCAGTCCTCTCAACCATTCCTGACAGCCTGCCGGACAGACCTAGCAGCCTTTCCACTGATTCCTGTTAGCCGGTCTAGCAAGTCTTGTCAGTCAGCAAAGCCAGTGCTGTTACACTGTACAGCCAGTCCTGTAAGGGTAGACGATAGTACCGTACTGGCTGTGCAGGCTGACGGGACTGGCTGGAGAGGCTCACAGACTCTCCCCTCAGTCCTCTATAACAGGACAGCCAGCCTGTCCAGCCAGCCCTAGCAGCCTTTTCAGCTACTCCTGTCAGCCTGTCCAGCCAGTCTTGTCAGTCAGCACAGCCAGTGCTGTAAGGGTGGGCGACGGTGCTGTCAGCCTCTCCAGCCATTCCTGTTATGGACCATCCAGTTATGTCAGCCAGTCCTTTCAGCCTTCCCAGCTAGAAAGATAAGCCACACCATTTCAAGATAATTGGTTTAAACTACATTATGTTATCAATTATAATAATCATAATGTGTGGATAATTTCATACCAAGTTGAATGATACACCTTTAGAGAATTCACATGCATTATTTGCAGTTGGCTGATGGTGTAATGGTTAAGGGCTCTGCCTCTGACACAGGAGACCTGGGTTCGAATCTCGGCTCTGCCTGTTCAGTAAGCCAGCACCTATTCAGTAGGAGACCTTTGGCAAGTCTCCCTAACACTGCTACTGCCTATAGAGCGTGCCCTAGTGGCTGCTGCTCTGCTCTAGTGCTTTGAGTCCGCCAGGAGAAAAACGCAATATAAATGTTATTTGCCTTGTCTTATTTTTCCCCCATTACGCCACTCAAAATATTGTATTTGTCATTGTAATATCATAGCATTACTTTCTAAAACAAAATCATAATGTCCATTAGATTAAAGAGAAACTCCAACCAAAAATTGAACTTTATCCCAATCAGTAGCTGATACCCCCTTTTACATGAGAAATATAATGCTTTTCACAAACAGACCATCAGGGGGCGCTGTATGACTGATTTTGTACTGAAACCCCTCCCACAAGAAACTCTGGGACCGCAGTACTTTTGGCAGTTTGTTACAATGTAACAAGGTTCACAGACAGGAAATAGCTGCTTACAGCTGTCTCTAACAGCCAAAACAGCTAGCAGCAGCTACATAACCTGCCCACAGTAAAAATGTCACCATGTAATAAATGTCAGAATGTAAATCAGGGAGAGGAAAGATTTTACAATGAGCAAACCGACTATATTTATACATAATTATTGTAAAAATGAAGCACTTTTTTATTGCATTATTTTCACTGGAGTTCCTCTTTAAAGCAATATGGGATTGATATACAAGGAGACTATATATTTGAACACCGTGCAACAAAATAAAATAATATTTATTCCATATTTAATTGTATGCAGTGTCGGACTGGGAGCAGGAAAAGCTGAGGAAATCCACCTGCTGGCCAAGCAGCAGTAACCCTGTGTTATCACTCCTAATAGAAACCTGCAGCAAGTCCTCACTGTGTGCAGCAACACCTGATTACTGCTGCTTGGCCAGCAAGTGGATTTCCTGAGCTTTACCACCTGCCAGTTCGACACTGATTGTATGATCATATAACTATATTGTATGTTATCCAATCTCAATGCAGTTGAGTAATACAAGCATGGCTGAAGCTCCCCAGACAAGTCATCAGCAAGGATTATTCTCTTATCCCTCTAGAGACTCAGTGGTATGTACCTTGTTTGCTATCAATTATCCTTCTCAACTATAGACACTGTATAGTCACAAGCATTATCTTAAACTGTCTGTCTGCTGCTGAGTCTGTCATTTGACTGTAATGTGAAGGTGGACAAACATAATTTGACTTGGTGGCTAATTGATGATTAGATTTAATTATTTGGACTAAAAATAGATAATATATGTGAAGTAACTTATGATAAATTGTACATACAAAAAAAATTGTGTATTTGTTTAATTTTTATAGATCACAAGACTGCAGGACCAATTGAGAGAGATTAATGGACAGAACGTAAGATCTAATAGCTTTCCAATAAATCCTTTACGAGAACCTGGAAGCAACCAATACCACAATGATTACAACAGAGCGTATTGGCAATACACAATGGTGTTCTTGCAGGAATTGTATTCCGATGTTAACTGGCATGGAGTCATTTTGTTGTTAGGAATTGTCAACCATAGGTGAAATATTGGATCAAGTTACTTGTGTTACTGAACACAGCTATTTCCCTATGCTCGGACAAAGTGAAGACTGGGCACAAATCTTTACTTTTCTATGCAATGGGTGCAATGCGGTGCGAAAAAATATGAAGGATACAAATAAAAGTATTTTTAATATACTTTTTTTGAAAAAAAGATTGAACATTTTTTTTTTAAATGGACATGATATATTACTGAAATATAATTCGGCCTTTTCTGTTGCCACTATATATAGTATTCGTCAAGAACCAACCGCCCCATCCTCCCTTCCCAGCATATGTAGCCACAGGGGTCCCTAATATGGATAGTGAAATTGAGCACACACAGCAACAGACAGGGCCGCCATCAGGGCCCATCAAACACCATCAGTCCTGCTCCACCCCCTCTCCGGGGCACATCCACTATCCACCACAAGCGAGTCCGGACAGTAATTGCCTTCATAAAGAAACCTTAGTGGAAAGTAAAATGAAAAATTGGGTGAGCATGCATTTTTTGTGGGCTCTCCTTATGCCCACTGCTCCCCCCATTCTCCTACATTCACCTCCCTTAGTTATTGGTGACCAGCAGAACTGATTTTAGGGTCAGAGTGGACGCAGTTTACTGCGCAGGCGCTGACCATTAAAGTGTACTCTTGAATCCGTTCACATGGCCTTGAGTGCTCTGCGCAGGCGCAATACGCCGTTGTGATGTCACAAGTACATATAGCACCTGCTCAGAGCGTTCCCTCCCTCCTGACCACATGAACGCGTACAAGGATCTGCTTCGCAGGGCAGCACCTGGGCAGTAAGCCACAACCACCCCATTTTTCATTTTGGAAGCCTGGTACCCCTGGTGGGCCACAGCCCTTCACACTAGTGTCATTAGTTCCCACCCACCCCGTATGGCTGTCCTGGCAAAAGCAAACCCCAATTGTTTACTATTGAGCAGAAGTAGCTCATAAAATGATTGATATATTTTGATTGTTGATTTATAAGGTGGTGAACAAATGACACTTGGTGGGACAGTGTTATGCTGGGTACACACAATGCAATTTCCCACTCGATTGACGGCATTCTGCCCTTGGGACGGAGGCTAAGAGCCATCTCCGCTAAAACCACGAGACATAGAAACTCGTTCTTCCCCTCGGCAGTCAACCTCCTAAAATCCCTCCACATTCTACCATCAAAGCAAGCTTCAACGAGCAGCGAGGCCGGCGGCGCTAAAGCCGAAAAGCCAACCAGCCCACAAGACTAACTATCGACATTTTAGGGTCACACTGGGATTGTGAGGTTTTCTTTTTTTTGTTTTGTTTTACAATGTAGTGTTAATCTGATATCTGTTGTACCTCTTTCTATGCACTCTCTCTTTCTCTTTCCCTTCTTCCTCTTTCTATGCACTCTTCCTAAACCATTGTATTGTGCCAAAAACAATTCCGGGCATGTCCCCTCATGCTTGGCGAAATAAATGATTCTGATTCTGGCTTGATCGATTACTTCAGACATGTTTGATCGCCTCTCAATCAATATTTTTTTTTTTGCTTTTAAAATTGTAGCTAATGCTAAGTATACCAAATCGACCCGTAGATCGACTGGAAAATCAAGTGTGAAATCTCATCGTTTTGAGTAACAGGTAATAAAAATTTTAAAATTTGCTGGGGGGCAGTGGTGAACTTACCTCCGGAAAGCAGATTCAAAATACTGTCTGAATTAAACAAATTTATTATTGGTACCCCAAAAGATGCAACGCGTTTCGCAGGCACAGCCCGCTCCATCAGGCAATAAGATAAGGGACAAACAGTAGCTCATCAGTAGCACGAATAGCGCCTCTATGATACCA
Organism: Hyperolius riggenbachi; assembly: GCF_040937935.1. Lineage (NCBI taxonomy): Eukaryota > Metazoa > Chordata > Amphibia > Anura > Hyperoliidae > Hyperolius > Hyperolius riggenbachi. The sequence continues at coordinate 20,135,299 of NC_090649.1, forward strand.
TAACAGAGGCGCTATTCGTGCTACTGACGAGCTACTGTTTGGGGTACCAATAATAAATTTGTTTAATTCAGACAGTATTTTGAGTCTGCTTTCCGGAGGTAAGTCCACCATTGTCTCCCAGCAAATTTAAAAAAAATTTTATTACCTTTTATCCTGCTGGCGCCTCTGTTCTCTTACGATAATACTGTGTCCACCACCCCTGGTGGAGGGGTGACTTACGCCTTCTTTTCCGATCTACAGAGAGCGACATCTTAATCCTGAGTGGGGTCAGGTCTAATCTCCTCACCTGCATCTACAGTGGTTGTCGAAGAGGTAACCCATGTTTGTGAGCAGGGTTGCTTGGGTAGTAATTTTTAAAACTCGCCCGAATCCGGGTATCCAGATATCTGGATCCGATTCAGATATCTGGATCCAACCTTGTGGATATCCGAGTGAATTCGGATATCCGACCAAATTACCTGTGGGTACCTGACCTATTTGGGTATCCGGATAGAAAAACCGGAAGTGCCTTTTAAAATGATTTTAGAAGTCTCTCCTCTTACCCACCTCTGCTCCCACCTCTGCTCCCACCTTTCCTCCTGCCCCCTCCGGAGGAGGAGGAGGATCTTGTCTTCCAGGGATTTGTAGGATGTCAAAAGCACGCTTACATACCTTGGCCAGGGATCGAACCCAGGTCCACTGCTTAGAAGGTAGCTATGCTCACCACTATACCACCAGTGGCTGGGAATCAAACCCAGGTCAACTAACATTACAGGCTGAAGCCAGCCTTTTCACTCAGCTCTTCAACTACAAGAAAGGGCCCAGGAGTAGTCTTAGCTACCGTAATATCTATGTTACAGCAGGGCCCTTATTACACTTTCTCTTACAGGGCTATGGAAACCAATTTGCCCATGCGATAAAGCGAGGTGCAAAAATGAAATCATAACTAGCAGAGGATGGTTTTTAATCCATCAACCTCTGGGTTATGGGCCCAGCACACTTCCACTGCCCCACTCTGCTGCCACAAAGGGAATGCTTCGTTGTAAGAAAAATGGCTAAATGGCTATCTGGGGTTTTCGTCGGACAACTGTTGAGCACAAAATGCAAGGCCATCCCTGGGCTTGAACCACCAACCTTTCGGTTAACAGCCAGTTGCACTAACCAATTGTGTCACAACAAGGACTGTGTATAGGTCAAGGCTGCTAAATGGCTATCTGGGGTTTTCTTCGGACAACTGTTGAACACAAAATGCAAGGCCATCCCTAGCAGGAAGGGTTGCATGGCCACCTAGCTTTTCATCCTTCCCACCCTTGCCCTGGAATCTTCCAGACTTCAAATTGCTGTCCTTTGCTGTGTGTGTTACACCAGCATCATCCAGGGGGGCACATGATCTTTCTGATTCTGAAGTCTTGAATTGAATCTTGTAAGCAGTTTCACCATGTGTTCCACTGCTTTCATCTAGCAAATTAGGCAAATTAAGCAAGCTCATTTTTCTCTTGGGTATATCACAATGGTACATGCTAGGCTGGCTTCAGCATGTACTGCTGTTGGAAGTATAGTGGTGAGCATAGCTGCCCTCCAAGCAGTGGGCCTAGGTTCGATTCCTGGTCAATGCATGTAAGCTGGCTTTTGACATCCTACAAATCCCAAAGAGAGGGGGGGGGGGGGGGGGTGGAGAAGTTAACAGCCTTTTTGCTATTGAACTTGTATTCAGATCTGGATATCTGGGAAATCCGTGGGTATCCGGGTCGACTGTGAAACTATCTGCAGATAGCTATCCAGATATCTGCCCAACTATCCGGAATCCGGATCCGACCGGATAGGGTAAAAATGGTCTGATACCTGAATTCCCGGGATCTGGATGAGCATCCGTTTGTGAGTATATTCATCTCACACTTACATTTATCCACAGTTTCCAATACATACTACACTATATCGGGCTCTCAGTGTTTTTTATCTCATGTTGAGGAATGTCATAAGGCAAATCCAACAAGGAAGAAATTTAAAGGCATATACAAATTGCAAATAAGTGGGAGACGGGGGGGGACTTATAAAATCCTATACCAAAAAGAATGTATGTGGATATATAGGAGCAACAGTTTGGCACCAAATGGTCTAAATTCTGATTTGGACCTAAAGGTGTTCTTATGATTCAGGAGGCCTGCATCTCAGTGCTACATGTATAGGATAGAAAATAACTTGTTACGGTTTGTAAGTACAGTCATGAAAAAATAGGGATTGCTCAGGGTTAGGAAATGAGGGTCTGGTTTGTTTCTCCCGTCCACTCTGCCCACTACATTATAAATTAATAACAGTAAAGGAAAAATTGAAGTTACATTTGCATTTAAAACTTGTGTGAAGAAGCAGAATAGCAGGGAAGGAGTTAATGCAATTAGGTGGAAAAGAAAAAAAAAGCCTGGACTATAAAAGTCCACAAGATGGCAATGCGAATGGTTTAGATTGCGAAGGATGGAGCAAAGCTGAAAAGCGTAAATCTTTTTAGACTGCACAGGCCACCGTTCCAGCAGCCCCAGATGACGTCGGACGCATGAGGAGGGGAAGGAGGCCCACCGGTGTATGCGGCGGTATGTACGCCATCCAGGCTACCTTGCATGACGCAGCGGCCGCAGCTAAATGCAAACTAGCAATTGGACTTTAGCCCGAGCCCAGGGAGATGTCCCGGGCAGCGGCAGAGCTGTGACCCTACAACAAGGGGACATTAGCTTCTGGGGAATTCTCCGTTGCTGGCACGGAGTATGAGGACACGTGGACCTGTGAGTCTATCGCAACAGGACACGTGAGTGAACAGCATTTAAGAAAGCGTCTGAGGACACGTGGTAAGTCAGGTTTACATATGAACTTTTCCATAAGAGTGCAAGCAGCCTAAGCGCTATCAAGAGCCCTGGATTGGGATTGCTTGATTTTGAGGACCCTGTATTTGCATAACCACTGGGGGGGAGACTGTATCTCAATATTTAGAGGGTGACAGGGCATGGACTTTAATATCAGTCATAGGACCCCACAGAAGGGAAGGGTACATCACAGGCCTGCAACTTACAGTGCACTTATATAGGGGATTGGGAGGTGTATCTGCAGAGATGCATTTTCCCGACCTGTGTGGAGCAGTATTGTTATTTTAGTGCCGACATTGATGTGCCTGGTTGTTTTTAAGGGGGTAGCATAGTATTGGGGAGGATTGCGCATCTGCTGACACAGGATATTTAGCATTGGGCAATATGCCCATTGTAATAAAGATTTGATATTTTTCTAAAAAGAGACGATTGTGAGGTTTGTGGTTTGATAGTGTGTGCTAATGCACACAAATCATGGATTCATTTGATTCATTTCTTAGTTGAATGATCACAGTGCAATTGCAGTTGTGAACGTTTTTCCTAGTAAAAAAGGTCCCTTACTTCCCCACCCAGCTTTTTCATGTCACCAGGTGAAAAATATGTATGTGTAAAACACTGCCACACCCATATCTTCTTTTCTCCCCACGTGTACAATCTACTCACCACATCGGTTCTTACCTTACCCCTGTTGTGATTATAGGAGCGAGTGCAGACCTGTCAAATCATGCACAGCTCCCCTATTGACTACTTTTGATGATAACTTAATCAGTCAAAGCCAACTGAAGGTGGATACATTCACGAGAGGACATATATTCACTTTTTGTTGTGTTATTAGCCGATTTAAGAAATTAAACCTTTTTGATACACATGTGTAGTGAATGATACGAGGAGGGAGCAGAGGACTACGCAAGGTAGACATGAGGTGAATCAAGGGGATACATTTGAACAGAAGGTGAAACTGGGACACAAAAGGACATGAGGACAATTGTTTTGGTTTTCATCAGTAAGATGCTCCTTGAACCTGGATGAAGCAATTTTAGTATGCCCAATTTTTATTCTTGTTTTAAAATTCTAAACATAGGTCTATCCAGGAGAATCTTTTTTAAAAAAAAAAAGCTAATTACATTTTTTAAATTATACTGTTGATTTCAAACACTGTATACTATGTTGTACTATGTTTGCAAATTACAATTTTTGTTAAAGGACTTCCGATGTGTCAAATATAATTTTTTTAATCAACCAGGCAATTGTTCCAGCCCATAGCATCAATCTCAGACCATCCCTGCAGCCTTGTTCTAACGCGTTGTCCCTCTATCCGCCTTGTATAGATTGATTATCCGCCAGTGAGATGGATCTTGTATTATTGCATGGGCCACACATACATATTATTTGTTGGTTAATGCGCCTGTGCACAACCATTGTGCATCTGCAGTGGATGATAAGGACACGTGACCCACAACATAGGCGCAGAAAGGCAGTCCCCGCCGTTTGGTTTGCAATTACAGGCGGCCAGCAGGACAACATGTAAGAACAGAGCTGCGACTAGGAACTAAGACTACTACAACATGCACAGCAGTGGTGAATCATAAAAACATTTTTACCCAATAGGTTCACACAAATAATAAACTGGGAGTACTAATCATGGCAGGTGAAATACTCTGATACATAGTGAAACATATTGTATTTCAAAAGACACCCGATTCAAGCTCTGGCTCCACTACAAAGACAAACATATTAATGTTGACTTTCAACGTTGAAAGAAGGCACTGCACTGTATGACTACTTGAATTGTGTTTGAAATAACCATTTCTTATGTAGTTTGTTGAACATTGCAAGTGTTAACTACAGTGCAGTATGGTAGACCCCATCATTGTCTAATAATTATACCATAGTACCTTACAAATATACGTCTGCTCCTATAATTACTTTTAAATAGTGGGGAAAAAAGTTTTTAATTAATCCAGCAGTTAGTACACATTGATATACAGTTATTTGGATCAATGTTAATGTTCACTGATGTTTCATGCTTACACAGTTAGTACACCCCATGGATTGTTTCTCTTTTATTAAATAATTTTATATGGGTTATAAATTGGCAAATATCAATAATCAAAACTTCACTTGTGTGCAAGTGTGTAAATAATGACTATTAAAATAAATGTACATAAAAACAACAATTGACATTAAAAAATTTCTAAACCCATCTACTCTAAAATTAAAAAATAGAAGTAAAAAAAAAATTATAGTAAACATAGGTAAATTTTACCTAACCAAAATTAAATGTATAAAATAGTAACTAACGGTAAACAAAACGCATTACATCAATTGTGTAAAATATAAATCACTAATCAAAATTCTATTTTTATTAATAAAATGTGTCTGAATTTTGATACATTTAAAGAATTAGGTATTCTACAGTTTGTAATTTTTTTTAAAAATGGAATGAGTTTTAGGGCACATATTCAAAATGACTTTTGTGCATGCTAATTAGTTCCTGTTTGTCTGGTCTTGGAATTTTGGAAAAAATTTTGATAGACTGGCAGACCTTGATACCCATTTGTTTGTCCAGTACCCTTACAAAATCTAAGTGTGTCAACTAATGTCTGTTGCAAATCCATGTTTTTGTTTCCTGTAGACTGGCTTTGGAACTTTTTTTCCTTTTGGAGCTGAAACTCTGAATTATTTAGTACTAACATCTGCACTTAGTCAATTTTTCATGGTTACCAAAGCCTGTTCTCTTTCGGTGTTATAATTGTTGGAGAGAGCAGTAATAATTGTTCGAGCCTTCATTCCATCGATTCCATAGTGCAGTCTTTTGGTTCGATATTTTAAGACGTTACTGTAATAAACTTCTAATGGGCCACTGATGTCTCCAAATAAGATGTTTAAAATCTTCTATAATGCCCTTGCCCAGAACAATGTTCTTCAAGTTTTTGTATGCCATTGTGTCATAATGCAACCAGTGGTCATCATCTTCCTGGGAATCAGTTAATGCATTATGTGAGCATTTTTGAATGGTGCCATCCTCCAACTGTTCATGTTCATTTATTACACGATGCAAAACTGATTCCCAGTTTTTGAGTAGTTATTCATTTCATTTTGGCAATTTTTAATGCACCACCAAAAGGGAGTGTTCATTTTTTCAATCCAGTACTTTAGTGGTGCACAGCCTGCTCTTTTGCTTACTGCTCTTAGCTTAGTACATATACTTTTTGCAAAATGCCAAATATCAAATTGATGGTCAATACTTGAATATTGCTCACGCATGGTTGTCCGGATACTGACATGCCTGTCGGAGGCAAAGTGTAAAATATCGATTCCATTTTCCACAGCCCTGGCCATGCATTACAAAAACCCAATTTTTTTCTATTGCACTAGAAGAAGAAGTGCATTGCGTCACTTGCACAACTTCAAAAATCGATGAGGACATTAGGTACATAAGCGTAGACAATACTTTGCAGTATGACCAGGGCTGTCACACTGCCCGTCTCCTCCGATTATCACAGGTATTTTCCTAATTTCTTCATAAACCTGTTTCTTTTCCCATGCATTTTGTATAGCAGGAAAACAATTTTTTTGATGCTTGAAAAAAATATGATCAGAAATAACCAAACCAATTAACTTCCATAAATGTGCTAGTGTAGAATAACTTCCTCCAGCACAAAGTATAGCTGCAGGCAAAAATAGATTGCCAACATAGGATCAATTTATTTTAGGCTTAGGCCCAGTGCACACCAAAAACCTCTAGCAGATCCGCAAAACGCTTGAGGTTTTTGAAGCAGATTTCAGAGTGATTATAGGCATGTTTAGTGAGGTTTTCTAAACATGCCTTGCATTTTTGGGAGCGTTTGTGTAGCAGATTACATATATTGTTACAGTAAAACTGTAACTGAACAGCTTCTGTAACAAAAACGCCTGGAAAACCGCTCTGATCTAGCGTTTTTCAGAGCAGTTTTCCACTTTCCTATACTTTAACATTGAGACAGAAATGCCTCAGAAATCTAAAAAAATGCTGCAGCCCCCGAGTTTGCGCTTGTGGAAAAAACGAGCCGCTCTGGTGTGCACCAGTCCGTTCACTTTCATTAGCCAAGCGGTTTTCCTCCCTGCAAGAATTTTAAAAAAATGCTCCAAAACCGCTCTGGTGTGCACCAGCTCTTAGAGTCAGATTTTGAATTTCCCTCACAATTACAGCTGAGCCTTGCATCTCCTTGTTAAAGTGACTCTGAAGTCCCATAAAATTCACTTCTTATTTTAAAAACGTGTTTGACATTGCCCTACCTAAAAACGCCGGATCCCTGTGGCTGTAATCTCACTAAATCCCCCTAACCCCCCCTCCTTCTCCTCCTCTGCAAAATCCACGACTTTCTTGGTCGTGGATTTTGCTGCTGGAGGAGGCAGAGCTTTCAGCCGCATATCTCCGCCTCTCCCCCGCCCCTCTCAGTGAAGGCAGACTGAGAGGGGCGGGTGGAGGCAGCAATCCAGATGATAGACGGGTGGAGAGGCAGATCTGCAGCTGAAAGCTCTGCCTCTCGGAAGTGCTCCCCGGATTGGCCCCTGGGGAGTTTGGGGGGATGTAGTTAGATTACAGCCGTGGGGATGCGGCGTTTTAGGTAGGGACATGATGTTAAACACATTTTTCAAATAAAAACATGAGTTTTATGAGACTTCAGTCTGTTTAAATGAACATACTAGTTCTTGACATGTGCTATCAAATTGGCATTTCACCTTTGTTAATAGTTTGTCTAAACATGACTTAAATACAATACATTTCCTACATTGCACATATTGTTGGAGAGGATCTATTTGAGGTTCCTGAGCTGTAGAAGTAGTAACCTCCTCCCCCCCATTGGTTCTGCTTGGCTCAATTCGGACTCTGTAATGGTTATATCTGCAGGGTCAAATTCCTCACCACTAGAAATCGGTTGATCTATTGAACTAATTGCTACATCTTATTGGTCTGAAATCAACTTGTCCCAAGAATGTAACTGTGTTGAGGGAACTGCACTTATTGAATTTTCCTCTTCTTGATCAATAATTTGTAGATCCTCTATGTAGGTAGAAAAAAAAACAAAGTCTTGTAAAAGTAATACCTTTTAATGGCTAACTGATAAATTATTAAAATTACTTTAACCTCTAGTGGTGTCGAAAAAGCTCCGGAAAATGTTTGTGCAAAATCTGCTACATCCATCAATAATTTAATTCATGTGTTGATTCTGGAAAATCTCCATCAGTCTGAGTCGATGTAGTTGTAGTTTCCAGTTGTGGCATAGTTTCCAGCATGGTGGCGTAGTGGTTAGCCCTCTCGCCTTGCATCGCTGGGTCCCCGGATTGAATACCAGCCAGGTCAACATCTGCAATCTGCGCCGTCTCGCTGGGCTCCGGCTCCGATACACCACGCCAGCCTCACTTCCGCGTTCCACGTACGTGCGTCCCAGCCCCACGTAGAACGCGGGAGGCGGAAGTGAGGCTGGCGTGGTGTATCGGAGCCGGAGCCCAGCGAGACGGCGCCGTTGAGAGCCTGCCGGATGGCCCACGATCGGGGTTGAGCCTGTTAAACTCAATGCCTTAATACAATGGACGTAGCATGTGAGTGGATCGGATTAATATTTTAATAAATGTTAATGGTTTTACGCTATGGAGCCTATTGGTTTTTTTTTAGGTGCTTTTGGGTATGGAGCCATTATTGAGTTTGTCAAGTGGACTACTGATGATCGTTACAGACAGAGGGTGGCCTTGATATCCCTGCAGGCGCTGTTTGACCCAGTCTGCTAGTGGGTCATTTAATTGCGATGAGTGATACATCTTTAGGGTGTGGTGGTGGTACGCACTGTAAAGGCACTCTACTGTTCCAGTCACAACTGTGAGTCAAGTACATTAAAGGACTTG